>NC_081826.1:16695303-16998333 GCF_030867095.1 Alligator mississippiensis
GTGTCTGCCTTTAAGTTCATCACGGGGCACAGAAGGGAATTGGTGAGTATTTATTCACCAAGGCGCCCCCGGGGGTTACAAGAAACAATGGCCACAAGCTAGCAGAGAGCAGATTTAGATTGGACATTAGGAAGAACTTCTTCACAGTTCGAGTGGCCAAGGTCTGGAATGGGCTCCCAAGGGAGGTGGTGCTCTCCCCTACCCTGGGGGTCTTCAAGAGGAGGTTAGATGAGTATCTAGCTGGGGTCATCTAGACCCAGCACTCTTTCCTGCTTATGCAGGGGGTCGGACTCGATGATCTATTGAGGTCCCTTCCGACCCTAACATCTATGAATCTATGACTAGCAGTTGGACAAAAAAATAAAGGGATATAATCCACAGCTTTTTATACAACCTGTGCAGTCCAGGGCAATATGAAGTTGTTCCAACAACTGCTAGTTCTTCAATACTTATGCAAATGAAATTGCTTGTATAAGGAAATCAAGGCTCTGCCTCTAAGAAGGGTTGTTTTTTTTTCTCATGATGAGTGACTTTCCCATACAAATGACAGGAAACCCTGAAATATGCAATTTGCATGTAATAATTTGACCCTGTAGTTGTGTGTTGAGATGAACGTGACAGGGCTAATTACCTAATTCTGTTTCCTCCCTTTCTCTGGATTATCTAGCAGCACACAGGAAGCCTAGGTCTGGGCGGACTCAAAGTAAAAATTCAGAACTGTGTTTTGAACACCTCTTATCTCCAAGCATTATGGATGTGGGATTGTGTTCCCAACCAACCGCTAGTTCAGAATGACATTGAAAAACTGTAAAGACTTGCTGCTTGCATATGAGCATCTTTTTTTTTATTTTTGAAGAGGTTACTTTATAATTCTGTGTGTATTGATACTGAGAATTTACAGTTGGTTTTTATCAATGATATCACCTTTAAGAACTATTTATTTTCTAGCTTCATCGTTACAGCTCTTAAAAATCCTTGCAAACTGTTATAGATCTTAAAAACGTGTATTGGTGATTTTACATTGACAGCAGTCAAATTCTCTGTGCTACAAGCCTGCTGGGTATCATAAGTTAATGGCTGAAACTGAGTACCTGTAAAACAATGATTAATGGAGAAAATCTTCAGTCTTCCTATTGAAGTTAGCTCAAGAGCTATGTTCACACAGCAGCAGCTACAGTATTTCCCAGTCAGCTTTGCATTTCCCAGAAGATGAAGAATAGCACCTGTATATACTTTGAGGATAGCTCATTCTTTGAATATTGATAAAATGATGTGAGAAAATTCTACCTGTATATGAATAAATACATGTATTTTATTATGTAAAAATAAGCTTATTTTAAATTTGAGTCAACAAGGCTCGAGTATTTCCCTTAATGAATCACTATTTATATTTCACTTTATTCATTAGAACATTTGACATTTCCTTAAAAGCCAGATAATGTAAGGGTGGGTTGCGGCCCTGTGGGGTGGGGGGAGGCGAGGCATGTGGCCACGTGGGGGCATGGTGTGTGGTGGCACATGGCCGCAAGGTGCTGCAGGGAGTGGGTGTGGGTTGCGAGGTCAGTGCCCACCAGCTGCAGCATGTGGCCGTGGGTTGGGGCATGCCCCATTCCCCCACCCCTGCAGGCAGCTCCCACCACTGCATGCACTGCAGGAAAGAGGGGCCCATGCTGCCCCCTGGGCTCCCCAGTGCTGTGTGTGTGGTGTGTGGCAGGGTGGGTATATGTGGCATGTGGGTCAGTGGGTGTGTGTGTGGGTGGGTGGCATGTGGCTGTGTGGATGGGCTGTGTGTGTGGCATGCAGTGGGTGGCTGGGTGTGTGTGGGGTGTGTGGCTGGGTGGGTGTGGTGTGTGGCTGGCATGTGGCTGGGTGGGTGTCATGAGGCTGGGTGTGTGTGTGTGGCATGTGGCCGTGTGTGCGTCTGGTTGGTTGGGTGGCTGGGTGTGTGTATGTGTGGCTGGGTGAGTGTGGCATGTGGCTCAGTGTATGTGGGTGGGTGTGTGGTGCGGAGGTTGCATGCAGCTGGATGCAGAGCGGCGGCCGTGCAGAGTGGTGGCGCTCTGACCACACTGCCCACCCATCCTTCTTGACTGGCACTTTGCTAGTAAATAAATAATTTACTTGCTAGTGTCACATCCCCCTTGGCTGCGACTGCATGCCCCTTGGCAGGTGCGGGGTGGGGTCATGACTGCTGGGGGTAGGGCTTGGCCCCACGGCCATATGCCCAGACTTCTGCGGCTGCAGCCCCACCCCCGTAAGCACGAGCCCTGCAGCCCCGCCCTCCTTGGCCATGCTCCCCACCCTGCCTCCCGCAGCTATGTGCCCTGCAGCTGCGCCCCCCGCCCCCTCCCTGCTCCTATGCCCCCTCTCTCCTGTCTGTTTGTCTGTCTGTCCCTAACGCTCTGGGCCAATCGCTGCCCACCCCGTGGGTGGCGCATGCATGGTTGGCTCAGAGCAGTACAGACAACACACAGACGGAAGTAGCATGGTTTCTCTTATATTAAAATATAATAATATATATATAGTATACTCATCTTGGTAGTAGGAAATTCACGACATGCATCAACATACATTTAACAGTTTTAAAAGGGAGGGGAGTGAGGAAGGCATCCCCTGTTATTATTTAACAGCATGATCCTGTAGTGATACAGGTTAGCTAAAGCATGCTAACTTTGATCCTGAATGAAATGAGATTAAAATGCAGTGGTTTTGCTACACTAGTGTCACATGGACACAACAGCTTATCTTGCTATTATTTGATAGTGATATAATTAAGACTGGTTTATACCCACAGGTTCAAGTTCTGAGAATTATTCAGGCAGCGGTGGGAAGTGAATCTGGTTTATTCAGCTCCCAGAATACCCTTACCACCAAGATTTTCTTACTCCTTCTGCTGTTGACAAGAAAAACCTTTCTCGATTACCCTTTCACAGAATTTGGTACGTTCCTCCAAAATATTTTGTTTGAATGAAGAGGCATTTTCTGAGGAAAAATTACAAAGGTACCTTGACCAATTTCCCAGCCAGGTTTAGAACTTGTAGGAGGGAAAGCCAAACCAAAGAAATTAGTTGTTCATTTAGTTGTGAAACTCATTCCAGGGTAAATTTCCTCTCTTATGGGATTGGGAATCAGTCTAGCTCCAGCTCCTTTGAAAGTGGTGTCTCCCTTGCTGGATTATTGTGTCACTATTTCAAGCAAACATAGCAGTCATGGAGGTCATGGGTGTAGAATGAGAAATGATTTCTCATGGTAGCTAGGGCCAATCCATGGGCAGTTTTGAATGGGCACAGAAGCCTTTAATTGGACTGTGTTCAGTAGCAATAGAGCTGTTATATTCTGCTTTTAGGACATATCAAAATACACAATATTACTGCACCAAGTCTCAAAAGAAAGCTGGACACAGAAATAGAGTCAGCAATGAGGTTCAGGTGAATATCCAGATGGCAATGTCAAGTCATGTAATTGTTATAGCCCTCCAGTAAAATTGATTTGTAAGCCATGGGGTTTCTAAAGGCCACATGTCTACAATTACTTATTTTTTCCTTTGTGCCAAGATACATTCTTTCAAGAAAAGTATCACTAGGCAAAGGGCACCTGTCTAAAATTACTAAACCTCAACTAAGAGATTTGCAACTCAACTTTGCTGCTCTTTTCCCCCTGGAAGTAAAACTATATACTTTGCCTACTGGAAACAGGAGAAACTACCTATGTCTTGATTTGTGAACTTTAAAAGATGTTTAAAAATATATAGAAAGAAGAAGAAAGCAAAACTGGCCTTCAGCTGTGTAGGACTTTATATTTGCTGGGTTTTTTTTTAATACAAGGAAAACAAAGATTGCCCAAACATTTTTGTCCACATTCTGCTAATATATATATTTAAATATTCCCTCCTAGTAATAATTAGTTCAAGAGTGAATTTACCCTGGGGAACAACAGCACTATAAAAACCAATATACTTCAAGAGGAAAAATTAATAAAATTATTAAGCCATGATTTCTTAAGTTATGTTTAGAACTGGTCAGAAAAAAATGTCTTCCACCATCAAATTCCAGTATTCAAATATTTATCATATGCATCTTCATTCAGGATTAAAAGCTAAAATATCAGAAAACGTAATAGGATGAAATATTGTGAAAAATAATTTAGAAATGTCAAGATCTATTTCTGTAATTCATGAGATTTTTTCTGTTTTGAAAGCAATTTAACAGAAAGCAGTTTTCTATTTTCACAAGAGAAGATTAAAAATGTCATTAAAAAAAATCAACATGTTCCCTGAGAAAGTTTAACTCTTCAGAAGCATTTTCCATCAAATAAACAGAAAAATCTTGAGGAACTCCTGGGGGAATATCTTAGAAATCCTAAAACTAAATTGTATTTTACATTGATTTGATGTCACACACAAGCACACACTTCCCCAATTCACAACTTGTTTCTTTGGCTTTAACCTATATGTAAGCTGAAGTACATTCACCCTGGAGGATTCACAAGGCGATGTGTTATGGTAGGGTTATTTTGGGCAGAGGGCCGCTTACTGAGTTTCAGAAAGCCATCGAGGGCTGTGTGACAGGCAGCCCAGGGCAGATTAATATTAATTTTCTAAAATTTTTAGGGGCCCCAGATAGAATGGCCTGGTGGGCCACATCTAGCCCCTGGGCTGCATTTTGCCCACCCCTCTATTATGGGAACCTGTCTTATGCTTTCTCATCAGTTAGGCATTTCAAAACCCTACCACCTTTAGTTTTCCATGGTGCATCTTTTCTAAAGAAAGTCACAGTCATACAAGATCACATGACTTTGAGGCCCATACCAGCCACAATATGGCAATGCCAATGGGCCAGGAGAGCAGCTAAAGCTCACACAAGCATTTGCTTACCTATGGATTGCTGAAGTGTAGTTCTCGACCTGTTAACAGAAAACAGTAGAAACAAAGGTAGGACTTGGTTTGCCGGCACCACTGATCCAGTGAAAAATAACCCCTACAATACTATTTTTTGTAAAGTTAATAGTCAAATAAGGCAAACGTATGTTTTTGTGTTTAGTGATGGATCAAACGTGGCTGAAGTGTATCCAATGCCACTTCTTCCCTCCTGCTAGGACTTGCCATTGTGCCTGCTCTCCGAACGCTCTAATGAAATCGATCAGCAAGCGCTAGCGTCTACATTTTTATTACAGTTTATTTTATGAGAGCAAACCTCGTTAAGACAGCGCTTTGCTCCCAGGATAATGCCGGCAAAGAAGGCTGCACATATTGCACATTACAAATCATTCTTCCAGTAAAAATCCCTGCAATTGCAAACATCCAGCGCCTCCCCCCAAAAAACCCCAAATCCCAATCCCAAGACAACCTTCAATCTGTATGGCACAAAGATTAAACAGAGGATGGGTATTTGTAAAGCTGGGGTTCATTGCTTAGTATTGTAAACAGGTAGTTTTACACTGCTGTTTTGAGATAGATGGCATAACCTTTGTTCAATTTGTCTTGAAACAAGACATTATTTATCAAGAACTGGAAGACTAATATCAGATGGTCTAGATTTTCAGTTTCACTGAAATCAGTTTAGCACAATAACTTACATCAGCTGAGGATCCAGCACTTATCTCATGGGTCTAACCCAAAGCCCACTGAAATGAATGGGCTCCCACAAGTTCAATAAAGTGTGGACAAGTCCTTATTGGCTAAATTCTCTGCTGGGCACAGCTCAATTTGCTTCAATTAATACAGCTATATTAGAGAACTTGTAATCTAAAAATCCCAGGTTAAATTCTGCCCTCAGATGGCTACATTTTATTTAAGTCCCAATGGGTGCACGCACACACACACACACACACACACACACACACACACACACACACACACACACATTTATCTACTTGAGGGAGTAATAAAATCAAACCAACTTGCATTGCAATAGTATCCACAATTAGGGTATTATTATAGGGCATTTTTTAAAGCATATACATAAGTGGTTCCAGTAAAATCTATGCAAGCTCATCCCTTCTGAGAGCTGCATGCCCATTCGTGCCTCCACATATGCAAAACATGCATGCGCACTTTGAGCAGTCAGAAACCAAATCATGGCACTTATTAGCATGCGCACACTTTACAAATACACTTTAGGTATCATATGTTTTAAAATGCTACCTTACTTTTTCCCCTGTACAATTTCTGCAGCTCTGGGTGCAGTAAAGTGTCCCCTGCCGAAGAGCTGCTTGCATTCAAATCAAATGACGGCACTGAAGTGAGGCGGCTCAAGCTGAGACAGTCACTGTGGCTAGAAGCATTTCTGACTCATGAAGAAATACATCCTGGTAATCCCAGATAAAATTCTTTCCACATGGAAACACAGGTCCTTCAGGGCTCTAACTTCAGTTTGGAATGAGATTTGCTGAATATTGGGCGTATTGTGACCTATGGGAGACATTTTCATAAGCACCCCCGGCAGTTAGGAGCTCGTGTCTCATTACATACCTATTGAACTAGGTGGCTTCTAAATCCTCGATCCTTTTAAAAGAGACCAAGCCCAGTTTGCATCTACTCAAAGGATTTTAGAAATATTCATTAACTTAGCCTCACATCAGTCCTGTCCATCAGGTCTGAGCTCCATTTTTCAGTCTAGAAGAGTAGTCTGCAGAATGGCAAAGACCCCCCGCCCCGTTCATTTTAAGATCATGAATATTTCCAGACCTCTGGGTTTAAGTGATTTGTTCCTGGTCACTCGAGAAATCATGGTAGAACTAGCAATCCATCACCCATCTAAATGACCCAGGATCATAGTGAGTCACCAGTGCTACCACCCAGCTTCCCAGAATGATGTTGCTACCGTATACCAACTTCCCTTGTCTCGGTGCAGGGCTATATGTCCAATTATGGTTGAACACTGATGATGCATCTTATTTTTTTTGTTTCTAACCTAAAAAGCCACAAGCCATACTTTTACCTAACCGCATTATTTTTGCCTCATCACTCCGAACACGTGCTGTATCATTGAGCCCTATGTAAATATCCATAGTGACATCTGAAATAGCAGTAATGCTTGTGTTCAATGGATGCGAGTTTTTAACAACATGCCTGGAGATGTTGAGGCTTCATTTTACATCTGCAACAAATTCACTATGTGATCTGTTGATGGGTTGCAGATGGTACTGTAAGCCACTGTTTGCAATGGAAGTAACAACCATGGTCACATTTTACCACATTAAACAGTTTACTTGGGTGGTAATTACATTGCAATTAACTTTGCAGCCTTACAAATGCTATGCAAGCAGTCTGTCTTCTCTAGAGTTTCCCCAATCAGTGTCTGTCTTGTATTGATAGCTGCAGAAGAGTGTCTGTGTTGTGAGAAGCTGATGGGAAGTGAGAAGGCAGCTGTGATCAGTTTGAGGTGAAATGCCTGTTCTCCTGGGAGGACTGAGGGATGAGATGCCAGCATATTGTACTGATTACTACAGGAATACTGATTTAGGTTTAGTGTCCATGCTTTAAGAATATTTTGAACCATTGGAGAGGGGAGTGACAAGGATTATTGGCAGTATGGAAAAAAAACACTTAACAGAAACAAAGAGTTTGATCTGGTTGGCTGAACAAACAGAAGATTACGGATCACCATTTATCCGATCACTGCCCACAGAAGGAGGAAATGCCTGTTATCTGACAACATATAACAAAGATCCCATAGCTAAATGGGGCAGATAGAAAATTATGACTGGAAAAAGGAAGGTTACTAATCACTACAACAGCTCATGAACAAATGTGATGGACTGCTCAACACTTGCAGTTTTAGCATCAAGAACGAACATCATTCGGAGAGATATGTGCTAGTTACTCCACAAGGCATTGGGTTTCATGCAAGAATCATGGGCAAAGTCTGCGGGAGATCAGACTGGATGATTATTGTGGCCCTTTAGGGATTATGAGTTAGACAAGCTTTTTGGCAATTTCTGTTCATGGGAACTGCTGTGGGGTTTTTTTATATAATTTTTCAGCGTGAAAATAAAATGCATTTATCTGCCTCCTCCTTGGAATACAAGGATCTGTTTCTATGGATTGTGCCACAGGGACTGCCCCTAAGCACTAAGATCTCTGAGCAGGCTTTATGTCTTTGCTTTCAGTCCTTTCGGTCACCAGAAATCATCAGTAGTCACCTCTACAGAGGAAGGTTGGTCCGGTAGTTGAGGTGTTGGACTGGGATATAACAGATGTGTTCTTCCACAAAGTCCTTGTGTCACTTGGAGGAGATGAATAAGGCCCAGATTCTCAAATGATCCTGCCTTTGAAACCAGTGCCTTTTGAAGTCATTTCTAGGCCCTAAGTACCTTTAAGTGTCTGGATCTTAGTCTCCCTGTGCCTTGGTTCCTCAGGAATAAAGTAGGGTCAAGTGTACATCTCTTCCCCTTCCCCTTGTCTATGTAAGCTCTTTGGATCTGGGGTCTCTTGTGTATATACAGAACCTAGTATAGTAGGACTCCAATTGGTGATGGCATCTCTAGGTGCTAGAAGGAGAGAAAAAAACAAAAATAATAATTAACTACATATAGCGGTCATACTTTATGTGTTTCTTTCAAATTTTTTTGCCATTTCAGCAGCTGTAACCAGTTCCTGGGCTATAAATGAGAGAAAAAAAGTTCAAAATGGAGGAAAGGTAAGGTTTTACAAAGCACTTGAGGAAGATGGAAGTATAAAGCCCATTGAAAGTTACAGGCACCTAGTGCTTACAGGCATTTCTGAAAATCCCATCAGCAACTTCTTAAAGAAGTGCTGTGTGCGCCATTAATAATGGGGCAAGGTTTGCACTTTGAGTCAAATATCCCATCCACAACTATGAACAAAACCCTGAATAAGATCTTTCTATTCTCAGAACTTCGTATAATGTTACTTCTGATTACAGTAGTCTATTACATATATTTACATAATTACTAGACATGAGCTGCTCTAAGGCAGATTGTGCACCGACTGCTAAAGAAGCCAGACAAACAGCTTCAGCATTTTGTTTCCCCTTCAACATTTAGCAACTGTCATTCTGAATCAGCTACACAGCCTCCAGAAAAGAGAGGTCCAGCAAAAGTTGTTAAAATTAATTTGACAATATGTTTCTATGCTGAGCATAGTAGCTGATATGCCAGCTGTTACTGGCAGTGGTAAAATGCAAAATCTTACAATTTTTAGAGTTGTTATTATTTGTAACTGGTTTTTAAACATGACATGCCCTGCAAAAAAAAAAAAATAAAAAAAAAATCTAATAGTCAAATTCATCTGGCAGCAGTCATCAAACTGGAACTTCAATTGGGATAAATTGGTCTGCCTCTGTTGAAGCTTGCAACATAGCTCTATATTAGATGAGGGTCTGAAAGAGAAAAATTCTGAAGAGACTATTAAAAATAATGATGAATACAGGGATTGATTGCCATTATCACAAATGCAGACCAAGGCTACTTCTTGATGAGTTATAGAGCAGGGTGGGAAATTCCCCTGGAAGTATTTGCAGCTTTAGCAAAACAGATTTTACTATTTAAAAAATTATTTTCACTGGGAAAATAGAAGTGAAATGCTTTGTTTCAGGTGGGGCCAATCAGGTCATCTAGTTGTTCAACTAATTGGAAACTGTTCATTCAAGTTAACCACAGTCTATGTTGACCATGTTTGCCATAATGCCTGATGGGTGCCTCATATTCCCATTCTCTATGGACTATGTTTTCTAGTTAGACTGCATCTCTCATGGCTCACCAAAGATCTCTACTGCTGAACCCACTGCAGTAAATCATGGGAGTCCCATGATTATGGGGCAGCATGGGAGATGTAATCTTTCCAGGTAGTCTGGATTTAGCCAAAGAATACATCTTTTGTCTGGTGGAAATATCCTACTTCTAACTGCAAATGAGGCTCAAAATAACTAAAAGATAAATATAATTGCATCTGCCTCAGAATTGGGGGTTATACCAGCAGATATAAGATTTTACCTTTTCTGGGAACATGTATGGTCTGTAGTAACTGAATACTTCTCTATTCTCAGTTCATTTCTCAGCATTCCCATAAGGTAGACAACTGCTCTTAATCCTATTTTTATATGAGAACTGTGATGCAGAGGAATGAATCCAGAGAGACTTGGGCACCACTCCATTTGATTTTTGCCCCATTGCCTAATAGAATGCATAGCCCTTATTTGGGAAAATTGAAGTTGGTTTCTCAACTCCCAGGCCAACCTCCAAACAAGTCTTCCTTTCAATTCATTCATAAAAAATCTGATTTTTCATCAACGTACACATTTTTAATTCTCATCCTGAAGAATCCCCAGGTTGATCTGGACCCAGCTGGAGTCAGATTGGTTACTTGATTGAAATTTCCCTTCCATGATCTACCTCTTTGCTTTGTCAAGATGGAGTGAAAGAGGTGAAATCTGGCTGTACCTGGTCACCTGACAATTTCGTGTTGGGTGACGGGGAAGTCCAAGTTGCTACAAAAGCGAGCAGAACAGCTTCCTGTGCTGACCACTCCACCCTGTCAAGGGGCATGTCAGAGCGCAGCTTCACTTGGCTAATTGATTCTCAGCCAGGTAAGCTGTGGTAGCTCAGAAACCCTGGCATTAGTGCTGAAGCAGACTTGAAACCAGATCCTTGATGATCTCTCCATTTCCCCCACCACTCTCCTCAGTTAGCTAGTAGGGCTGTGCGAAGCTTCGGGTGCTGATTCGATTTGGAGGAGATTCGGCCAGATTCGGTGGCCGAATCACTGAATCCGAATCGAATCAGGGGACCAATTAAAAGGTCTAAATTGATTTGAAGTTCTCCGAATCAATTTGGAAAAGATTCAGAGACCTTTTGTGATTCAGGCAGTCCCCGCCCACTGCAGCAGGGAGCTGGCCCCGGACTCAGAGCTGGACAGTATGGGGTTGGGGAGGGGAGGCAGGAGGAGGGGGGAAAGGACTATGGGGGGACTCCTCCCAGGCCTCATCCCCTGCCTGAACCTCCCAGGCCCCCTAAGTGCCCCCCAACCTCTGGCTGCTCTCCCAGCCCCCCCCCCCATGGCTGCCTTGCCTGCCCCAGCTCCTGGTGCTTTAAAAAAAGCCCCCACTCACCGGGTGCTGCTAGGCGGGAGAGCGATCCCTGCTGCCCCCCATTGCTCCATGCCATGTGGGGGGCTCTGCCACAATCCCTCTGACCTCCCCCAGTTTCCCAGCCCTCACCCATGGCTTTCCGGCCTCTTTAAGAAATAAAAACAAGAAACCCTCCCCCGCACTCACCGGCTCCTGCAGTGGCCTCAGGGCTTTGGGGGGCTCATGTAGAACCCCCCATGCAGTGGGGGGCAGTGGGGATTGGCCCCTACTCGGCAGGAACCACTGAAACTGGGAATTTTTTGTTTTTGTTTTTCTTAAAGGGCCGGGAGCTGGGGTGGGTGGGGCAGCCATGGTGGGGCGGGGACAGTGGGGAGGTGAGGGGCTTGTAGTGGAGCCCTCCACGTGACGTGGAACAGTGGGGGGCAGCAGGGATCGCCCCCCACTGGGCAGGAGCCGGTGAGTGGGGGCTTTTTTTTCTTTAAATTGGTGGGAGCTGGGCTGAGCGGGGCAGCCATTGAGAGTGGGGGATGGGGCCTGCGGGAGATTCGGCTGATTTAGCAGCAGCCGAATCTCTGAATCAGATTTGGCTGAATCAATTCGGGACAGTGATTTGAATCACTGAATCAAATCACTGTCCCCCAAATCGGCTGAATCCAAATCCGAAGTGAATACTAGCCACTTCGCACAGGCCTTTAGCTAGATCTCAGATCACTATGCATAGATAGAGAATGTGAAAAGGAGATCATGGGGACCATAGAAGGGAATTAATTTGACACTAAAGGATACACTTATCCAGCACATTACACTACTCCCTATTTTAACTCTCTGTCCTCCTGAAATGCAATATATACATACTAATTTAAAACGGGGAAAAAACAGACCACCTGCTATATTCTTGATGCAAACATTCTGCTGCCCTGACAGAGTAATGTTAGAAACAGCATCTGTGTTTCTGGGTGACAAATCATAAGATAATTACATCTGTTCTTCTGGAGCTGTAATCCAGAGGATTTTCCTTTTCCTACTAATCAAATGCAATTTGAATGTTATCATCCATACACAAAAAGCTCGCACTTAAAATAGCCCTGAATACTCTGTTGACTATAAACAGTGCAGTAATGTCAATCAACTTGTGGGGGAAAACGGGAAGTAGGTATTCACGTCCTTACTGGAGTGTTATTCATGTTTGCTATTGTTCACGCATACGCAGGAAGATGAGGAGAGGTAATCAGAGGTGATTCACATTTGTTTTGATTCTCAGAATAGCATTCACGGAATTGTGTGCCTGGTAAATCTATGCTGAATGGCTGCACTTTGGCTCAAACTCAACAATGTATGAAAGCACATGCCCGACTTTAAGCTGAGTTTTATGATGATGCCTGTGCTTGCATATATAAATAATATATATTCATATTAATTATAAAGTACACACACATATACACACACATTTACCTGTCAATTCATAATGAATTTATACACAAAGCAGATGTATTTCTTAATTATATAAAATTCAGCCTACCTTGCTTGTTTGTGTGGCTAACACATACATACATACACACAAATTTTATATACCCAGTTCATTTTTTCCTTGTACTATTGGCCTGAAAACAGCAAAGAGATTAGCAAAGTGGTTTAAGCCTGTTTAAAACTGTGCAAAGCAAAAGAAAATTGCATAGTAGAGAATAGTACTGCACTGGAAAGTGATGGGTAGGTCATTCAATGAAAGGCCTCCTAGACATCGATGGAATCAAATCAGTGAGCATGTGACATGATCAGAGAGCATCACAGAGACTGATCTTACTGGTGAAAAGGAGGTATGCAGCTCTCTTTGGAGTCCTGCAGGATTTTGTGCTTGGTTTTTTGCTCCCCACCTGTTAGAGTCTCATACAAGCACCATCACTGGGTGCATCCACACATGCAGGCATGTGCGCTTGCAGCAGCTCTAATAGGAGTGGCACAAATTTGAGCCGGGGATTTTTGCCTCAGTGCATGTGTCTGGATATGTACTTTGGTGTGGAGCAAGTTGTGCCACTTGGGGCAAAATAACCCTGCCTGGCTCCTCCCAGATATGCAGCCAGGGGGAGCTAGAGCCTGCAGCCAGCACCTGTGCTGACCTCAGTAGTATAAAAACAGCCCTAAGGCCCAGCCAGTTGTTATCTGGGGACACTACCTCTTGTGCCAGCTGGACTGCTGAAGCAGCCCCATCCTGGAGTCGCCCCTGCCCTCTCTACCCACTGCAGCAGTCTGGCAGTGGGGGCTGCTGCCTAGCTGTGACCTGATGCCACTTGCAACAGCATCCTCCCCCTTGGACCTACAGCCCCATGGCTATGTGCCTGCAAGACCTGGATGGGGTGCCCCTACTCTGCCACCATTGCAAAGAAGATGTACTCCTTGAGGTGGCCCACTTTGACAAGTGTGTCCTCTTGACCCCAGATGGCCAGGAGGTTAGCCACCCCATCTGCCCTCCAGTGGGTCCCCAGTGCTGGCCCTGCACAGACTCCTCTGCACAGATCTTGCCACTTGTCTCACCAGCAGAGATCCTGGTGTTCCCTGTTTAAAAATTGCAAATTCTCTGATAAGAAAGCCAAATTCTCCCATTAAAATACACAAAATAGTGTTCTTTGGGTATTAAAATGAAATGGCACTATATATAGATCAGTTGGGCAATGTTTTATTGATATATTTACAAGTTTTAAGTAATTTGTAAGCCTACCAGTACCTCTATCATCATAATAAAATAAATTCTAAATATCTATACACTTTGGCATTTACTTCTGGCTTTTTTGTCATAGAAAAATCAGAGCTGCCCCTACCTGCTTCGCTCACCAGAATGTGCAGTGCTGAGCAGCACTGATATGCCAGTGCCCTGCCCCTGCCCTTGCCCCTCACTCTCAACCCACAGCCTGCCCCCTGCTCCAGTCCCCTCACTTCTGACCCACGTATGTGGGTGAGGGGTTTGTGGGGATGGCTTGGGGGTGTGCAGTTTGTGGATGGGGTGTGGGGGACTGTGGGTGTGCGGGGGGCGTGTAGGAGGAACTTCTCAGGAGGGCTGGGTGTCTTTCCCCCTACAGGGCACAGCCCTCCTACACAGCTCATGGGCTGCTCTCCCCCAACAGGGCCCAAAACTCCCCCCAACAGGGCCACAGACCCCCCACAGGGGCCATAGCCCCCCAACCAGGGCCACAGCTCCCCCCCATAGAGGCCACAGGTCCCACCTACAGGGCCACATCCCTCTCACATGGGCCACAGCTCCCTCCGACAGGGTCCATAGCCCCTTCACAGGGCCCATATGCCTCCCACAGGGGCCAAAGTCCCCCTCAGGGCTCAGAACTCCCCCACAGTAGCAGTGGCCATCAGGACACCTGGGGACTTCCTGGAACAGCTCCCCTGTCCTGGTGTGGGGGAGCACAGCTCAGCCCTGGCTTCCTGGCACCCAGCACTGCCTGTGCCCCATTGTGCTTACCCAGCCTGGTACCATGTGCCTTTGGTCAGCTCCAGGCTGCTTGGGTTGTCACCTGGGGCCCCATGCCACTTGCAGGGACCGTGTGTTGCTTCGGGCTGGGTCCTGCATGCACAGATCCCACGTGCCATTGGGCTGGGCCAGGTCTGTGCACACAGGACGTGCCCCGGGGTGATGTGGTTTCCGCGACTGGCACGTGGCCCTGGGTGACAGCTTGAGTGGCTTGGAGCTGCCTGAAGGCACGTGGCTCAATGCTGAGCTGGGCTGGGCACGTGTGATGGGGCACAGGCAGTGCCAGGTGTCAGGAGGCCGGGGCCACACTATGCAGCCCCATACCACGTGGGTGGGTGTGCCAGGAGGGCACTGACTTCCCTGTTGGCCACTGCTGTTGCCGGGGGGGGGGGCCTGTGGGCCATGTGGGGGGCAGGAGGGGGAACCCACCTATTCCAAGCAGCTCCCCCCACAGTCCCCCTTCTCTCCAGCCCCCTGCACCCACACAGCCCCAGCTCTAGTCCTCCTGACCCCCTGTCCCCTACTGTAGCCGGGGTCCCGGTCACTGCAGCCTTCACCACTCCTTGCCCTGCACATGCAAGTTTGAGCCATAGAGACACTCTGGCAGGCTACCAGAGCATCCCTTTTGATGACCCGATCCTCCAGTTGCCTTAGGGACCATGCTCTGCCCCGCTTTTTTTCCATGGGTTTTTTTTTTTTTTGATACCTGGATATCCAGGTATCAGATTTTGAGCCTGTGCTGCAAATATGCAATGTGGGAAATTTTTTTTGTTCACAACGTGGCTCTTGCCACATCTCAAACTGTTTTGAGATTCAGCAAGAGGCATGTGTGTGCTTATTTGGATGCACCCATTGTGCTTGCTTTCTTTTCACCACCATGCTTCACAGGAAGACCCCAGAAACATCTGCAAAGCTTCCTTAGCATATCATGGCTGTGGTATCCTGACAGATTTGCAAACCTGACATAATTTGTCTCCATTTCATAAAGCTAAGTGCTAGACTAAATTTATGGGATTAAAACTAAGCACTAATTTGTCTTCCTTCATATCCTGCCTTAAACCTTTCCTTGGCTCTTTAATTTTTCTAAAAACAAAACAAAACATGGTAGCAGGTAGACTGACCACTGTATGTTGACTGATACACATTCACTATTTCCTCATACTCCCCTTTCTATCCATCTCCTCTTTCCCAACATAGTGTAAGCTCTTTGAGGTAGGAACCACCATTTTGCTCTAATGTGCTCACAGCTCCCGTAAAATGTGTAATAACAAGTGCATTAGAGACTTACAATACTTTTCATAGATTCATAGATTCATAGATGTTAGGGTCGGAAGGGACCTCAATAGATCATCGAGTCCGACCCCCTGCATAGGCAGGAAAGAGTGCTGGGTCTAGATGACCCCAGCTAGATACTCATCTAACCTCCTCTTGAAGACCCCCAGGGTAGGGGAGAGCACCACCTCCCTTGGGAGCCCGTTCCAGACCTTGGCCACTCGAACTGTGAAGAAGTTCTTCCTAATGTCCAATCTAAATCTGCTCTCTGCTAGCTTGTGGCTATTATTTCTTGTAACCCCCGGGGGCGCCTTGGTGAATAAATACTCACCAATTCCCTTCTGTGCCCCCGTGATGAACTTAAAGGCAGCCACAAGGTCGCCTCTCAACTTTCTCTTGCGGAGGCTGAAAAGGTCCAGTTTCTCTAGTCTCTCCTCGTAGGGCTTGGTCTGCAGGCCCTTGACCATACGAGTGGCCCTTCTCTGGACCCTCTCCAGGTTATCCGCATCCCTCTTGAAGTGTGGTGCCCAGAATTGCACGCAGTACTCCAACTGCGGTCTGACCAGCGCCCGATAGAGGGGAAGTATCACCTCCTTGGACCTATTCATCATGCAACTGCTGATGCACAATAAAGTGCCATTGGCTTTTTTGATGGCTTCGTCACACTGCCGACTCATGTTCATCTTGGAGTCCACTAGGACTCCAAGATCCCTTTCCACCTCTGTGCCACCCAGCAGGTCATTTTGGATGGCTTTGGATCTCAAATTCAGCTGCTGATCTGACTTTGGAGTCTAATATTTGCTTCTTTATCTCTGGCACCAAGTTTCAAATGGAGATCAGCAGTTCACACATACTGGGTGCATCTACACATGCACTTTACTGGAGAGTTGACTAATTAGTTCTGCAGTAAAGTGTCACCATCTACATATGCACCCATAATCGGTCACAGTACATGAATTAACTCTGCTGTAGGATGGTACTGTCCGGGACAAGTACTATCCTATGGCAAAGTAATCTACGCCAACTCAACACATATATAGACGGTGTCCCGGGCTTGCTGGGGCGTGAGGGTGCTATAGTGCAGGGGCTGGCTGCTGGCTAGCCCCGCACTGTAGCACCTTCGTGTCCCAGCCAGCCTCTTTGCTGTCTAATGCCACAACCTGGAGCCCAGAACTGACCCTGCAAGCCTGCTGCCAGCCCAGGGCTGCTCTGGCCTTGCTCTAACTGCTGCGGTCTTGGGTGCATGCACACACACACACACACACACACACACACACACATACACATATATATATATATATATATATATATATATATATGTATACGCTGCACCCAGGAGACATTTACTCGAGCGCAAACTGCACCAGAGGTTATTGCTCTGTGCTAATTGCACATGAGAGCAAAGTAGCACCCAAGAGATAATCCTCCCGCTCTGCACATGGGAAGCATGTTCTGCAGAGGAAGAGAGGAAGCAGAAAGCTTTGCCTACAGGCAGAACATGAGAGGGTATGGGGGGTTGGCTATTATTCTGGTTCCCCAGGCCTTTCCAACATCCTGAAAAACAGCAGCAGTTTAGCTGCAGGTAAGACCACCCTTGGCTTTGAGGAAGGTGGGATAGGCCCTTTCACATGAAAAACTGACATCAATGAGTTTATTTAGCACCGATATTGTGCAGTTAGATATACTTTTTAGGTAGTTAGGGTTGAAAATTAGGCCAGATATGTTCTTAATAGGACCTTGATAGATCCATCCGCTTCACTTGAGCTAGGGAACATTTGTTTTCAGAGAACACTGAAGTAACTAACAAAAATGTGATATGATCTAATATAATCGGAACAAAATTATACATCTTGGGGGACAGCTTGAGTGACATCGTTTCTGAAAGACCTCAGAAGAGAGGGAGACTCAAAAAGAGCAGCTGCAAATAAAAATGTATTCAACCAGATGTCATGCCTATTGGTTGGCACAGTACTACTTCAGTCCCCTGACGAGTTGAAGGTTCTAGCTAAGGACTGAAGATAAAGATGACTCCTTGTCTGTACTGAGGGTGGAGATCAAAAATATTGTTTTATTTTCCCTGGGATAGTCATATGCTAACAGCTGGTCCTTTCCTCTTCCCTTATCTTTCACACATCAGCTTCTGGGATGTTCCAGGTGCCTAAAAGGTGTTCCAGGAGCCGCCTAAAAGAAGAAACCCATCTTCTATTTCCCCCAGACCTGATAGACTGACTGCATGTGAACTTCAGTGGACTGGCTTTTTGGGGAGAAGCTAGCCACTTCTGGTCTTCTGTAGGGACTGGCACTTTGGACAAGTCCATCCTGCTATGAACTGCAATCCCACCGAGACATGCCAAAGTCTAACGTGGTTAGGCTACATCTGCTGAAATCAACACAAGGCTTGGGTTCAGTTGGACAGAGCCTGATACCAGCTGTATCTTGTTCTCACAGCCATAGCAGGTGCAGTAATATGATGAGGTTAACCACCAACTAAAGGGATGCAGCAACCACTTCTCATGCCTGTAGCTATTGTATTACGTGTGGTAGGAAATGTCCCTCCTATCTATATTGTTATTGATCATATCATTACAATGTTCACAGAGACTAGAAATAAGAACAGTGTAGAACCAAAAAGATTAATTTCGCAGACATTCATCATGATCTTTCTTTCTTTTTTTTTTGTTCCCATCCCCTGAGCTCTGGCTTTGAACAAACCCAACATTTCAAATAAAAATATATTACTAACCATCGTATCTTGCCTGTTTCCAAATCTAAACTGGACGTAACCAAAGACATATCAGGGCCATACACTGGTCAAAGGTAGCCAGAAAGTTTTTCTGTATCCTGACAGATTTGCAGACCTGACATAATTAGGCTCCATTTCATAAAGTTAAATGCTAGAATAAATTTATGGGATTGAAACTGAGCACTAATTTGTTTAATCCCAGTTGTTCAGCATCATCGTATTAGAAACGTTCTCCATTAATGAACAGCTGCCTTGTCTCATGCCTAGTCATTCTGACTCTATTAACTGTCAGTCATCCCAAATCCTCATTAGATTTGGTAATAGGTAATTGGGGTCTGAAGCAAAAATTATTAAATCAGTGAGAAGTTTTTGACTTCCCTAGGCTTTGGCTATGATACGTTAAGACCTCTGTCTAAAAACTTAATCATGGTGGTTTCGCTATCAACTTGTCCGCCTAACTTGTCCTCTAATTTGCCACTAGTCTTTTGTCAGAAAGCAGCTGTATACTTCTGGCGGTAGTCACTGCTAGTGTACTGTATGTGTGTACACATGCATGTGTGACCTGACCCTTGTACATTGAGGCCCCCAGTCCTTAAGAAGGGCATCGAGGCATTGCTGCATTACAATAATAGCAAAATGTTTCTTCCACTGTTTGGATGATAAACATGCTGTTGAATTCTGTCCAAGTTCTGAAACTTAGAAAACTGCCAAGTAACTTTATGTCTGGTTTATGCTTATTTCTTTGTCTGCTGAAATTTGTCCTTTTATTTTTTGAAGGTTATAGTAACACACATATAGTGGCTATGGCATAGCCCAAAGAGAAAGCAGCTCTGGTCATCTGTCTTCCGGGTGGCACTAAGTACATTTAATCTCCAACACCACTCATGCAGCTTGCTCACCAAAACCAGTCCCAGGAACCTTCATTAAACCAGAATTATAAAAATGATCAAGCCTCTGATTCTGGTTTTTCACATGTGGGCTATAATTGTGCATAGTAAGGATACCAGTTTCTTTTCAAATTATTTATAAAGGCTCTTTCCCACTGAGAAGTTGCATTGCAATAGCAATCAGCGATTCTGAGCTTTCAGTTAAACATTGTGCCATTTTAAATGGCAGTAAAAATGAAATGGTACAGCAGAATGGAAAGGAAACTAAAAACAGGTGCAATTACACTCATTTTTATTTCAGACCCTTAAATTTTAATGTCTTTTACAGGCACATGAATAAATGAATTATACAGGATTCACAACTGCTGGGAATTAATTCATATTGTTCCAGAGAGCTCTAGTTTCATATAGATAGCTAAGGGAATAATAGGTTCTAAAGATACCAGCTGTTGGCAATAGCTCTTCCAATGATTCTAGGTATACTCCAGCATCTGCCATGCAGTTCAGTTTGGGGTGTTTTTGGACGGGCAAAGGGGGGTGAATGCTGAACCTGCAGCACTAGTCAGAAGAGAGCTGGCATTTCATAGGAGTGGGGTTGTCTTTCCTTGTCTGGTTATTCGCAGTGTAAATGAGGCAATGGCTTCCCTGTTTTTTTCGTTCTTCTATACATTTTCTGTACACAGCATGGCATGAAAGGGATTTTATGTTACGTGTCTGTAAAATACGTATTGTATCCAGCAATAGTCTCTACATGTTGACATTTCCTGAAAGCCTAAATGCATGCAAGATCTAATAGAGTATCTTGAATACCTAATTCCCTCCATTTCCTTTGAAAATGCTAGTCATTCAGGATAAAAGCTTTCTCTTGCTGCTAGCTAAGTAAGTTACTCCTTTTGCCATTCTGGCACTTGAAAACAATGGAAGATCCCAGTTCAAAAGAAGCGTGTTTGCTGATATTCAAAATGATGAGCGTCATTTGACTGCTATTTGTGAAATGTTTTTGGTTTTTAGTCAACAGATGTCCACATTGCAAACTCACTCCTACATATACCACTTCGTAGCATCAGAGACCAAGAGTGGCACATGAACAAACACATTACAAATCCCATCTATGACATGTCTTGAGGTACATCCTCATAGTATAGTGTGGGAAGCCTTGAATTGCTGTTGCCTTTTGCCGTAACTTCTCTGTAGATAAAGGACTTCTACTTTCTGTCAATGTGACACTCTCACCTGCACCAGAATCAAGCACCTGCACTTCGATCGATCTCTAAAATACCAGATTAGGTCATTTTCCTTATGGCTTCTCCTATAGGCACTGGGTATTCAGTTTTGCCAGGGCTTTAACTACAGGGTCTATTGTGTTAGGCACTGTATATATGCAAACAGACTCCATTCTCAAAGTGCTTCTAATCTGAGTAAGGCAGAGACAAAGGGTGGGGGAAAAGGAGGCATTACTATTGCAGTCCTGCAGATGGAGTGACTACAGCTCTGATCCTACAGTCTGTTCTGCTTGGGGGGACCTGAGGCATTACACAGCAGTTTGCAGGCTCAGGGTGGAGAAGACTTGCACAAGGTAATAAAGGAAATGCATGTGAAAGGCAGGGACTCCACTCCAAGTTCCCTGTACTCAGTCTAGTCTTTTACTCATAAGATCTCATGGGGCTAAAATTACGAGGGGATAGTTAGAGGATGGAATCCCCTCTGCATTTCAGCATTAATTTTCATATACCTGGTGCCAAGTGAGATTCACAACCATGAGTTAGATGCTTGCCACTTCTCTGCAATGCATGTACAACAGCAGCAGTAGATAAAAAAGGGAAAGTCCCAGGCCAGATGACCCTATATTTGGATGGTCAGTGCATTTATCAAGCAGGTGGGAGCTGTATGTTCAAAACCCCACAAACATAGACAGAAGTTGAATCTGCATCTCCTACACTGTAGGCAAGTATTTAAATTACTGAGCTATTTGGCAAAAGGGTAGCAGAACTATCAACTCCCCTTCTATTTTACTTTTAGGTACCGCAAAACACAGCTACCAGATCTGTCCTTACAGTTAGTTTAGGTGGGATAACACCCAATGGGGCTTAGGCATGAACTAGCCACTTAGGAGTAGATCCAGTGTAAGTTAGGTATCATATTGCCTAACTTTTAAGGGCCTGGTCCCCTGAAGGAGGGGTCTTCCATAGCCGGGGTGAGTGTACTAACCACTGTGACCCCCTTTGTCCCTATCAAGGTTTATCCCCAAACAAGGTTTATCACTTGTCTGCCCCTCAGCACTGCTCTTCCTTCCCATCATAGACATGTACAGAGCAAGCTATCAAAGGCAGACAGTGATTTCAATACACATTTTATTTGATAAATATGACCTGTATTAGGATAAAGTTGTTTGCTCTTAGCTTCCCATATTTTTCAAATGTGTCATATTTCTGAACACATCATTTGAAAAAGAACAAAACAATGAGACTAAACTGCTTTCTATGAATTGTACTATTGATTTGACTCTGTTCAGTGGGTTCTCTTTTAAGTTTTGCCTACGTATGATTAAGTTTAATATGGTTTTATACCTTGCATCCTGTTAGCCCATGTAATTCTTACAACTGGGGTGTTAAGCTTACCTGGACCTGTGGGCTAGATGAGCAATGTGGGGCTGGTCCATAGGCCAAATCAGGCCTTCTGGACCTCCCTCCCCCAGTGCCATTTTCGGTGGATTCATCTCATACAGCACCTGTTCCAGGTGTTCTGGGAACCATCCTGCACACAGTACCCACTCCAGCCAGTCCAGGACCTGCCCCACATGTAGCTGGCATCTTCGGTCCATCCTATGGTGCTGGTTTATATGGGCCATGTCTGGTGCATGGGTCAGCTCAGACCCAGGGGCAGCACTGGGGGGGGGGAGGGGGGGGAAATAATGGGGATCTACAGGGCAGATCCAGCCCACAGGTGATATCTTTGACACCCCTGCTTTATAAGGTGCTGCAGTTTTGCTTATCTGAATAAACAGAGTTATCTGAACGGCTTTTTGGTGGGTGCTTTCCAAACTGATTTGGATAGCCGAGGGTGTACTATATCCTTTGGTCAATATAAATAATTATGGTCTTAATATTAAGACCAAAAAGAATCCCCCTATCTTTCTGTACAGGTATTTTCTTTATAGAGGAGCCAGGACTTACTGTTGTGACTTCTACCATTGACTTAGATGGTCATGTCCCTGTATACAAAAGCAGCAACACTGATCTACGTTTGATCACGCATAGTATATTTGCAGTTTTGTACCAGACTATTTATGTTCCATTTTATCCAGTGAAGGATATGCAATTACTTCTTTTATTTAAGGCAATTTAATTTTTTTGACTCTCTAGAGTGTAAAGCAGCAGATATTGGAAGTCATGACAGCAAACATATAATAGGCACCTATGTCATTAACCCAGACCTCACATTCCTTTTTCAAGATTCTCAAGGTTTTCATTGGCACAAGAATAGAAATTGGGATGGATAAATATTATTTAGCCTTTCAGGATCCTCTGCTTTTGGAGTGTGTGTGAAACCTCAGATCCAAAGCTTGGGAAAGCTGAGTTCCAGAACTGTATTATGGCTTGGTCCCAAACTATGTCATATCCTTCCTGCAGTGCTTTGAGTGCTCTGAGCTATCATAAAAGTGACTGGAAACTGAAGAGGCTTCACAGACCACAGAAGGCAGCAGTACCTTGCATGATCAAACCAGTCTCTCATTTCAGTGTGCTCCATACAAAGTCCCATGTGTGGGAGCAAGCATGCAGAGCTGCTGTCTCCCTTGGAGCATTTCAGATTGGGATGAGGTGCTATGTGAGCAAATCTATATTAAATAAATGACCAGTACACATACAATGAATCATTAGTTAACTAATGAAAAAATGAATGAAAAGAAGCTAGAAACTTCCTCCTGCTTTAGTCTTTTTATAGTCATTTTAGGTTAGGAGTTCATTGGCTTCACAGTCCTATTTGAAGAGTCCTTCTTTTCAGGCTTTGTAAGAAACCATTGGTTTTATAAGCTTCTGCAGGGGAAAAGAAGAGCTGCCAGCCAGCTGTGCTCTCAGCTCTGCATTTTCTTTGTGCTATCAGACTTTTTCTTTTTAGTTTTCTTGATATTCTTCAGAGCGTTACACTCATCACCACCACTACAGTCGCACAGCAAAGAAATTGGCTGAACACGAAGGGAATCCTATCTGTGCTCAGTCTGCATTTAAAGCAGCAATTTTAGGGAGGAAATTAGAATATGAGACCATTAAAAATATTAAGAGTATCAGGTTCTAACTTTACAAACAACAGTGTAACCTCACTCCCTGTATTTTTTTTTCCATAGTAGCTTGTAATTTATTCTCATCTGAGAATATCCGTGCTTCTGGGGCTAGGAACACACATGGAGTTCACACAATCCCTCCTTGAAATAAATTTACTGCCACATCTAAGATTAAAAACTCAGATACTGTAACAAAGACTCCAAGCACATCACTTTCCCCTTTACCCCGCTGTAGTGAGATCAAAGAGCCCATAAGTGCAACATTAATTTACAGAGGAAACTAAGGACAATCATCTTTCCCAGGTGAAGAGTAGGCTGCTACTTATGTAAAGTTGGCATGGACTTCATAATACAAGGGTCCTTATCTCCCAATGAAGAGGCCTCTTCCTAAAATCAGTGCCCCTCCCTTTTCCCTGCTCCCCACCTGCTCCAGGAGTGCATCTTGGCAACCTTACAGTCTGTGACAGTAGCCCTAGTCAGAGCCCAGCATACAGCTTGTGTATGTCCTCTGACAATGGGAGATGAGTGAATGCCTCAGGATTTTTCCATCTACTGAGTAGATGAAGGCCTGAAACCTGCTGTGAACAATAAGCATTGGTTTTTGCTTGCAGCTTGGCTAACATCTTCTACGTATCTGTTGGGAAAGCGGAACAGGAGAGGATGTTTCAGTGGGTGGCTGTTTCAGGACTTCTTTGACCTTTATACTTAGTTGGTAGAGGGTTAAAAAGCTCTAAAACAAGTACCTCATTCAAAAGACAATGCACACACGGGGTATCAACTCAAATGTGCACCCTTTCTGTAGCCTAGATTGGTAAACAAAGCAATAGCAAATCCTAACTTTCTCATTCTCCCCCACATTCAGCAACTCTTCTCTGAAGACTATTCAACCCAGATGCTCTGTCTAGAGAAGCTCCATCATCTCCCTTATAACCAGTTACTGCTCCCTACCTTCTGTAATGAAGTAGTGGGAATTAGTCAATGCTTATTTGCAGGCTTCCAACACTTGCTGATAGGGATGGGCAATAGAGGAACAGTGCCACTGTACGACAGCCCATCATCCTATGCTTGCATACAGACTGGACTGTATCCTAATGTGGCACCTGGAGGCCTCACTAGATAGTCTCAACTTGAAAGAAACATTATTTGAGTAAATTTTTAGAGCCTCATTTAGCAAGGCACTAAAGCACATGCCTTAAGCTAGGCAATAAGTCTTTTAGTCACATGTTGTAAGCACCTTGCTGGATTGGAGGTCATAATTTCTGGGTTTCTAAAATGAACCTTGTATAGAACCAGCTTTTAAGAGTAAGACTGTGTACACCTTGATTGCATTCATTTGTCATTGTCAAAGTGAGAAAAATGAATTTCCAGGCCGGGTTTCCCCGCTCTTTGAAGTCTTCTGCTATAACTGCTTATGAAAAGTTAAACTTTATAGTAAATCAGGTTGGTGTCCCACATTGCAAGCCCCGCTGCTACTATATTGTTTGTTCTTTTAATATGTGATGGTTGTGCTGCTTATATAATTGCACCCCCAAGTTTAAGCAGTTTTTTAAAGAATGCGATTGAAAACTACCCACAAAAATATTGTAAAGAAATAAGAACTATTATGAAGCACTGAAGGCTTCTTAAAGCCAGCTGTTGCTACAAGAGCTGTTAAAGTGAAAAATCTGAACATCAGCTGCTCTCAGCGACTCTTCCCAGGAAATAAGCTGATGAATGACTGTGCTACCAACAGTTATTTTTTAAAAGCCTTAATGAAAAAAACAGGGAGGGGATAGAGGATGTGGTGATGAGGTGGGGGTGGGACACATGATGTACAGAACTGATTTTTCACTGCAGAAAATGATTAGTATGCTGAAGGAAACATATGGAAGATAGCGGATAGAAAATTTGATGTAAATTTGCAATGTGATATGGGAACAAACAAGGCCAATGTAATTTTGGGCTGCAGATGCAAACTCATCGTGTCATGATACATACCAGCATAGAGTTGTTTTTTCTGTGGTTCTGGTACATTTCTACTAGGACTACTCACTTGGGTATTGGCCATTTCATTAGCAGAAAGAGCAGGACAAGAGGGAGGAGCAATGAATATGACCAGGTGGTCAGAGGAACTTGATTTATGAGGCCAGGCTAAAAGAGTGCAATATGTATAATTTAGTTCTATGATCATCAAATATCATTGATTTTATTTGAATGACTTGCAGATAGCTGCTTAAGTCTACCATAATCTGCTCTAAATGGGGGTGAGAGAACACTTAGAACTCTTTGGGGTGAAGAAAGAAGAGAAATGTATTGTGGATCATGAAAGATATAACTAGGACTAATAGGATGAAATTAAGGAAGAAAAGGTTCACACTACTTATAAGAAACAAAGAAGTCTTGACAATGAAAAGTATTAGGCTATGAAATAGTGTCCCAAGATTTCACAGATTTCGCAGACATTAGGGCTGGAAGAGACCTTGGAAAATCATCGAGTCCAGCCCCCTGCCTGAAGGGCAGGAAGTCAGCAGGGATCATAGGATCCCAGCAAGATAAGCACCCAAATTTCTCCTGAAGGCGTTCAATGTAGGTGCTTGAACCACCTCCGATGGCAGGCTATTCTAGACCTTGGGGGCTTGGACCTTAAAGAAAATCTTCCTTATGTTCTGCCTGAAACGGTCTTGTAATAGTTTATGACCGTTCGACCTTGTAATCCCTTGGGGCGCTCTGGTGAACAATCGTTCCCCCAGATCCTGGTGAACACCCCTGATAAACTTATAGGTGGCCATCAGATCACCCCTGAGCCTGCGCTTTTCCAGGCTAAAGAGCCCCAGGGCTCTCAGCCTGTTGTCATAAGGTCTGTTTTCCTGACCCCTGATCATGCCCATGGCTCTTCTCTAGACTCTCTAAAGCTTCTCCAACATCCTTTTTGAATTGTGAAGCCCAAAACAATCAGGAATCTCTTTCCATGGACTAGGTCACCCTGGCTAAGACCCTCAAAGGTATTTAAGCAGCAAAATCCCCTTCATTTCAATGGAAGTTATGAACATAAGTACCCAGTTCCAAGTCTGAAAGAATCCCATTGACATCAGGCAGACAAGGTCCTTTGGGTAAATCTGATATCTTTTATTAGACCAACTAAACACCCATTGACATCAGTGCACTTTGAATCAGGCTCCTAACATGTATTTTCAGCTCTAATTTCTCTGGTTGCCTCCAAATACCATTCCACTGCATGGAAGGGCTCTTCCATTTGTTTCCACTGCTGCCAGTCTGAAGTGCTTGCAGAGCCCTGCTCATCACACTTGATGATCTCACCTTCTCCATTTTAAAATCCTGAGTGACAACATACACATGGAGCATCGCGGAGGAAAGAAAGCCACAATTGTCCCTTTTTGAGCTTATAAAAGGCCGTTCTAATAAGTAAAGGAACAACCGGCAACAGGACACAAGCATTAAAATCAGAAAGTCACCATATAACTGGTTCAGCTGTGCTCTGCATGCTGTGGAGATAGATGTGCCAGCAATAAGAGAAAGAGACAGTGAGAGACTACAAATCCAGCTGATGCATTATGTAGTAACCAGATGTGGAATTTGAAGGCACGAACAGGTGTGGGCATTTCTGAACAAGCTTTTGTATGGACAAGCGCTCTGCATAGGGGGAAGATCAAAGTTGGGCTCTGTTGAGAGAAGAGAGATTTCTCTTTTGAAGAACAGGGTAAAAGCTGATTTCACGAGGTAGAGGATACATGGGTAGATTCTAGTTCCAACAGTCCTTCTCTGTGAAGATCTGAACAAAGCAATATTTTCCTGGAATAAAAAGCCTGTCCTCAGAATCTCACTGTTAAAAGTCTGCTTTCATTTGGTTTGCCTTGCTTCAGCAGACAGATAAAGGAAAGCAGATTCCTCTCTCCCACCTCCACACACAGACATGTACATCCACATATATATTATATACCTAAATAAAATACCCCGTAGATATGGTCAGTCAGCAATCACCAGCTTACTTGTTTATTGCCCCCTTTTTCCTCTGAAAAGCTAGATAGAGGCAGTGACTATGGCAAAAACTCTGCTTGAAAATTGCTGCACACATTAGGTGCCCCCAGCAGATGAAATAAAAACAATTTTCTCTGCTAGGAGGACGCTAGCAGGTTTACCGCACTGAGTTCCCTTCCTTTTTCTTCTGGACCAATCATACAAGTAAGAGCTGTTCCCCTCCTTCCCTTTTCCAAGACCCAGATTTGAGTAATCCCTTCACATTTGCCTGGTGCTAAGATATTCCATGTGTAAATATTCAGTGTGTGCATACTTTGTGGATCTCTATGTGCATACAGGATTGTTTCTTGCATAGCAGATTTTTAGCTTTGCACTTTGCCCAACAACAACAACTATTACTGTTATTATTAATACTAACGCTATCCAGTCGTAGCTCCAGGCAAGCTTGGAGCCTCTGTTTCAGGCACTGTACAAACATGAGCAGAAGACAGTCATTACTCTGAAGAGCTTACAAGAGGAGAGAGGAAAAACAGAAGCAGTAATGCTCAAAGGAGTTTGAAGACACAATTTCTCTTCATTTTCTCTCTCACATAAAAAGCCCTTGCCACAACCAGCTTCCTGCCCTGCTGCTGATCAGCTTGGGCATTTTTTTTCCCCAGCAGGATGCAACCTGGGAAAAGCAAAAGTGGCAACTTCTGGTTTGTGATTGCCAGCAGCAGATACTTTTCTTCACTTGCTCCCCAAAATTGGCATCCGGGAAGCTTGCCCCATTTGACCCCCCCACATACTTTTTCCCACCCTCCAAGGGAAACAGACTCAGAGCACAATGAAGGTGCAACTGTAGCATGTGCTGGAGAGGTAGTTCGTCGTGTTAGTTTGCTTGTCATACTCCTGCTTGCTTGACATGGGCAACAATAAATGCAAAGAAAACCAGCATGCACCTTAGCATGTATTAAAAACCAGAGGGAAACTCTGCCAGATGTAGTGTAAATACCCTGAGGGTTAAAGCATGTGCCACTGCATTTTCACTGCTATTGTTACCTGGGCCAGCCAGCATTAACTATAATTATGCCTGCCTTTCCCTGTGTGGACATGTTGACCTCTGGAAGAAAATCCCCTGGTGCTCTGCTGCCCCTTCTGCACTGGTGCTTTCCCCTGCTCTGCAGCAAAACCCAAGACCAAGGAACCCAAGACCAAAGACCAAGGAAGGACCAAGGATCAACACTCCTGCCTTCATTATAAAAGCAAGCTCTTTCTGTTTAGTATGGACAGTTCAACCACACAGGAGATGGCCTTCAGCAACTCTTAGCAGAGAGGGGATGACTCCCTACCTCTCTTGCTAACAATGGATGTGAGTAATAGGATGGAAATGAGACAGGGATAATTTAGTCTGAATCTGAGGAAGTAGCCCCTGGTTATTCGTTTTCATATTAACTACAGTGTAGTTTTTCCAGTCTTCACATTGTCATTTTCCAATATGCCACCGAGCCTTGCACGGACAGTGTCTCACTGCATCAAAGCAGCTGTCGGGGTGAAGCTGGATGTTTTGACAGCTGGAGATGGGACAGTTGATGCTGGGGGGTACATGGGAGGCACTTTGCACATTAACTGGGTAAGTAGTGAAGTTATTAACAGTGCTGGGATATAAGCTGTCATCAGGGAGATGACATCGCATTAGTTAACATTTGGTTCATGTTTTCCAGGTCATCTTTACAACTGGAATGTCACAGTGGGTGGTGAATTCTTCAGCGAATAGCTCAGCAATGGCATCATAGATTTCTGAAGAACTCTTAGAAACTCTGTGTAATTGGCCTTTTAACACTAGTGTCGGCAATTACTAGGCCAGCCCAGGTTTAACCCAAATTAATAATTCAGAGGTGAAGATCCTGTTCTCAGTGCTTTGGCACTTCCTCCCTTCTTTCCCATTCTCCTTTCTCGTCAGCAGCCTGGATCCCCAATCATTATCAGCTAATATAGCTTCTTAAAGTTGTGGTGATTTATACTAGCTAAAGACCTGGCCCAATGACTTCGTTTTAATCAAATTGACAAGGTACTGCATTTCAATAGATGTGGGTATTTTATAATCAGTCCTTCATCGGTCCTGTTTTTTGGGCTTTCGGAGACCAGACTCCTAGCTGAAATGGACAACATTTGTTGCGCAGATAGGAAAACCATTTGTAGTGACACATGGACAAAACTAAAATGCACATTAGAACTGATCAATCATTTTAGTCAGTTTTCTTTTCTTGTTTTCCCATGGAGATGATTAATTCACATCAAAATCCACCCCTCCAGCTCAAGAGCTAATGAAAAGCTGCTCAGAAGCAGACTGAACCAAGAAATGTGAAAGCATTTGTACTTGAGCCAAGAGGCCCTGTATTTGTTCCAGATCCAAGGACATGCAGCTCTAACAGCTGATTCAGACATCAACCAAACAGCTGACAGGATGCAGCCTACAGCTGCTAGAAAACATGACATGGAAAAGTTTCCCCTTAAAGAGGCAGAGGAGATATTTTAGCTTCTATGAACTAGGGAGCTACTAGGATTACACAAAGGAAAAAACTTCCTGGTGCTTCTACACAAGACACCTTAATGCGCAGTCGACTCTTCTACTGTGCATTAGCGCGTCATGGCAAGAACTGTGCTAATGCGCAGAAAAATGAGTCTACTGTGCATTAAGCATAAAACCCCCGCATTCGCTTTTGCTACTGTGCATTAGCACAGCTTCTGCACCTTTACCTAGTACAGGAGGAGGCAATTATTTTGGATGGAGGGTCGCTTACTGAGTTTTGGCAAATCATTGAGGGTCACATGACAGGCAGCCCAGGGCAGATTAATATTAATTTTCTAAATTTTTTAGGGGCCCTGCAGGCCAAATAGAATGGCTCGGTGAGCTGCACCTGGCTTGCAGACGACATTTTGCCCACCCTATTACCAGAATTGCCCATTACTTTGGGGTGTGCTCATTTATTAGGGATACATTTCTAGGGTCTTGGTAATTCTGTCAATGTGCTGCTTGTGTTACTTGTGTTTCTATACGGAGCTGTATCTCTCCCTTCTGCAAGTCTGTACCCCCAGTGAAGCTATCTTGTAGGATTCAGTTTCAATGGAGTTGGGTTCCTCCAGTCACCAAATCAGTCATACACACAAACACCCACAGATTAACATGACATGCCTGACCTGGCCAGGTTGATCAGCATGGACAGGCTGACACCCTCGTAAGCCAAGGAACAGTTCATCAGAGCAACAATACACTGCAGTCAGACACAAGCACACAAGTAAACAGAATCCCTTTGAATCCAGCTGGGTGTCCAGCTGACACCCTCATGGGCCAGCATTCAGTTCATTAGGGCACATCTGAGCCAAACTGGGTCAATCAGCCTGTACAAGCCGATCCCTTATGTGTTTCAAACTCAGCACATCCCAATCTTTAGCCTCTTGATGAACAGACCCCACAGTATTTTTGGGCTTCACAGGAATCTTTAGCTTAGGTAAAAGAAGCATTGCTGCAGAGTAAGTGAGGATGGAGAAGTAGAGAAGAAAAAATGTACCCAGGTACTACCAGTTTGACTATAAAAGTTATTCATTGCTAAGTATCTGAAATATATAATGGTACTAGTAGTGATAGACATGCAAAGGAAAACAAACACAAACAATGACAATACTATCCTGGTTTCACTAAGTATTTGGGGAAACTTAGCTCAAGCTTAACTAGTACAGTTCAGGTTCAGAAATTTATGCCTAGAGAGAGAGAGTGAGAGTGCTGGGATCTCACCAGTCCAAGGTACTCGGGTTGCAAAGCTGACAGGTAAAGTTTGTAGCACAATCCTTGAAGGAAGATATGTTTCCTCCAGCCTCTTGAGAAGAACAGTGGATGGTATCAGATGGTATATTTTTTTCTTCTTGAAGCGCACACATGCTGCTTTTTCACAGATTTTTATACCCTCAGGTCAGCTTCTTCAAAGCATTCTCAATAGTGAAAACCATTGTCTTTTCTATTGACAAGGGGTTATCTGGTTTGGAACATCTCAAGAAACTGATTGATAATCAGGAAACACATAAGGTTAGGGAGTAACCAGATACTTGGGAGCCAGCTTGAAATTCCTATGGATAGCAGATATACTGATGAGATATCTCATGGTTTCTTCAGAAACAATAGATAGCTTGCAGCATCAGGGTTTTGCATTTTTACTTGTTGTGAACAAGCCTCAGCTTAGCATGACTTTTCCAGATCTTACTATAGTCTTTTAACAGACTTAAGGCAATTTTTGGGGTGTTTATAACCTTTGGGCAGGAGGACTTCCACCAGTCATCCTGGGAGAAGTATGACAACACTTGTGGTCAGGGCTCCAATGGGCTGGATGCTGTGATGAACCCTTTACCATTGTTCAAATGTTGCCCATACCCCCTCTGACTCGGTCTCTTGCCTCAGCATTCCCTAACCTGGCAACCAAGTTTTAGTTAATCAAGTTTAAATATGCCTCCCATAGCGAGACCGGGGAATGTACGGCCCGAGATGCCTATTAAACTTGGGGGGGGGGGGGTGGAGTCCTTTGTAAATCCAGATTAGAACTGGTCTGATAAATGCTGAGCTGGGTGTGTGTAAACATGGGTTGATTAGCATTTGTAGCACAGATTCCCGATCATGCAGTGCTCCCCTGATTCTCTGATCCCAGAATTCACTGCAGTCTCTGCTTCAGGCTTTCTGTTTTCCATCTCCCATGTAAATGAGTTGTCATCTGGTTCCATCTCCGATGCAAATGAGACCTAGGGCAGTTGTTTCACTCTTGTCACTCTTATCTGGAGGGGTTTAGGTGCGTCTCCCACTGCATCTTAATCAGTTTCATTTAGGTAGAGGAGGGGAGGGAGGGGGAATTCTTTGCGAGTCAGATGGGCTGCATCCTGTGCTAGGGTTCCCCAAGAACACAGAGCTGAGACGTAACAACCCCTGATCTAGTACCTCATATTAGAGGTACTAAACTTAATGTGCAGTAGCAAAGGCACAGTAAGAACATGTAGATGCACCCTCTAGCAGCCAAACTCACATGTGCCCACTTTGTTCACTTGCAACAGGCTAGTATACAGAAATTTGGGGTGATATTCATCCTAGGGCAGCAGGTCAGTTCAAGGCTTTAATTAAACCTGTGATCAACCCCCAATTCAGAGGTTTGTGCAGGCTTTTTTGCACTGGAATACATTTTGCCCTTAACAAGGAAAAAACTTATTTGTGAGGGCTATTTTCATAGATTTCATAGATTTTAGGGTTAGAAGGGACCTATTAGATCAAATCCGACTCCCTGCCCTGGGCAGGAAAGAGTGCCAGGGTCAGATGACCCCAGGCAGGTGTCTGTCCAATCTCCCCTTAAATACCTCCAAGGAAGGGGACAGCACCACCTTCCTTGGAAGTGTATTCCATATTTTGGCAACCCTCACTGTAAATAATTTTTTCCTGATGTCCAGTCTAAATTTGCTCTCCTTCAGTTTGTGGTCATTGTTTCTAGTTACCTCGATGGGTGCCCAGGTAAGTATCATATCCCATATTTCCTGCTGTCCCCCACGATGAGTTTGTAGATGGCCACAAGATCACCTCTGAGTCTTCTCTTGCGGAGGCTGAATCAATTCCGGTCCTTGTAGGGTTTTTCCTGTAGGTTTTTAACCAGATGAGTGGCCCTCCTCTGAACCCTTTCCAGGTTATCTACATCCCTCTTGAATTGCAGCACCCAAAACTAGACACAGTACTCCAGCTGCAGCCTGACCAATGCTTCATAGAGAGGAAGTATCACCTCCCTAGACCTGTTTGTGATGTACCTACTTATGAAAGAAAGAGTGCAATTAGCTTTACTTATTACTTCATCACACTGGTGACTCATGTTCATTTTGGAGTTGCCTATGACTCTGAGATCCCTTTCCTTATTTGTGCTACTTAGAGTGGTACCTCCTAGGCTATAGGAGTGTTGATGATTCTTCCTCCCCAGGTGCAACACATGACACTTATCCTTGTTAAACTGCATCCTATGCTGCTCTGCTCACTTCCCCAGCCTGTACAAATCTGCCTGGATTCGCTCCCTGCCCTCTAGTTTATTTACCTCATCCCATAGTTTGGTGCCATCTGCAACTCCAGAAATATCAGTCCATGCATGTCAAATGAATCATACCAATATTGGAGGTGGAAATGACCAGGCAGCTTGCTGAATAGCAAGGGAAATTATTATTTGGGAGATATGGGCTCCATTTCTTCATTTGCCACACACTTCCTGTGTGACCTTAGCTCAGTCACTTACAGCTTATATATATATATATATATATATATATGTCCATATGCATATATACACACACACACACATATATATGCATATGGACATATATATACACATACAGGTTTATGGACCTAAAATCAGACATTATGGGCATATCTACATGAGATGTTTTCTGTGGAGTTGTCTAATTAGCTCTGTAGTAAAGTCTCAGCATCTACATGTGTGGCCCTATTAGGCTGCAGTAAACTAATAAACACTGCCATACTGTTCTGTCACAGTGATATTTAATGTACTGCAACATATGTGTAGATGCTGATGGGGCAGGCTGGGGCATGAGGGTGCTTCATTGTGGGGGCCATCTGCTAGCTAGCCCTGCAGTGGAGTACCCTTATGCCACAATCAGCTCCTCTGCAGCATGTTAAGCCAGGTTAGAGTAGCCTTGGGCTGGCAGGCTGAATCCCCAGGCCCCCTGCCAGCTGGGGCTGGTCCAATGCAGCTCAATATGCTACAGTCCCAGGAGCACATGCAAACAGCACGCCTGGGAGAAGTAAGCTCTGGAGGAAAGTGCGCCAGATTTTATTGTGTTGCGCTAACTGCATGTGCAGATGCACCCTATAGTGCCTAAGTTCTAGGCCTTTGAGTGAGGTGCCCAGGCTCCTTATACATGGTTAAGCACCTTAGAGTGGGATGCAAAATTGTCAACATACTCTCTCAAAAGCTGATATAATTTGTTGCATATAAATCTAATAGAATGGATATTTTTTGCATAGTGGAGACTTTAAGTAACATTGTCTAATGACCCCAAAATGCCTTACTCAGGGCTACTAGGAAGGCACCTTCTTCCACCCAGAACTCATGGCCTGAATCTGCATCTGAAGGTGGGGCATTCCACTTCTTTATTCAAAGAGTGGAATGGGTCTCAACCTTTATGTTAAAACACAGCCGCAGGAGGAGGTGGCCCTTTTAGGTAACATTTAGAGGACAAAGTGATAGGTTTAATGTCTTCCTCAGCCTCAGAGGGATTCAAAGCCATAGCTCCCATCACCCAGGAAAGTGCCCTAATCACCAAGCCACTGGGAAGAGCAGGGAGGCAGGTATCGTCCACCTTCCTGGTTGGAACTTTGCCATTGTGTGGAAAAGAAATCAGATCCATTGGGATGCAGAGAGACAGAGAGTGAGAGAGAGAGGAGACAGGGAGAGAGAGGGGGTATCTGGCTGGTTAATCTAGTCACAAGTGGCCTTTGTACACGCCACAAAATTGGCCTTTAAAGCAGCTTAAATGCCCTTTTACACCGCTTTAATGGCATGGCTATTTAGACTGTTGGTGGTGTATTGCACATTAAATAACTTTGGGACACAGCAAAATAAAACATGTCCAAGGTGTTTCAGTTTGCTACCTTACAGTCACAGAGGAAAGCACCGGGCCCTGTGCAGCTCAGGGGCTTGCAGGCAGCCCATGCAGGCAGCTCGGTGGCAGCCCATGCAGGGAGGCTCCACTGAAGGAAAAAAAAAAAGCAGAGAGCCACTGGGCCCAACCCTTGTGTACATGCCACAGGGGTTTACTTCACCCTAAATTGAAGCAGTGTTTTTAAAAACCCACCGCTTCAATTTAGGGAGAATTAAACCAAAGTAAATCCCCCCATGGCGTGTACAAGCAGCCAAGGGCACTCACATGGAAGAGGGGAGGCCTACATTTTGGTCTGGTCTGAATTTACATTAAACAGCCTTTAGATAACATACAGAAACAAGCTGAGAGCAGGAACCAGAACCTACTTATTTCCCTTTCTGAATGACAGCTGTAACTGCTAAACAAGAAACTCATACTGCTTTTTCATCAATGAATCTGGAATTCTTTTTTTGCACTGTACCACAGCTTCAGCAGAAGGCCTGAAGAGTGTCCCCACCTACAGCAGTATATCTCCATCCCCTCCCACTACCATGTGGAGACACCAAAGTTAGCTCTGAATGAACTAGATGAAGTGTCAGCTAATGCAGTCATCCTGTTTCCAATGCCAGTTCTTTGTCTTGAGCTAGCTTGCGTATTGTGCCGGTTAGTCATACACTTTATTTTACACAAAGACCTCTAGTTCTGAGAATATAACTGGTCTCTGGTTACTATAATATTTTTTTTTCATGAGTACGAGCAATTAGTTTGTGGCAACATGCAATGTATTACTTAAAAGACTTGGAATAGAAATTAAGATATGGGAAAGACATTTGAATTCCTGTAGTCTGGTCCCATGCAACTGGGCTTGTTCTCTTAGTATAACTTGCTGCAGCAGGGTAAATGTGGGAAACAAAAATGAATTAAATGGGCTATTGGACTGAATGGAACTTGATTTTGAAGTTGGAAGTTCTTGCGAACATCTGGGAACGCTGCCTCCCACTCATAAACGTCAAACGCAGGACCCTCTTTTTCTCATCTGTCAGGATTTTCTTTTTCTGTTGCAACAGTTTAACTGGGGAAGAATTCAGACTATTTCTTCCTTCCTGGCAGGTTAGAAGTTCCAGACTTTTTGTGAAAGGGAGACTTTCCCCCCTACTTTATATTTTTCTCCCTCTGGTTAGATCTTCTCAGTCATAAACTCATAACCTATTTTCTTGGTCTTTGTATCAGAAACTGATGTATCTTTCCATAGGATGCTCCTCAACTTTAACTAAGTCTCTGGAAGATGATTACTCTGTAAGCAATTATGGAGCTTTTATTGTCTATTTAGCACCACTGAACTTTGAAAATATATAAAAACACAACACGTCTAACTTTTTGAAGTGTTTAAGGGCCTGTCTACATTGCTTCTGTTTGCACTCTGGCTTACTCTCAGGAAGCATTCCCCACCCACTCAACCCATCTCAGCATGTGCCAATTCTTGGAAATAAGGCAGTGTGGCCCCCCAGAGTGACTGTGAACCTACGTCTACCATGGGTTTTATGTAGAGGGGCTTAGGCAGCTACCTCATGTCTGGGATTTGATGTGTGCTGAATAGAAGGAGGCAGGTGGCATAAAGGAGAATGAGTGGGTATGGCATGCTTTGTGGCAATGACCCTGGACTTGGCATACAGGGCTCCTACAGACACGTGGGGAGCCTGCAGTGTTGCATTGGAAACCCATTGCATCGGAGCAGACTCGATTAATGAAATCTGCTGAAGCACCGAAATCAGAGCACTCTGGCAGCCTTCCACGTCATATGTTTCAGAGTTCCTGCACTGAAAACCTGGTGGTGGGGTGCTTTGAAACAAAACACATTCAGTGAGCTATTTTTTCAGATGCCTAATTAGCCTCGCCATAAAGTACCTCCATCTACATGTGTGATGCTATTAGGCTGGAGTAAACTAATTCACTGTGCTGTAGGTTAGTACTGCCCAACACAAGTACTATCCTACAGCGAGGTTATTTTCTTCTCCACAATGCACCGAGTAGACACTGATGGGGCATAAGGGTGCTACAGTGTGGGATCGCCTGCTGGCTAGCAGTGAAATACTCTCATGCTCCTCTGCAGCATGTTGAGCCAGGTCAGAGCAGCCCCGGGCCGGCAGGCTGATCCTCCAGCCCCCTACCAGCCAGGGTGGCGACAGCCCAGCTCAACATGGTGTGGTCCTGGGAGCGCATGTAAACACTGCACCCAGGAGCAATAAACACTGGCATAAATAGCCCCAGAATGTATTGTATTGTGCTAATTTCACATGTAGATGTGCCCTGTGTGAACTAAGTTGCTTCTGAAAATGGGACTTGATATTCCCAAGTAAAAGTAAACAACATGTTTCCTGCAAAGCTCCTTTTTGCTAAAGATTGCCTGTTGGGAAGGAACAAAGCAATTAATAAACTCCTGTCAAATTCATTGGGTAGTTTCAACTGAAAATATCCTTATGGTCTTTTTTGAAAGAATCAAAATATTTCTTTTCGGTATTTTTGTTTTTCTGCTTTTCACTTCAAAGCTACATTGTGTGTAATTTGGCTAATTTTTTAAAAAAAAGGTCTGTGTCCCCAAAATTAAGTGAAACCCTCCATGAGGAAAATAAAAATAATCTGGGACTGATCTGAACTTAGGTTCATTAGGAAATGTTACTTAAAGTCTGTACTGTGCAAAACAATTTACATCCCATTAGAACTCGAACTAGTACGTGGTTGAATGTCAGTCTTTTAAAAGTGGCAGCAACTCTTAGATTAATTTACCCACAGCTTTGTAGCTACTTTAAAATGATTCATTGTGCCTATTTGCCAATTGTTATATCTTCCAGCATAGATAAAGGGCATTGTAATCAGCAAGGTCTTTTCCTTAAGGGTAAATGCTTTTAGGAGGAAAAGCAAATAAGTTAACACAATAAGCAGGAGTCCTACAGTCTTGTCCTATGGCTTTTGAATGTGAGACCACAATTCCAAAGGCATTTTCCTTTTTTTATTCTTAGAAACAGTCATCTCTGTAGCCCTTGTAGAACACAGAAGAAAAGCTAAACAGGCACGTATAACAGGAGAATGAAGAAGCATTTGTTTTTTATATGCTGGTATATACTGATTCCTTTGTTATACAAGACCCTATGCACGCCCACTCCTGCTACCGCTCGTATTACTAAGGAATATGTAATCCTTGAAGCAGGTGGATATTCTAAAGGGTATAAGAACTGCCTTTTGAATAGGCAAATCTTCACATAGCTAAGGCAACTGAAATGATTTTGTCATTGACTCATCCAAAATGAATAGCAGCGGTGGCTTTTTTCTAGCTTATTATTTGTTTTACAGTAGCATACAGAAACTGTCATCAAGGTGGGGGGGTCCCATTTTACTATGTAAAAGTATAAAATAGGACACACAAAACAAAGCAAGGAAAACAGATGTTCAGTGACTTAACAAAGGTTAACCAGGTTAATGGCAGAGTTGAGTCTAGAACCTAGGGTTTTAGCCCCCCAAGCCCAATGCTTTATGCACATATCAACTAGAACAAACTTGTCAAAACAGGTGTTTCACTGGGTTCACAAATGGAAAGAAATGGTTAAGAACATTTCCAGAAGGTAGGGGTTATTCAGATGCAGAATTTGGGACTGCACTGAGAAATCTAGCTCCAAATTTGCCCAACCTACAGAAGTTTTGGGAGCCACAGTTTTAGCATGGACCATCTCTACTCACAGATAAAAAATATTTTTGGTGGTAACCAAGGGAATATTTGTGCAGGGGTCTTATGACAGCCATTCTGTGGACTTCTTTTCAATGATGGAGAAAGATTGGCTCTTCCTTAGTCCAAAGGGGGAAAATATTAGGAGTGCTATAATAGTCAGGATCCTGTTTTTAATTAAGAGAAAATGACTGCAGCTCTCAGCTATTCAGAGATGTTAAGGGAAGATGGTCCAAGCTAAAACCATGGCTCCCAACACTTCTGTAGGTCAGGTAACTAAATTTCTCAGTGGAGTCCCCCGTTCTGGAGCTACTCCTGCTCATTATATGAGGCTGATCAAAAATCCACTAGCAAGCACAGCTCCTGTTCCTTCCTCGAGCCCCCACAGGTTGCAGCTGTCCAACGAGGCAGAACGGAGTCATAGCCTTGCACTCTACTCCACATCAGCCTGCACAGCTGGCTGAATATACAGCTGGGAAAAGTGCATGCTCTAAAAGGGTGGCTGAGTTATTCCTCTAGCAGGGACTCCCTCGGAGGCCCACGAAGGAATTCTGGCTGACTCAGCTGGAATCCTTATACTGGGGACTGTGCCTGCCATGTCCCTAGGTTGGCACACTTCTTGGGAATACCCATCGGCTTAAAAGTCATAATCTTTCTGTTACCAGAAACACTCCTGCTTAGGTCATGTTTTTAGCATTTACTTCTACACTATGTGCAGAAGAGATGATCTGATCAAGTCATTTAATACGACTACAAGTTCATTTTGAAGATGGAGCCTGCCCCTATAGACAGTTCTGTGGTTTAGGTAATGCTAGGTAAATTCCAGAGGTGTTTGCTGGCAAGTTACTTCCATAGTCCAGGTCCATATCTAAACATATATTTGGTATGGCCCCCAATTACAGGAAAAGCCATAAGCCTGCTCCTCTCTTAGAACCCAAAAGCCAGTGTTAGAGACTAGAAATTCGCACTAATTATTCTACACTCAAGCAATGTCATAGTGATCACAAATAAAGCTTTTTCAGTGCTGTCTACACAAGTTGATCCTATTTCCTAACTATTTTATAAATATACTGTGTGTGAAAAGAAGGAAAGCTCTTCACTGCAACTACAATAGCTGCTTACATTTTTCAGACTAAATTTATACTTACAAAGCACATTCTTTACTCACATGTTGTTGGCACATTTGAGTCACAATTGCCCCTTTTGTTGCCCATTACTGTCTCATTGTTTTCTTGTTCTCATATGGAATTACTGTATCATCTTAAAATTGGACCGAATGCTTTCTGGAGCAGAGATTACTTTTTTGTGTGTGTGCTAACCAGCTATCAAAATACTATGGGGTACTTGTCTATCACTAGGACCGCAGATGTTACGGTAGTACAAATAAATTGCTAAATAACATAATAACAGTAATACCCGGACCATGCATTTCAACTCTTTGAAACACCCTGATTATGAAAAAGGCGACATTTTTATCAAGGCACTGTCCATGGATTCTAATGAACATTCAAAACTTTGAAAATCTATGATAATAGCCTTTCAAACTGTTATAGGTTCAGTTTGTTCCATCCAAAGAAACTTCTAAGATCCTAGTGTAAGTACAAGCCATTAGCTTTCATAATATACACAGCACTCATTGCAGCTAAGAGTTCTCAAGGGATGTGATGGCTTTCATACATCCCTGTGTGAAGTGGAACTGAGCTCTGATGACATATGTTTGAGATTGTTTCCTGCCACCAAACAAGTAGCTCCAAGAAGTCTGTCCCTAAAGCATTGTATTGTCCCCTCTGCAATACTTCACCCTTGAAGGCAAAAGTATATTTTTGTAGTAGCTTAATTAAAGCTGTATGTCTCAAAAAATCACAACCTGCTAATGGAGAGACCTTGGCTGCTATTAAATATAAAATGAGAAATAAGTCGTAGCTGACAATTTTTCATGGTATATCTTATTGGTACAATCAAGAGCATGACATAAGCAATTTCTGGCTATCACTTTTGCTGGTACCAGGTTTATGTTGCCTGTAATAGCCCATTCAGAGGAGAAGTAACCAGGGAATTGTTTCAACTGAGTGGCTGTGACAGGACGACGTGGAGGAGTGTCAGTAGTGCAATATTCTGCATTTTCACTTCCGTAGAAAGTACTTGCTCTGACAAGAAGCAATGGCAAAATTCCATGACTTTGGAAGTTCAGTTAGGGTAATGAGCCAGAAAGTTAGGTCCTAATTATTAATTATTTGTACTACCTTGTTTTAAGACCTAGCAGGGGAACATTGCCAGGATGGGGGGAGGGGGTGTGCTAACTTCTCGCCCCTTCTCCAGGGGAGAAGTGGAGGTGGCTGTGATGGGACCCCATTGTACTACTCCATTGTGCTAACTTCTGGAGAAACATAGAACAAAAATATAGCCCATGGTCGAAAGAGCTTCCACACTAAGTATATTACAAGGAGGACAGATAGATAGGGACAGATGGAGGAGTACAAGGAAACAATGAGAGAGTACTGGGCAGCACAGTTGGCTGCTGGTGTAGTAAGACCATTGCTTACCTCATTTTCCAGGCCAAAGACTCTGATTGATTAATTAGTGAGATCAAATTAGTGCTATGACACAGGTAACCCTTTTTTAAATTGTGACATTTGGATATTTTTGCTTCTGATTACAACCAATGACAAGACACAAAAAGCCAAATAGAAATGTGCCTGTTCATGAAACGTTACAACAAACTTGTAGGAGCTTCAGAATATATTCAGGCATGAATTTTTTGACCAGCCACTGTCTCTGCTCAGGGATTATTCATGACGGAGTTGATCTGGACTCCAGGTTCCCCCTCTCAGTTACTGGGTGACTCCTTCACCAGCACAAGGTCCACTAGTGACAATTTAGAAGATGGGGTAAGTGCTGATTCATAGGGGTCATGGCTTCATCATTTAAGAATGGTCTTCAGTGAGGAGGATTACTGGTATGTTATATCCTGGGAAAGCCTTGAATTCAGCCCCAAATGTTTGTTATGAAACTTATAAAGCTATTTTAATCTGTGGTCCTTGAAGATGGTATAATTAATAGACTGGTTTCACCAATTTCCCTCACAAAGTTTCTCAGGGCAAAAGAAGCCTATGGGTTTCTTCTTTTTTAACTGAAAAATTATCAAGAAACCCAGTGCAGCTCATGATCAAACAGCTATTTTTGCACCTGTTTTGTGAAGGTTGGAACCACTAACAAACCAGCTGGGGTATTTCTGTCAGCACCAACATTTCTCCCGGTACCAACAGCACCTGCAGTCATCAAGTCTGAAGATTGGCTGCTCAGTTGGAAAGCAGCAGGTGTCGTTCTTTAGCCAGGCTACAGGCCTGTGCTCCACCACTGCATTCTTGCTCACTTCATGCAGATTAGGTTATCTCTGTCCTCAACTGCTCCTACCAGTAATGGGATTGTGAAATCACCTGGGCATGGCACAACTAGGAGGAGGAGGGGAAAAAACAGGCAGGTTGTTATGAGCAGAATCTGAAGCACAATGTATGGCTGCATTTAGAACTTGAGCCCACCCCAGCTTACCTGACGACTGAGCAGCACCAAAACACTTAGCCTTCATGATGAAATGTGGGGAGGGGGAAAATGACTTTTTTTTGTTGTTTTCTGAAACAATGGCAACCTGCATTCCAAATATTTCTCTTTCCCCCACCTCCGTTGAGACCCTGGCGTTTTTGATTAAATCTTTGACTAACCTGAACCTGAGCTTGCTTTCCAAGGAACAGCACAAGGAGGTTTTTTTTCATAATTTTTGGATGGTGGGTAATTTTAAATGCCATTATGGTAATATTTTTTCATAATCTGAAGTCATGTCATATCACCCCAAGCTTTTAATTCCACCTGGAAAAATAAGTCCTATTCGTGTGTGCTAGCATGGCCTTTTGCACAAGATAACTAGATAATGAATGACTGTAGCCCAATGAGAACACAAAAGCACAACAATACAAGCATGTAGATTGTCTATTTAACCTTATGCTGTTTAGTGATCTTTAAAATTGGACATCTGAAGACAAGATACCAGTGTTTGAAGGGAATCAGTAGGAAGCGTCAGATTTGAGGCCAAATTTATAGTTTCATAGTTGGTCGGGTCAGAAGAGACCCGAGCAGATCATCAAGTCCGACCCCTTGCCATGGCAGGAAAGTACTGTAGTCAAACGACCCTGGTGAGCTGTTCATCCAGCCTCCTCTTAAAGACCCCCAGGGTAGGAGCCAGCACCACTTCTCTTGGAAGTTGGTTCCAGATCCTAGCTGCCCTGACAGTGAAGTAACACCTCCTGATGTCTAGCCTGAATCTACCCTCTGCCAGCTTGTGACCGTTATTTCTAGTCACTCCTGGTAGTGTTATAAGTCTAGCCGTTGGGCATAAAGTGAGAAATGAAGAGACTAGGAGAACATAGTCATGCACTGGTCCTCAGAGGAAGCTCCTGGGACCATGGAACCATAGACAGCTGCAGTGAACCTTTCAACATAAATCAGTGGTAAGTCCATTGAAGTCAGTGTAATGGAGGAGAAGCAAATTGCATTGCTAGGGCATGGTTTAGGCAGTAAACATGGGGAGAGGATCACTTTTTTGTTGTACAGTGCTTAGCACAATGACACCTGATGGAGGCATCCTGGACACAGTCAAGCCAAAGGAAGTGGAGAGAGCACACACCTTCTGAAACATAGCTGCCTGCTCTCTGGGGCCCTCTTTGGAGATATGACCTCATCTCTTTCATGAATCTAGAGGCCCTGGCTTTTCTAGACATGCATTATTCTTGCTCTTTCTGAGCCTGGCCTTTATCTCTGCAAGTACTCAGATTCTACAAGCCTTCTCTAACTTCCACACATCACCCCCTGATAGGCACTAGATGCCTTTACTGCTTCTCTTGGGGAAGCATTCTGAGAGAACTGTACCTTGGAGGTATCCATATACTCCCACAGGCCAGCAGCAGTTCCTGTGACCATTGGCCCGTTTTGGAGTCACCTGCTCCTAGGCAACTCTAAGGGCAGTAGATACAGAACACTCTCACACTGGAACAGAGAATCTACTAGTGCTTTAACTCACATTGCACAGGTTTAAATGACTAAAGGGGAATAGGGAAGCAAGTCCTTATTGGTTCCATTGCAACATGCTCTCTAGTGACCTCTTTGACATATGCATTGCAGAAGTAGGCAGCATTCTCCACAGAACAGCCCCACATACCCTGGCTGGTACACAGAATAATCCATGCTCCTGCTGACCTGACCTGCAGCCTTTTGGGTAGCACTTGGTATAGGGAAACTTGGCTGGTCTTTTCCTCTTTGTGCACTTCATTAGTCTAGACCCCATCCTGGATTGGAATGGGAATGCACTTAAATGTCCTAGAAAGTTTTTTCCATCCAAAATGTCCATCTCCCTGAGTCTGACACTCATCACTGCTCCTCTGCTCAATGGCCAGAGATGCTTGTTAAGAAGAGAGGAAGAAGCCCAGGAGAGAAGTTTACATTTAGATCCATTGTAGATAACAGAGACTCCCATTTTGTTTCTTAAGGCAACATTTGTTTCATAATCGAATATCCAAGGTCAGCTCTGGTGCAAACATAATCTGCTTGCTGTGAGGCAGTGCATGGATTTGCCCAGAGTAATTTTAGCTATTAAATTTACCTCATTAGTTTTGTTGTTCTTTTCTGCCAACTCTTCCCTGCTCCCAGTCAACTGCAGACATCATACTCAACCAAGCTTTGGGCTGTTTATTAAGCTTACAATAAAATACAAATGCAGTTATGAAAAGGTTTGAAGTGGCTTGTGGCATTTACAGAACAGAGAGCATTTTCAATTACTGATGCAAATCCAGAGGAACTTATTTGAAGCCAAGGAAAATCTCATTGTGGCTTCTCAATGAGAGCACAAGATATACCGTACAGTGCTCTATTGCTCTACTCTGAACTTATAATATAAATGCCACCTGTTACACTAGGTGGAGTCATTTACATTTTTTTAAACAATCTTTCCTCCTTACCCCTCATTATGACTGTCTTTCTTACTCACATCCCTCTTCCACTGAAGAAGATCCCTCCAAATGCCAAAGAATTTAGAATTAAAGCTGATTTTTCAGGCTCCTGCTCCAGGCCTAATTCTGCCATTATTTACATGGATGTAAAGCAAGAATAACTCCATGGACATATTAAGAATGTTAGGCAGAACCAGGCACTTATTTAGGAAACATTCCTGTTCAAAAGATCACTTGAGTACTTCTTTACTTTAAACACAGAATTAAGTCTCGTAAAAGCTTAACTACTTTAGGCTAAGGACAGACATTACACATAAACCGGTTTAAGTGATCAGAAACTGGTTTAATCCTGTAACAGAACAGATGTTCAATGCACATAAACCAATTTGAAAATGGCTGAAACTGGTTTGAGTTAAACCTGGTTGAATGTAGTGTCAGACTTAACTGATGTGGGTCAAACCGGTGTATGCAATGCGTGTCCCAGACCCCTTGCTGGTTTAAGATAAACCAGACTTGCCAGCATCCCAGCATGCTCTCTGGGCTGGGTGGGGCTCTTTGCTCCACAGCAGAGCTGGCCCCTCCCCTCTGCTCCCTGGGTGCAGCTCCGGCAGAGATGTGCATGCACAGAGTGTCTGCCTGGCTTCTCCTTGCTAAGCGGGGATTATTGTCCCCTCCCCACTTCCTTATGCAACACCTCAGCATTAGCTAGCAGACCACATGGTGGCTACGGTCTGTATTGTGGGAGATGACAGGCAGACAGGCTTTTTTGGAGCTAATCAACAGGTAGCTTAATGTCCTTCCTTGGAAAAGCTGTTTAAGAAGAGCTGTTTAAGAAAAGCTCCATTAGTTAATAGAGACAGACTTTGTTTTCTTAATGGGTTGATAAACACTGAGTTAGGAGTGATAAACTTTCCCTGCTGGGCTACTTGGGGTATGGGGAATAATCAAAGCATCCTGTTGGGCCCTGGCCACACCCCCACCACACACAGCCCTGTGGAAGGGAAGGGAGGACTGCTTTAGTGCTATCCGGCTTCTAGCCTGAGCAACTGCAGGCAGTGCCTGCATTTCTGGTCTGAAAAGGGAATGTCTATCCACCTCCAAATCGGTTCAAACATTGCAGATTAGACTAACTTGCAAAGATTGAATCAATTCAGGCTCAGGTTGTTGAATATCTGTCCCTAGCCTTACTGAATAGGGGTGAACTGATGTATGTACATAATGTATTTTTTCTAATGCCACTGGCTTAGTTTCCTCATGTTGCTCAACTCCTGTGATTCTTAGAAAAGTAGAACTTCTGAAAAACACATGAAGATCATCCCTGCTTCTGGGAGAAAGCAGCTAACAAAAGAGTCCAACAAAAGAAGAGATGTTCAGTTGCTTTCATCTGGGTAATTTTTTGTTAAGTCAAGGTAGGTCTTCACAGGGTGTGCTTACATGTGTTCCTACAGTGTCGTTGTTACTTTTGGAAGTACTAAATGACGGTGCAGTAACAGCCTGTACTGCACTGTGCCGATGGCACATGGTTATTTTTGGCTGCTACGTTGCCGTAGCAACATGCTATAACGAGGGAGCGCATTGCTACAGCGACGTAGCTGCAGCGTTATGGTTTGTGACTGCTGATGCTATGTCACCATAGCACGTTGATAGGGCGATGTAGCATCATGTGTAGACATGCCCACCAAGTCATGCGCTATCTTCAGTTTTATCTGGTGACAGCTTCCCTTTTAGTTCCACCCTGGACTCACCTGGGCCATAGGGGCTGCCTCTCTAGATCCCTAACCAGGTGAAAGTATCAAGTCCTTTCAATATCCTCCATCAGGGCTTTTTAATTTTGTTTGTATCACAATCGCAGATTTCTAGCTCTCTGTCTTTCCAATTTCCTTTGAGCAGGGGAGCTCAGCCAGCCCCACTCTAGACCATGAGCCTTTTCCTGGAGGTCTTTCCTAGACTCCTACTACTTTACAGTGCTCCTCTCACCTGACCCGGCTCCCTCTTATAAGAAGCACTCCTCCACACTTCATTACCTGATATCTAATTCCTTGACCCAACTCTCAGACTAAGCCCTGAGGCACAGGTGGGAATGGACTCTACTTTCCTAAGAGAAGCAGAGCACCCTGTGTCAGGGCTTAACTTCTTTCTTTGTGCTAAATATTGAGATGTTCGGGGGTACACATGGGATAATCTTTGAAAGAATCAAGGTTCTCCAGGAGAAACAGACAGGATGGATCAGAGAAGGAAGACATAATTCATTCAAGTCAGTAATTTAGTGAGGATATTAATCTCAATGCAAACATTTGAAAGCCTCTTTTTAATGACAATCTTTCCTTTTTAAAGATTTGCCCATCACTAACAGAAACAGAAAGAGCACTAAGGCAAACAGCAAATATTATATGAAGAGAAACAGAGCTCCCATGGCCACTTCTATTTATATGAAATAAATATTGACAGCAGCCTGCAAATCTGTCCATACAAGTTTAGCAATGAATAACATTATGGCCTTGGCCACCAATTTGTTGCTGATTTCATTCTGGGCAATTTCTAATTGATAAAAATAGAATGACTTTTGAAGTTTGGGGAGCAGAGTTTCAGTTTTGAAAACAGGCAAAGGAAAATTAAATGACCTGTTATGCATGTCACAATGGGCAGATATAGACTTTTGAAAACGGGGGTGCAAATGGTGAATGTGCATACTCACATATAAAACAACACATATTTTTCTCCAGTTAAAAATAAAATAGAAGCTGTAGTACTATGCTAGGGGCCTAGGCCTGTATTATGCAGTTTAAGATAGAAGCAAAAAACAAATATCACTTAATTGGAGTGAGTTAAAAGCAATGTGCAGAGCTGTGAAATAGATGCTTCTGTACCAGAAGCAGCTAACAACAGAATTGAAGAAAGAAGGATAGCTTGACTGGTGGAACATCAAGATCATTAAAAAGAAGAGAGGGTCATTAATACCTGTGGAATGAAGAGTGTAGAAAGGATCAGGTAGATGACTGAGCCATGAAGTCAAGTGAGTCTCTCAGCACTGCCTGACTAGAAATGCTGCTGCCACTGCCTGACAGCTGGTTGCAAACTTTGAGTGGACCAGAAATCAAAGGGGGATGCAAGTGTACCAGTGTACCCACCATGCATCTGCCCAAGTGTGTTGCTCATTTGTTACAGTGGCCTCAATACTGCAAGCTGCTGCGTCATAACAGATTGGCACACCAGCATCATGTTCCCTTGAAGTTAACAAGTTGTCGGATTGGAGTCTCTCTTTTTTTTTCTTTTCTTTTAGTTGGTTAGAAATGTTCTTTTCTCTCAGCTGGTTAGAGATATACTGCTCCCAAATTTCAGACTTGTCCTAAAGCTAGGCACTTAAATTCACCTATCCTGATTCAGCAAGGTCTGCCTGATTCAGCATTACTGATAGGGCTATACAAAGCTTTGGTCCCTGATTTTCCCACATACCTCTAGGTAGCAGACGGCTCATGAATGCTGCGATGCTGGGGCACATGGAGTGTCCCACAGAAGCATGGGGGGTTCTTCAGTGTGCTCGGCAGCTCTGCTGGGGAGCACGCTGGGGGCCCCTCATGTCCCCCCAGTTTGGTGACTGGTGCCTCCTGGGTCTGGAGGGGGGGGGGGGACACCCGGGGTCCCCCTGTGGTCAATCGCCAAGCCAGGGGGCAGGGGAGGGGGCAGCACAATCCCCAGCAGACACAGAAGTGGACCAGAAATACTGCTGGTCCACTTCTGATTCTGGGTTAGCCACCGAGCATGTGGAGGTCCGTCCTGTCCCCCGCCCTTTCCTGTGGGACACTCCATGTGCCCCAGCATCACAGCAATCACGAGCCATGCCTGCTACCTAAAGGTATATAGAAAAAACATTTAAAGCTGTGTCTTTGTCCGGATTGCTGATTCTCTGAATCAGCATTGAATCTTCAGGTTCGGATTTGGCCAAATTGAATCAGGGACAGCGATCTGAATCAACAGATTGAATCACCATCCCTGATTCAGACCGAATCCAAATCCAAATCGAACAGGGCTCGTTTCACACACCCCTAATTACTAACCTAACTTTGAATGCATGAGTAATCACGCTGAACTCAGTGTGTGGACTCCCTTGTTAAATCTACTTATAAGAAACAGATCAATGTAAATGAGAGTTGTAAATGTGTCTTGAACTTAGCCAAGAAAAGTGATAGGGACAACCAATGGCTGGAATTTAAAGTAAGACAAATTCAAATGAGAAATATTGTTTTATTTTTTTTACAGTGACAGGCAAGAATTTCTTAGGGTGATATCTTTTATTGGACCCACTGAATATTTGGGATAGAGTTAGACAAGCTTTTGAATGCAAGACATTCTTTGTCAGGTCCGTAAGACATTCTTCATAAGAACATTCATTTTCTTTACACAGAAAGTGATTATTCCAAGACAACTGGTGGATTCTCCATCTCCTGAGGTCTTCAAAATAAGACTAGATGCCTTTCTGAAAGTACATACTTTTGCCACGTATAAGTTACTATGTTCAATATATGGGCAACTGGAAGAAATCTTGTATATGTGAAGTCACAGTAGACGGTCTACAGGTTCCCTGTGGCTTTTAAATCTATTAAACTGTCATCAGCACCCTGAAACTTAAGCCACTTATTTAGATAATTAAATATCCATTTAGGCTTCTTATTTTAGGTTTACCAATTTTGAAAATGCTGGTCATTATTTTTCCTAGATATGTCTAGAGCTAATAAAATTGTTATTAAGGCATTTGTTTGTATATTGAGGTAAAAAACAAATAGCTTGCATCTTTTCCCAAGAGACCCAGCCCTATCGTGTTGGAATAATAATTGAATCCCTCCCCACATCAGTGTTACAATGTTTGCTTTAGTAATCTTAAGTTCAACTGCCAGCTGTTTTGTTCCTTGGATTTTATTGCAGGAAATATAAATTCCTGTTGGCTTGGCTAGAGGTACTCTGAGAAGCTGTGGAGGGGGAAGAAGAAGGAGAAAACAGCATGTCTATTTTTGGGGGGTGGGGTGACAATCAGTTAAGGACTATTAAGCTTCATGGCCTTGATATTATCATATTGCTTCTCTTTTTACCATTTCTTAATCACTAGAGTGTAATATAATTTTAAATGTGTATTGAGACAACTAGAAGCAACCATGGTTACTTTGACCCCAGTTATTTCAAAGACTTGTGTGGCCTTTTGGGAGTATTTTTTCTGGGTGCAGGGAGTTGGGGGTTTGTTGTTTGTGTTTTTTTAATGAAGGAAAAAGTAGCTATAAGATTAAAATACTTTCAGGAAATTCCTACCTTGAGACTTAGGTCAAGTTCCAGGGTGCTGATAATGTGATAACTAAGTCATAAAGAAACTAAGCCACAAAGGGAAGGAAAAAAAGCAAACTGTGAGCACTGGAAATACTACTCTGAGAAATTCCTATTGGATTACAAAAGGGTGACCCATCTGGGGAATCACTAAAAGCCTCTCATGACTTTGCTCCAGATTTGACCCTATGTTTTATTGAGTTTGGACAAAATTTGGTTAACCCTCTTCCTATCCCATTCAATATATGCCAACACATCCATTTTCCTGGTGGGAACAGAAGTGCTAGTGAAATTGAAACGTCACAACAGAGACTGCTCCTTGCTTTTTACCAGACTATATTTAACAGCATGCCTTCATTATCCGATACCTACCTATATCTGTTTTTATTGCCTAGTCCTCATCATCTCTTTGTTATTGCCTGTAATGGGGCCCAGCCCCCTCACAGCGGGAAGAAGCATGCCCAAGCTGTCTCCAGCATGGGATGATTCCCTACCTCCCACCTCTTAGACAGATGCAGCCATGCTGTAGCTGCAGGGACTCGCTGGAAACCCGGGTGGCAGGTGCAGTGACAATCACTAGTCCCAGTTGGGGAAATGCCAAGCTGTGGGCAATTGGGAGCCCAGTTGCCTGGACAGGGTGAAAGGGCCTGCCCCTGCAGGCACGGGGAGATAAAAGCAGCCAGTGGCAGCTGCCGGAGGGGGACTGGGGCAGAAGCTGGCAGGGAGGTTTTTCCCTTTGCCCAGCAACAGCCCTGCAGCCTGCCTGCACCCAGACCGGGGCTGCTGGGGCGTACCGGACCCACCATATGGAAAGCGAGTAGCAGAGACTGAGTACAGATAAGTGCAAACTTTTGTGTTAAAGTGTTATTGATTTAGGTTTGATATTCAAAGACGCTGGGCAGGGAGCCAAGGGCCCTGAGGGAAGGCCTGGGGTCCAGTAGTATGCCTCAGGTTGGCTGCCTGGGGAGATTAAGGTCCACATTCGTGGACCTTTGGCTGACCCTCTACAGCTAGAGTAGCAAAGGTCAGAGGACTAACTACATGTCCAACCCAACACACCTAGCAGCATTCCTTGGGGATTGCAGCTGTGTCAGTAGTCCACCATTGGTGCCGTGACTCAGATTCAAACCAACGCTGCTGCAGACGAGGGGCAGCTGGGCCCAGTCCCGGCTGCAACCAACCATGGAGCAGGTACTGTAGCTCCTGGTGCAGCAGCAGCTGAATGGCCAAGCAGCAAAGTGCCCACATGTCTGGCCGAGTGTAACGGCAGGTACAGGCCACTGAGCAGCTAAGAGGAGTTGTGGAGGAGAGCAGGGGGATACCTCTGGCTGATCTCACCAATTACAGCAAGGTGAAGGAGGCTATCTTCCATTGGTTAGAGGTGGCCAAGGATCTTTACTGAGAGAGGTTTTGTGGCAAGAAAGACTCTGGGGCAGGGAGCCCCTGGCAGTTACTGCATTTGCTCTGGGAAGAGGTGAAACAGTGGTTGAGGCTGCAGGATGGAGACTTGAGAGAAATAACGAAAATTATAGTTTTAGAGCATTTTATTTGGGACCTGGAAGGGGGCATCAAAACATGGGTCCAGCAACACCAAACCCAGTTGGTACAGGAGTCCCTGAAGCTGGCAGAGGGATTTTTGGCAGCGGGGCATGACCTTGTCCTAGAACAAGGGACATCTAACCCAGGACCAAAGAAAGCAAGGACCCCCTCCTCCCTGGGGCAAAACTGGGAGGCTGCCACCTCAGTGTAGGTGGCCCTTGTTTCCAGTGTGGGTGGTTTGGGCACTATGGTTGAGGCCTGGATGGAAGGTCAGTGGGTGACCAGCTTAGTTAACACTGGCTTCACATGGACCGTAGTCCAGTGGGAGTTGGTGTGGGATGAGTATTGCTGCCAAGTATACCACATGGAACTGATCTGCCTCCACAGCAAGCTCCAGACCTATGAAAGGGCCTGGGTGCAGTTAACAGAGGAAAGACACGCTGACTAAGTGCTAGCATGCCTGGCCAGGCACTTGGCACACCTGGTATTGTTAGGCCAGGATTGGCCCCACCAACGGGAGCTGTTGGGCAGGCTCACTCAGCTAAAGGCACTCCAGCATAAGCTTGGGGCAGGAGGCTTTTTAGGTGAACCCAGCTCAGCACAAGTTCCAGGAGACCATCCCATGCAGGGGAGACCGATGTAGACCGGCAACAAGAGCTGGAGATGGGACAGTTCACAGTGAAACAATCCCATGAAAATGGATTGAGGCGGGTATGTGAAGAAGGCATCACCCAGGTGGAAGAGGAGGTGGTGTGACCCGATCTGGTGCAGATGGTACCCCAATTTGAGATAAAGGAGTGGGAGGGACAGTATATTAGTATATTGAGTAGACCATGGCCAGGGGCCAGGGAATGAGGTCTCCCAATTCCTAGTCCTGAAAGGGTACCAAAGGGCCCTCTTAAGGGCCACCCATGAGCTCGCCACTGGGGTCACTTGGGGGAGAATAAAACCTGGGAGCATCTCTTAGACAGGTTTTTTTTATTTGACAGGGCAGAAGTTTACAGTAATGACAGACCATGTGCCACTTCAATGGCTGAAAAAGGTCAAGCTGGATAACCCTCAGCTGTTATCATGGAGTTTAGGGCTACACGGTTTTGATTTTTCTATAGAATACCGCCCAGAATGATGGCACTGCAATTCAGACTTCTTCTCATGGAAAAGTGAGGATGAGGATCCACTGGCCTCACAAACACGTGAGACAGGAGCTGGGGGGAGGCATGTAATAGGGCCCAGCCCCGTCATTGCGGGAAGAAGCACATCTGAACCGTCTCCGGCATGGGATGGATTCTCCCACCCACCTTAGACACAGCTGCACCACGGCCACATGGACCGGCTAGAAGTCCATGTGGCAGGTGCGGTGGCAATTACCAGCCCCAGCTGAGAAATGTCCCCAGCTGTGGGCAATTGGGAGCCTGATGGCCCAGACAGGGCAGGCATGGGGAGCTACAAGCAGCCGGCAGCAGCTGCACGTGGGGGGCTGGGCCAGAAGCTGGCAGGGCGGCTTTCCCCTTGTCTTGCAACAGCCCTGCAGCCTCCCTGCACCCAGACCTGGGCTGCTGGGGTGGACTGGACTCACCACATGGAGGGCAAGTGCCAGAGGCTGCACACAGTGAGCACAGACAACTGCAAACTTTTGTGTTAAAGTCTGATTGACCCATGGGCAGAGCGCCCAGGACCCTGAGGGAAGGGTCCAGTAGCATGCCTTGGGTTGGCTGCCTGGGGAGGCTAGAGTCCAAATCAGTGGATCTCTGACCGACCCTCTGCAGCTAGAGTAAAAAAGGTTGAAGGACTAGTGGCATGTCTGATCCAACACACCTAGCAGTGCCCCTTGGGGAACACGGCCACCTCAGCAGTCCACAATGCCATCTTCTGTTTTGCTGCTTTCTACAGTTCATGAACACTTTCTCCCTCTTTCTTCTTCTAAAATCCCTCTTATAAGTAACTATTTTTAATAACCATTCCTACATGAAGCTAGTCACTAATTAAGATGGCAAACACCCTGTGTTTGTTTTTAGACAGCTCCCTGCATCAACCATATTTCACTGTTAAACGCCATCACTTTGTCAGGGCAAATTGGCAGAAACTGAAGCTTTAATTTCTTCTACAGATGGGTCAAATGAGAGAAATCCTCCTGTCTCTCCAATATTCACTCCTTTTTTTTAAAGAAAAGTAAACTTCAATTTTTCTCTAAAATCATTAAAATATAGGGAAATGTGATTATTTTCGGAGATACTTATAATTTTAAGAAGTTTACACTCCAAATGTCCAAATTCTAATATGTCAGTCTGCTCTCATATCAACCCCCATACTAAATATTGAATGCTAAGCCAATAAAAAGTATGGATATAGTGTGTAACATATAGGGAGCTAGAAGCTTGTTGAGTTAAGTAGGACCTAGTGCAGTAATTTAGTAATTATGTAGTATATATGTATGTATAATGTGAACAGCATTTTATTATTTTTATGTTTTATTGAGTTAATTGATTACATTTGCAAAATGCTATCAGATCTCTCTATAGAGGCTCCTCCATATCAATATTGCTATATCAGTAAATCATCACTAGGCTAGACTTTTAGACCTAATGGAAATATTGCTACATAAATATGGCTACATAAATGATGAAAAGTTCATGACTTTTGTAACCGAGTGTCTTGCTTTATACTGAGACCTGAAAACCATTTAATCAGGTCTCATCTGAGAAAAGAACTTTAAAAAAAAAGCCCTAAAACAACACCTTCCCCCTGCAAGAGAATCAGGGAAACTCTATTTTGTTAATGTACTTCAAGTAAAATAGCAGTATTGGACCCATTGGCAGAGAACCCTAAGTGACTGGTATTTAAGCAGCACTATAATAAGAAACCCAAGAGAAAACTAGGATCCCAGCAAGTTGCTGGAGAGATTTGATGTTCACGTCTGATCTTTTACATGCTATTACTGAACATTCATCCCATGAAAAATAGGAGTGAATTGGTTATGTACAAAGAATTTACATACAAATTTGGAACTTGTGAAGGTCAAGAGAATCTCAAAGTATTGCAGTAAATCCTTTTCGCTTGTTGTTCCAGAAGATGGATGCATGTGCTGAGATGAGAAATGGCTTGGAGTATATAAAACCTTATATTGTCTTTGGTTGGTATATGCTTACTTCCTACTGAACCAAGCTAGAATGGGAGCTAGGTGTTTTTTACAGGAATCCCCTCCTAGTTCTAATGGCACATTAGAGCTATCAAATGGGAGGGAGGATGGAGAATGGTATCAACTGCAAAGGAACAACCAGAAATGATATTTTATGGCAGCAAAAAGTCATTATTTCTAAAGTAAGTCAGGATGTTGTGGGGAGGTTTCAGAATAGGTGGTTATTAGTTGACCCAGCTGAAGGACCAGTACATTTGCAGTGTGCAGAGTGCCTTTATGACCGTTCTCTTGCAATTGTTATTTGTGTATTCATGCTAAGGCACCAAATTCAACTTGTACCTCAAGACGAGAAATAACGCACCTGGGCAGGCATTCTTCAGTTATACAGAGCTGTTGTGTAGCGAAGTAGAACTGTCCATATACCTCACAATTATGATGCAACGTGGTCTTGAATAAATTGTGTGCGGTAGCCTGCTTCATACTAATGCCCCTATTCACCCTGTTCTGAAAGTCAGAAATCAGGCAATGTATGTGGCACACAAAAAAAATCATAAAAAAGGGGGTAGCACACCCTACACTTAAGTTTGCCTGACACTTCCCACTACACAACTGTGCTTTCAGTTGCTCAACTTTAGCAATGTTAACCATTCAAGTGGAAGTTTTCTATGCCAAGGATCTGCTTGAGACTGCTTATTTGGAAAGTTTCTGCAAATATTGTTCAGGTATTTCAAAGACCAAGACAGGAGATAATGTACTGGGTTGACTACGTTAAAACTATGTGAGTCGCCATAGTTTTGTTAAGTTCTAGTACCTCTGTGCTTTGGAGCAAGGTCTTGACATTTGGTAGGGCTTAGTGTCATGGCAGATAAATGCTCTTTGCTGTTCACAAAATTTACAAAATTGGGGCAAGTTCCAAGCCTTTGAAAAAATCTCTGTTCACACAACTCAGAGGAGTCTTATTAGAAATTGGCAAATCATTCTCAAAGGATCCCACCCCTGCTGAGCATACTTCATCCTAGTGTTTAACAAGAGAGTATGACTTTCCTTGTGACTTTTGTTCTTACCCTATTCTGTCACTCTGTCATTCTGCCGCAGGAAGATTCAGTATTTTTTGCCCTCCTTCTCAGGCATAGTAGGAGGAGGAAAAAGCCTGGTGTGACTGCAGAGAGGACATGAGCTAGAGTAGGGTGGAGACAGTTGGGTAGGAAAAAGATCCTGAGGGAATAAGACTAGATAGGGTGTTGAGTGGGACTGGCTGTGGGATAAAAATGGAAGAGTTGAATAAGGACCATGTGAGTAACATCTAGTGACATCTAGGATGGGACCTGTATAACAGTGATTGGGCCTGGCCAATCAAGGGTCCTAGGATGAAGAACCAGAATCAAATGGCGGGGAGGAGGCAGACAGAGAGGAGAGAGAAGAGGCAGGAGGATAAGTGAATGCTAGAATGGAACCCAAACTTTTTCAGGCTCAACACTCTTCCAGTGTCAGGCAATTTCTGTGAAAAACCACTGGCAAAGTCTGTTTAATGCCCCTTTAATGACTGGCCTATATAGAGAATGATAATCTATTACTACAGTCAGTCGCTCTATTAACTCAACTGGCAGTGAAGGTTTGTGTTGAGGGTCTAAACGTTTCAACTCCATTGACAAATATGGGAATTGATACAATGTCTCATGATAGAATTCCTGTTTTGTCTTTGCTTTTTTTTTTTTTAATCAAGGGAATTACAAAACCTTTGCCAAAAAAAAAAAGAGTATTAAGGTAAAACACTCAAAACCTAGGAAGTGCCAGACTGCACAGACATTCTGTGTTGTGCAAACTTAATTCAGACCCCTTTTGTCTATTTAGCATGTTATCAGGGCTGGATGAATGTTTAGGCAAACTAGTAGAGCCCTGAGCTGCGGGGAGCTGCAGTCCATTCCCTCATGGCGGGGACGTGAATGGTCCCATCTGCCTCCCTTCCCTTCCCTTCCCTTCCCTTCCCTTCCCTTCCCTTCCCTTCCCTTCCCTTCCCTTCCCTCGCCCTCCCCTCGCCCTCCCCTCCCCTCCGCAGTCCTCGCCACCATGGTGGCTGCTTCCTAGCAGTGGCTCTGAGGCCTGCTCCCCATGGGCAGCAGCGCCGGGGTAGGGAGGCGGGTCTCAACCAGCCTGGGACCTATGAGTTTGTTTGCCTAGGACCCACTAAAGGGTTAATCTGGCCCTGCATGTTATTGTCTTTCATCATAACCATTGGTTTGCTGAACATAGGTGCAATCAAATTCAATGGGAATATATAAAGTGCCACAGAATGTTAAGCATTTAAAATAACAAGCTTTAGGCATATTGGACATCCAAAATGTGTGGACCTCTTTCACTTTCATCTCTGCCTAAGTTTCTCACCTGTAAAATGGGGATGGCTATTCCACCTCACCTCGGAAGATTTTATCCCCATTTGTACAGCATGAGTGGGTCCTACTCCATGACTAGTCATATGCTATGTCTCATAATAATGGATGAGGTGCAAATAAATGTGTTAAATGGTGTGGAACACTCAGCTATTGTAGTGACAATTGCCATAGACTGCCAAGACATGAGCCCACACATTCAATAGTAAGGATAAAACATACGATTACAGCTGATACAGCAAACACCATGCATCCTATGCAATGAATATGGCAGGAGCCTGTGGAAAAAAATACTAATTAGAGGCAGCTTCCTAATATATTATCAGAGAGATAAGAAAAGTTACACTGCCAATCTTAGCTGCAATATCTCCCAACCTGCGAGTGCCCAATGCTGGAATCGAAGAGGTTATGGACTTGTGAACAACTAACTGTGAGGTAAGAGGGTGCGGGGCATGGCCTCTCAGGTAAGTGGAAGCCAAACCATGGCAAATTAGCCTTCAATGAAAGAAAATGTTTCTGTCATGGTTTAGCTTTGGTCTACTGACCAAAGAGCATGGACACAAGTAGTGACTGGAGCAGTTGACATGAGGAGAAGGCCTATCCTTCTTTACTTTGCAGTAAGCTACATGTGTGCTCATAACTCTAGTGTTTGGGTTGACTATTTTATATCTTGCTAACTATATGTACTTATACACCAAACTGCATGGCAGCAGTAGAAATCTCTCTGTATATAGAGCGGGCTGAAGACAGATATAAAGCAAACATATATGGAAATATAAATGAATTAAAGGGCCAATGGCAAAAAGAGACTGTGAACTACAAATGCAAACAGCTGAAAACAGTGGCTAACTCCACAAATGATCAGTATAGGAAATAGAAACCAGAAACTCAAACCAAAATGTAAGCAACTAAGACTAAAGAAAATGGCAACTGTCAGGGAACAGGATTCAGACGGGAGAGTATTTTAAATCAGACACAACAGCAGTAAGCATTTGAACAAATATATCTTTCATTGTTCATTAGATAAAATTACATTAAGAGCACAGGGAATAACATTATGTGATATAAATGATCTTTTAAATGAAAGTTTACTATAATGTGTATCTATTTTTGGCACCAATTACTGTTTCTATGTAATTTTGATCCATATTAAAGATATAATGGGGCTAGGGGCACAGGTTTAAAGTTAAGTGTGTGCTAAGTGATTTGCTCAACTGACATGAACAAGGACTTTTCTGATTCTGGGTCATAATGCAAATGCGAACAATGGAACTCAGTCACACACTTCACCACTCAGAATAACCACGAAAAATGAGAAACAACAATGGCCTGTGATTAAAGAATGGACTTACAAGTGGTATGGATATTCTAAAAAATACGTGCACTTAGAAATACTACTGAAATGACAGAAATAAAAAACCTCCCGTAAGATATGTGAAATGCAAGCCCTCTATCAGTGGAGTAAGTCCATAGCATCTTATATTAAGAAGATTATGTGGGATTAGTTCCAGTGTAACTGCCACAGGAAAATATATGATGACAGCTGTTTTTAAATTACTGTAACAAGGTAGGACCTCCTCCCACAGCCAGAAATGTCAGGAACACAAGCAACTAATTTTTAATGATAGGCCATTTCACAAAGCTTGAAATTAAGAGAAATGTCTTGGCAATACGTATAACTCATTTATATGTATCTATTTCAGTCTTTGGCTCTTACTGTAAATTCAGCTGCATATGCTTAGAAAAATAAAAAGAAATCCAGTAAATTCCTTTCATTTGTGCTGTAAATTGCTCAGCATGGAATGCTGCTACAGCAGTGAGTTCACCATCATGCCTCAAGAGATCAGGCAAGAGTTCCCATCAGGTGTGGCAAATGGTTACAAAATACGTTAGAAAGAGGCAGAGAGAGACCAGAACAGTAGGCCTGAATTTTGGATGGGAATTTGCAGATGAACACTGCAGCTTGCACCTGTCTAGAGATAAGTAGAACTGGAAAGCATGGGGTAGCTACACGAACCAGGGACTCCCTGGTCTTAAAGCATTCAGCTTTACAGTATTAGATAAGAGAGAGATTCTGTAAAGAAGAACTGTATGAGGCCTTTATTCTCTACCCACAAATGGTTCAGGTTAACAAAAGCAAGAGATGATAATTATTTGGATCCAGCTACAGTTTGAAATTTGTAATAGGGGAAGCAGATCTCTTTCCTCTCTAAGGGCCTACAAAAGTGATGTGTCTTGAACCAAACCACATGACATTATCTCCCTTTATTTCACAGTATTAAACTCATCTCATAGCTGATGAGCTGCAGGTTACTAATACTTCAACTGGTCCTGAAAAACACAGGGCTGAGCAAGAGGTGGTGCAGAGCCAAACACAATGGGGAGGGCACTCTCGGGGAGGGTGCGGAGGGGAATTGCTAACAATAGCTTGTCTACTTAATTATACATACTCGCCATGTCTACATGTGCATTTACTGTGCTGTAACTTGCTGCGCAGTAAGTTACTGCACAGTAAGTAGTGTTTAGACTGACATCTACATGTGTAGGAATTGCAGTACAGTAACGCTGTGTGCGCAATGATTTAGGAGTAAAGTTACTTCCAGGTCAGTCGACACAAACAGGGTTACTGCGCAGTAAGGCATCTACATGTCACTTACTGCACAGTATGTACTCAGGATGGGGCACTGCAGCAGGATGCAGGTAGCAAATTTACTCCTGAGTTTGTGTAAGTAGCCATAATTACTGCACAGTAACCTAAGTTATTGCGCAGTGACAGTGCACATGTAGACACACTCAGTGATTTCTAAAACACAGAACACATTAATGAAATATTCCCCAATCCATCTGTACAATAATATGACTTGACTTCTCAGCATGTCGGGGAGAAAGTCTTAGGTTCACCTCAGGCTTAGGCCACAGAATTTCTCTAACTGCATAGTACCCTTTGGATATGGATTTTGCGCTACATTGTGTGACATGGTCCATAATATTTATACCCATGTGGCACATAGTGAATCTGCCCAAATTTTTTAGCCCTGACTCTCACAGATTCAGTGTCAGAGTGGATAGTGTTTTGGGGGGTCCTTGAGGTGGATGGATGCATTTAGAAAATGACATTTTCATACAGACCCAACAGAAGCGATCTTAGAACTGCAGTCCCAAACCAGAGGACATGAATATGAAAGTATTCAGTGCAGTATGAAATAGTTATATAGAATAGCATGAAAGAGTCTCCTAAATTTTCATGCTTCAGTGGGCTTGCAACTCTAGGAGTAATGACAGCATATAAATGACACTATACTGTAAACACGTACTTTTTGAAAAGAGAGATTGTTCCCCTTAAGTAGAGAATGGATCCAGGTGTCTGTTCTCTGAGAGTGTTACTACAGTAGACTCTCAGTCAATGAGAATTATCCTAGTACGGAAATCTGTGGAGCAGGGCTGATTTACATCTGCTGAATATTCTCTGCAGTATTTTTTTTATTACACTTCAAATTTTGTATTTGTAGGTGTTGTGCCTCTTGGTTTTCAAAGTTTTTAATCATGATTAACCTCCTAGGTATTTACTATTAACACCCTTCCTCCTATGCATTTGACAGTAAAAGTTTCCCCAGCAAAGGCCAAGCAAAAGCATGTTAAATACCACAAGAAAGCAAGGAGATATTAAAAACATAACAAAACAAAAAAAACCCAGACTTTATTGGGAACAGCTGTGCCTTAGGCCATGTAGAGATGAAACGAGGGACATTTGTGCATGACACTTTAAAGCAGGTTAAATGCTTGTGCACCGCTTTAATGGTGTTGGTGTTTGCATGCATCGTCGGTGTATTGCACAGTAATTCCAGCTGCTGTAGCAAATTCGGCAGCATAATGTGCCTTAAATGACTTGGGGTGCAGCAAACTAAAAGTCCTCCAAGGAGAGTTAGTTTGCTGCCTTACAGCCATGGAGCAATGCACCGAGCTCTGTGCAGCTCAGGGGCTCTGCCGGAAGCCCATGCAGGCAGCCTGGCAACAGCCTGGGAAGGCAGGCTCTGTCTAAGGAAAAATAAAGTGGAGATCTTTTTCTTTTTTTCTTGGCACCTACCTGCCTGCCTGAGCTGTGTGGGGCCCAGTGCTGCCTTCCGCAGCTATGGTGCTCCCTGGGACCTCCCGAGCTAGGTGCCTGCAGGTGGGTGCCACCTGGAGGGGCTGCCGCTGCCACGGAGGGAAGCACCAGCTCCCCTCCCTCCCTGCAGCCCAGGGACCATTCTGCCCACCAGCAGTTCACCCTTCCCTCCCTGCTGCCAGAGAGGCAGGTAAGTGCATGACTGTGTGCGCAACACGGGGGATTACTTGTCCCTAAATTGAAGCGGTGTTTTTAAAAACCCACCCCTTCAATTAAGGGCCCCCATTTCATCTACACACACCCTTAGTTCAACCCAGCTCTGCAACATCTGTATAGATTGGGCGCTTCAGCACGGCTTTTTGGCACTCTTATCTAAAGCTGATTTAATTAGTTATTAGATAAAAGTGCCAAAAAAGCCCTGATATATACAGATGTCAGGTGAGCTGGGTCCAATTAACAATGTCTCTTCTAGGTATGTGCTGGGCTTAGTGCAGAAGCATACCGAGTTTAAAGCAAAGTGCTTTTTTTTTTAGTTTTTTTTAACATCTGTAAGCAGCCTGAATGTTAATAACATCTTGGCTGCAGATGAAGGCAGGAGCCCTGCATGGTGGCACTGCAGATTGTGAATCCTGGCATAGTTCAGTATTACATGTGCCTAGGAATGCCACTCCCTCCTCTGCATTCAATCTCCCTGTCTCCAGCTTTATTTAGTTAGATGTATCACTTGTCCATCCAGTAAAATTCAACCACAAAAATGAGTAGTTGATGAGTATAAAACCAACATATTGTTATGTAACCCAGATGACAGCAAAAGTGTGAAATGCTGTTAAATACTTAGCTACGACCACAGTGCAATCTCTTGTAGACAGTTAAAATATTGTAGTGGTGCCTAGGCTTCCAGGAAAGCTGACTATAGAAATGGAAAGCCAACTTTGCCTTCAGATACATGTAGAAAATGCAAAATAACTACTCAGAACTCTAGGGACTTGTGACTGGTAGGAGAGCAGAATCGATTTGAAAGTGATATAATACACACACACACACACACACACACATATAAAATGTACTGTAACTTCAGTGTTCATTTGAAAGATCAGGTTCAAAGAGAAAAACTTTTATGTATAAAAGAGTAGTGGCATGTACATTTCTCATAATACATAGAAAATCAATGTTTTCATTAAATTGTAAAGAATATATTTCTGCTAATACTCTCTACAGCTATATTGTAAGAACAGCTGAGCAAGACTGGTGTCATCACCAGTTTACAAACTATATCATTTTTATAGAGCTTTTCTTCCACAGAGAGAGAAATAGCAAGTATTCTTTCTCAGTGAGACCAAGGACTGGAATGTAGCAGAAAGCCCCCTTTTCCTCTTGCCTGCATTTGGTCTCCCCTCTTTGGATATGTTTCTCTTTTTCTACCTTTTCTTCCTTCCTCTCTCTTTCACTTTCAGATAAGGAATTGTGTTTGAAAATTTGTATGTGTGCATTTTGTATCTCCCCTTGTAGTTTGGTATTTTTATCTATTTGTGTGCCATGGCATTTGTAGATTATATTTTATACTCCTCACCTTTCAACTTTCAACTAAATGTGTTTTAGTAAGTTATACATTGTAACAATGTTAACAAGGGCAGGAATCAAACTGTCCTTCTCTGTATCATGCTGACCCCTGAAAGAGCGAGTGAATCAGTGATTGAATGTGTAAACAAGGTAGCACACAGCAATTAACACCTAAGGAAACTGCAGATCAACCAACGGAAGAACTCAATAGAAGACGATGTAACAACTGGGAAATCTCTAAACGTCGCTGATCAAGGGCTAGAAGCCCTGGCCTGAGTTAATCAACGCAGGGGACCAACTTTTGGGCTGAGTATCTCCAGATCAACTGCTCCCAGAGCCCTTTTCAAAATTCATCAGTGGACTCCCAAACCTGCACGTACATGCGGATGACCCCTGGGGCTGACAGATGCTGTCCAGTAGCCACCGAGGGGGGGGAAGTCCCACGAGGGTCAATGACCCCTGGATTGGGCAAACCTGAACACTGGGGAGTCACCAAAGTCTGCCAGGGACAGATAAAAGGCAGTGAAAAGTGACCCTCAGTGGCACCCTCTTGATCTCCAACTCGACCAGACCTGTCCAGCCAGAAGGACCAGCCGGCGACCCCCTTCTAGAAGACAACACCACGCTAAAAGAAGCCTCAACGACAGACTCCAGAGCTTGTAGGATAGGTATACCTGACTCTGTAGCCTGCTACTGTGTGTGTGTATGTGTATGCATGTGTGCATGTGTGTGTGTGTGGGGACCAGCCCCAAGGTTTATGATTACAGTGTTTCAATCCGCCTAATCAACTAGAATTTTAAGGATCCCGAGTTGGACATTTGTAGCCAACAGGTACTTCATTTCAGCATCAGTGGACACATCTATACATGCATTTACTCACAAGTAAACTTCTGTGGATTAAGTGTTCCTGGGAAGGCATCTACACGACAACACACAAAAGCTCTTTCCTTGCCCACTCTGCCTCCCCACACTATGGCTGCTTCAGCCCCTGCCCTGGCAGTAATGACCAGCACCCCAGGCTCCTTGTGGCTGCCACGTTGGCCCTGTTCGGCCTCCAGCCCCATCTCCTCTGGGCCCACTGCACCAGCCAGAACTGGTGGCTGCATATCATCCAGCACATGTGGGACAACGAGCAGTGGCTGGAGGCATTCTACGTGACCTGGGCCATCTTGTGGGACCTGAAGTGGCAGGACACTGCCATGCAGCCACCCCTACCCGCAGATACCTGGCTGGCCCTCACCCTGCTCAAGCTGGCCACACCTGCCAGCCTCTGCTATGTGGGCCACCTCCTTGGGGTGCGCAAAGCCACTGCCAGGGGAGGCCAGGGAGCCTGGAAGCCCCTGCTGCCACAGCTCCACACCCCACTCTCTGTCCTCTCTTCCTGCTCTGCCACCCTGCCCACGGTGTCTGGGCTTGCTGGGTGTGGGGCTTCCAGATGACTGGGATGAGCAGCTGCCTGCACCCCTGTCCTTCCCTCAGGGGGCCTTTTCAGGGAAGTACCCTGGGGCCAGATCCTGCAGCTGCTACTGTGCCCTGGGCAGTGTGCAAAGAGCTGTTTGCATGGACTGAAGGGTGCCTGACCAGCTACACTCTACTGCTGGTGATGCAGCTACACTCTACTGCCTCATGATACCCCGGGCACATCTGAGCACCTGGCATGGGACCCTAAGCTACGATGGTGCAGGGGGCAGGCCTGGGCTGCCCCCAACCTCTGCTGTGACCAGGATGGCTATCTGTGGATGTGCTATGTGTCTATGCACCCTGCAGCTGAGGAGGACATTGCCACTGGCATTGATACATTCCTTGGCATGTGGGAGGCCTGTACCCAATTAGATGTAGGGGCTCAATAAAGTTTTGCACTGTCTCCCACCTCCCAGGATGTCCATCAGTTGCTGCATAAGTGGCATGGGCTTACGGGCACTGCCAGACTGATGATTGCGGTTGGTCATGGTGACCCACTGTGCCCGCAAGGCCTTGACATTTATGCGACACTGGTGTACCAACCATTTGTGTCTGCACTCCTGCATCTGTCCTGACAGCACCTCATAGATGTGGGCATTGGAGTGCCCGCTCCACTCGCACTGGTGCTGTACCCCTGGCTCACCCCATAGAACCACAAGGTCACCAGTCTCCTCCTTGGATCAGCTGGGGCCCTGGGTGATGGGAATGGGTGTAGGTACAGGCCTGGGTGAGGAGGATGCCACTGGGGATCCCACACAGGATCTCTGGGCCCCTGAGCAGCTGTCCCTGTGCTGCTGGTCCAGCAGCACCCAGCGCAGGGGCACAGCATGGGACTGGCATCTGTGCAATGCCCCGCAGCACCTTCAGGCTCTGGGCAGGCTGCTGGGGTGAGCTGCAGGCAGGTGGAGCTGGCCGTGCCAGCCAGAAGGTGCCTGCAGCTGGGCCTGGGGGCTGACAGGCCTGGCAGAGGCTGCAGCAGCCTGCCGCAGCATGCAGCACCCTGCAGGCCTGGATGGTGTGGGCCTGACAGCCACGTAGCAGTGCAGTGCCAGGCAATGGTGCCAGGGTGCAGACAGGCTGGTGAGGCTAGCCTGAGTCCTGCTCAGGGGGACACAGGGGCCTGGAGTGGCCTCAGGCTCCCTGCTGCTCTGCCCCAGAGCTCAAAATGCCTGAAAGCTTTTAAAGCCTGAGACAGGGACTGCCATAGAGGTAGCTTAGCCCTGGGGCAGGAGAGGCTCCCAGCCCAGAGTCCTGGGGTTAACCTCAGTCTGGCCCCCAGTGGTAGGGCTGACCCAGGAGCAAACTTGCTCCCAGGTGACATCTACACATGCATAGCTGCTCTGTAACTAATCGCCTATAAAGTTGCAATTTGCAGTTGCAGGTAGCAATTTTACGCACGATTAGGGGTTTTTACTGTGCAGTAAGTGTTTACACTTGTAGATGTGTGTGCTTACTGCATGGTATACTAGGTTACTGCACGGTTAAGCACCTCATGTAGACGTGCCCAGTGGTGAGCATGCCTGATGACATAAACTTGTTTGGTGATCAGTTAGCATTGGATTTATCATACTAGATCAGATTACAGGTACATCAGGTCTGATATTCTGCCTCCAGGAGTGGCACGTGCTCAGTGTTTCACAGGAAGACCTATTCCTTATCACTTCAGCTCATGCCTCACCTTCTACAGTGCTGTAATGCTGTGGAAGGTGATCAATTTATTCCTGATTACCTTATGATGTTAGGATTTACTCATGATATTAGGATACTGCAGCATGATTAACTCACAGATGTGACCCCAGGGGTCCACAGACTGTGTCTAAGGGGTCTGTGAAAGATGGCTATAATTAAAAGTATGTGAGTACTCACATTTACAATTCAAAGGGGTCTGTACCTCTATTCAAAATTTTGTAGGGGTCCACAAATGAAAAAAGATTGAAAACTACTGTCTTATAGTAGTCAGTTCTACAGCACAAGGAGACAAAACCAGCTGAAAGGCTCAGCTCCTACCTATCTCTTCTTTGGGGTCAGGTAATAAATCACCCTAAAATGAGTGGGAGGAAGCTGGCATATGACCTTTGGTTCATGGGGACAGATGACTGAATGTCAAGTAGACAGGAGGTTATCCTAGCCACTGGAAAGTCTGACGTGCATTATCGAAGCATTGTATCCTGATAGTTGAACTTAGGATGTTGTTTGTAGTCCTTAGCAACAACTGTATTACATCTACTAATCTATGATCAATACTATGTATCTTTATAAGCCAATAGATGGCACTCCTTGCCTTAATTATACATATGAGTAACCCTTTTGCTAAGTACTGGTAGCTACAAGGACTAGATCAAAATGTCTACATTTCATCAAAGTTAAACTTGAATAGTGCTTCCTCAACCCAGAAAGAGGAAAACAAAATACTTCCTTTTGGTTGCCCCCAATAAGCAATATTTCCCTACTTTCAAGCATCTCCAACAAAAACTGCTTTAGCACTGCCTCTTGCTGCAGTGCCATTTCTCATGATCTCTTCATAAGACTTTGAAGAATGAGGTATGGATAGACTATAAAACCCATAAAGTAAGTTCTTGCTACAAGAGAATCACTTCTTACCACAAAGCAGGAAAGCCTTCCTGTTTCTCCCTTCTTAATTTTGTCGTATGATTCTCCCCAACTTGAAGTGTACATGCAGTTTTGGGAGCTCCACCAAAGGACATGTGGAGAATTTCTGGGTAGTAGAGCTCATGCAAATGAACTTTCTCTTCACCTGTACCTTCCTGAGTGCACCAATGGATGATGGTAGAGTGATCCTTCCTCTGTATCTGCTTAGAGCGGTAGTCCCCAATCTGCACTCACCACTGGACAAGACTATTGAGTAAATAATAGGCAACAGACTTGCTGCTCTTAGCACCACAGGCAACGGACTCTGTTTTCACTGCCAACCAGAAGAAACAAAATTTCATGTGGCCATAAGCAATGCAGAAGGCATGGGGACAAGTGGTGTAAAGCCACATATCTTATACATGGATTTCTGTAGTTAATCTAGCCCTCATTTAAAAGAAGAAATTATACTTCCTGTGCAGCTGCAGTTGCGTTTATTCTAGACCATGGCTAAATACTAAAAACTAGCCCTTAACATGTTTATTTTTCCATTTAAAACTCACTAGGCAACATCAATGCAGCAAAATACCAGAAGAAAAGCAACAGTAATTTAATATATACATGGGGCATTAGCAAAGGGTGTCAAGAAGGTCTGTTAATATCTCCCCATCCACTCGGTTTGGGGGAGGAGGGAGAATTGCAAAGCCAAATGCCACACTATCTCTATGAAGGCTACTTTCTTTGTCTTCATGGGGATGGTATGAATATCAGCCTACAGATATAGCAGGAGATGGCACTGCCTTAGAGGGATGCCTGAAAAGTCCCTCTCTGTCAATCAGCCTTTTGGATGCACACGTTGTCTAGCACACAGTGTCTAGCCACTGCTCCATACGTCTTCTTCTTTCTCACAATGTATTGCTCAGTCACAGGCAATTGCTGGTGAGGTAGACCATAAGAAACTTTGTTACCAATTACAAATTCTACACCCGGCCCATTTCCAGCAGTGTGTCATTGACTGGGAGTTTTGAAAGCGAACTAGAGGCAACTATTGTGATACCCAGGTCGCTGCCAAGTTTTTTAACTGGGTCACTTTTTAAAATCGCCATCTCCTTTTCCTTTTATCGGCCAGTGCTTTCATGGGAAAGGCCAGAGGGACGATTTTCACTTGGGGAAGTGTATTGTCAAAAGAGGAGTTACTATCACTTGAGGAAGCAGCTATTTCAGAGAAAAATATTATGGTGTGCAGCTCTCCTCTGCAAATGATGAGTTAATCTTTGGAGTAAATGACTAGATCACATTTAGGAAACAGACCTTTTAAAGTATGAAATTAGGAACCAACGTGAATCGATGTCATGAGTTCCACTTTTATGAGCTATATTTTATCATTCTCAGTGAAACATGACAATGAAGAGCTCTGTTTCACCAGTTACTCATATCCAGCTGCTATGAAAATAATATGTTTGATATAATTCATTTGACATTTGATGGGTTTAAGGCTCCTCTGACAAGATATAATCAACTCATTATGGGGAAACAGAAGCCTTCCTTGTTACAAATAAATTATTCCTAGTCATGATTGAATTACTGTATGCTCAGTGGAACTGGGATGGCTAGGCTTCCAGCACAAGTGAATGTTTTATCGTCAGTCCTTCCACCCACCTCTGATAAAAGTCGATCCAGTCCCTTTATATATTTGCTCTTCATTGCTCTCATAAATAAATGATATTTGCTAAACCAACAATTAAGTTCTCCATACCACATTCTGTATTTAAACTGATGGCACCGAATTATAGAAGACTCCATCCTTCCTTTTTATGCCTGGGGTCTGAATCACCAGCTGGTTCAATATGCCTGTGATATTTTTATTTTCTTTGATTCATTCTTTTAAAAAAGATCATATCCAAATATTAAACCCAGGCAAGATTAACTCTATTGACAGGGCTTTGGGAACCATCCACTTGAAATCACTACCTGTGACTAATTTAATTTTGGTGTTATTATTAAATCTGTTGCATGCTCAGTTCTGTACCATTAATTTAAAGCAAGAGCACACAGTTATATCACTTAGGAGCATCAAGCAATTAAAAATAAATCACCACAGGGAGCTGAGGGAAAATGACCATCCACAGGAAGGTTCAGCTATGCTGAGCAAGTTCTGGGTCAAGAATACAACACAGTGGGTTTCTACAATACAATGGGAGAAGAGCTTCCATTTACTCCAAAGGAATTTGCACGTGTAGAGTAGCTTGTAGAATGAGGCCTTTGGATCATTTCATAGCCTATAAAAAAGATTAAAATAATGTTTCATGGTATAGACACAAAAAGCAACCATTAAAATAAGTATAGCATAGCAAACTTAGGTCACGACCTAAACTCTAAGCTGCAGAATGACCAGAATGCAATTCAAAGGATTTCTAATTACAGCAGAGCTTGATAGTATTTAGAAAGAAAAGCACTAAATCAATTTGAGGAAAAAGCACAGAATCACTAACAAGCTATTGACTATTTTTCTAGATTCGCAGAGATACTAATTCTTACTAGATCTATCAATTATTTTTATATATATGAAGAAGGGACTAAAGAATGAATAAGGTTCAAGTCACAAGCTCCCAATGAAAAGCAGAAAGAGATCGAGTTAGGGATAACAATATTTTCTTTGTTCCTTGTTCACTGTTTGAAGAAAGTGACTATTTCTTTGATTTTTTTATCACAAGCTAAGCATCGTATATGCTAGCTAATGCCACCACACAATGTCACCCTAAGTCTGATTTGGTAAAAGTAGTCTGAGAAGAGACTGCTGATGTACCTTCACTGATGCTGAAAAATACTAGCTCCATGCAATACAAATTAAGTGATTCTAAGCCTTGTTTCACTCCTTCCTCCGTATGTTACATTATCTAATTGGAGTTACCAGGAATGTAATTCACCTTGGCATAGAGGGATTTCAAAATTAGCCTGCAGAAATTCAATTACGTAGCAGTCCCTGACTCACAGGAAAGTTTACAAGATCTTGTAAGCTGTGCATCGAGAATGGATGACAGAATATTGGTAATTTACACTTATGAGTGTCTGCTTCTTTTTAAAAAACACAGCTGAGGACCTTGGCCAAAATCAGAATAATCTCATGTTACCATATACTTAACTCTCATACATAACTTTGGAAGCCTCCGCATTTAGCACCATTTTGACAATTTACAGTCTACACTTCCTTGTCAAGTCAATGGTTCTTTTTCATTTGCAACATTGTCACTTACCATTTGTATCCATTACTCTTTCCCTTACTCCAGTATTTTACTTTCTGTTTCCTGCAGCCTTGAGTCAAATAAATAAGAAGTTTGGAAAGTTGGCCTTAGGGGAAATGGTGCCCTGGAAAAACTTGTATTTCAGTGCCCCCCCCCCCCCCCCCCCCCCCCCCCGCCCCAGACTCCTGGCACTTCCCACCTGGCACCCCTCGCAAGTGAGTGACAATGCTGCAGGCAGAGGCAGACAGGGGCATGCAGCACAGTCCAGCAGGGAGAAGTGGTATGGTGCCACCTGCACTGCCCAGCCTGGCTCTACCTGAGCAGTGGCTGGAGGCAGGGGCTGGGCTGTGTTGAGCACTGCTCCTCCTGCCTTGGGCAGGGATCTGGAGGAGAGGGGAGAGAGCACTTCTGTGAGTGTGGGTTGCTCACAGGTGGCGGTGGGTGTGCGTGTGTATGTGTGTGGCATCCCCTGACCATGGTGCCCTGGTAGTCATCCATGTCGCCCACCCCTAAGGATGCCTCTGTTGATAGCAGCTGTCCTTATGCAAATATTTGAAAAATCTACCATTGTTTGATTGATAAGATTTGCTCTTCTCAAGTCTATGAAATCAATAACTGGAAAAGACCCATCCATTAGGGTGAATATATAGACAAATTAGCATGAATGGATATTGGTGTCCTCTTGTGGAATCAAATATTTTCAATTGTATGAACTATTTGACTGTGGTCTACAGAAAAAAATCAAAACAACCCAATATTAAAGTAGCTAAGAAAGTTTGCAGGAAAGTGGACAGAGACTGACAGTGGGCATATCTATACGTGTTATTAATACTGCACAGTTAAATATTGCACAGTAAGCCTTCCCTGGGAGTACATCTACATGGGTTCCCTGTTGGAAGCAAATCTGCTCCCAACAGGAGCAGCTGGGTACAGGGGTGCTTCTACCCTGCTCTTGCCCCCTTCAGTAGCCAGGGGAGCTCCAGGCTCCCCTGGGGTGCTAGCTTGGGGGCTAGCAGGGAGCATGGGGGCCAGTCCCAATGCACAATGGGGCTAACAGAACTCTGCTGGCTGCAGCAGCAGCTGTCTCTTGGCCCCGTGCACACTGGGAGAAGTCCTGATGTGCACAGGGCTGGGAGACAGCTGCTGTTGCAGAGCTCTCCCACTCCCATGCACATGAGGAGAAGCCCCGTGTCCAGTGGGGCTTTACCATGCAGCTGGGCGCTGGCCAGGAGCTGCCCTATTTCTGGGGCAGCTCCAAACCAGCCTACCAGTGGATAGAGATTTCCCTGAGCAGCCTGGGACTGGCCAGGAGCTGTCCCATTTCTGGGGGATGGCTCTCAGTCAGGACCTGTCCAAATTCTGTTCTGTCAGAATATTCCTTTGTTTCCCAAACCCATCACATTCACACATCTTAATTTGGTCATTTACTGGCGTTTTAATTTAGGCATGCTCCGGCTTCCTAATTTGGACTATCCACCAAAACTGGAAATTCTAAGGGCTCTGCAGTTGGGCACTGTGACCTGGTACCAATGCTGCAGAGTCCCGTATCTCTGTTATGGATACACTGTACAAACTTTCCAGTTTGTTTATGCCCGCTCCAGACACAGTGGGTCTTGAAGGAAACTTTGTCACAAACAGGCTTTTAGAAACCAATTAACCCTTGCCATTCCCTTGGAACATTATTCTAATACAATATCTACTCTATCTACAAGCCAATTTCTAAAAGCAAACCACTAAATATTATTTTCTAGCCATCAAGCAGTGCCAGGACAGAAGGGGGAAGAGAACCACCTTGTCCTGGTGCTGCGTGGCTCCTGTGGGGAGCTGGGACCTGAGCAATGCCAGGACCAGGGGAGTTCCCTATCACCTGCCTCCCCCTGGTGTCAGGGCTGACTGGGAGCAAATTTGCTCCTGATTAGCATTTACAGATGCACTACTGCACAGTATCTCCTGCACAGTTAGGTTACTACCTGTATTTACTGGTAGTAGCTTACTGCACACTAACTGGTGCACACATGTAGATGGTGATGGTGAGGGTGATGCTTTACTGCACAGTAGATTAGTCTACTGCACACTAAAGTGCCTGGTGTAGACACACCCAGTGGCATCTATATCCAATATGACAAGTTTGTGGAGTAGTTGATGATCTAGGTGTCTTGTTTGTAGCTGAATTTATTACAGTTTAGAACCTGAATGTTGCATTTGCATTTATGCAAATGGACCTTCCCTGGGTATAAGTAATGACATGATGTACTGAGTGATGCCAATTTTTTTTTAGTCTGAGCAGATTTGATCAACCCCTTATTCTATTAAAGGTAGCCAAGAGCTTCCTTCAGGCTAGGTTTGTGATTATGGAAAAGTTGTTCCTGGACTCCACACCTGACTACTGCAAGTGATTAACTTAATTGTCAACTATAGTTTTCATAATTAGCATCAAATAGTATTTTCCTTTAAGCCAGGAAAAGATCTGAGAATGAAGTGTCTGTGGATACCTATTTTTATCTGCATGTGGCAGAGCTGGGGTATACCTTAGGGCTAAGTACAGAGGTTCAAAAAGCCTGAGGCAGAATTGATTCAACCTTTGCAGATTTTTCTAAGCTGCATAGATTGAACTGATAATGAACTGAACTGACGTTCAGTGTTCTGGTGGCCAAAGCAAGCAGAAGCCTGCACTGGCCAAGGCCAGGAGCCTGGAGACACTTATGTGCACTTCCCACCATGCTGTACAAGCCAAAGGCTGCAGAATCCAGTGGATGGCAGTCCACACCTGATGGGCTGCTTGACACATGTCCCCAAGTCCTGCTGTCAGCTGCAGGAAGGGGAGAGCAGGCAGACAATTTCCCCTTAGCCACACCCACTGCCAGCCACCTGTCTCTCTGAGGGGGAGCAGGGGAAGTAGCAGAGAGGGGAATGCACAACTCCCTCCCCCCACAGAGCAATGAGGGGGAAGTCATGTGTGTGGGGGAGGAGGCTTTCCCTGTCTGCAACCCAATGAGCAGGTTGGGAAAGCCCCAGCCTCCCTCATCCCAAAACCACTACAGCCTTTCTGAGAGATGGAGGGCAGGGGGGAAATGCACCCTGGCCTGGTACTGGCTCCACTAGCAGGGATTTGCATGGGAGCCCCTGCAGGGGGACTTTCCCCGCTGCCACAGCCCAGAAAGCTGGGCTGAGAAAGCTCCAGCCCCACCCCGTCTCTTCCTTGGCCCATGGCCTGTCTGAGATGCATGCGAGCAGGGAGCTAGGGGGGTAAAATATGCCTGGCTGTTTGGTACTGGCCTCCTATGTAGACTTTCATGGTGGGGGCAGTGATGGGCTGGGATGCATTCCCCCTGACACCTCACCTCTCAGAGAGGACAGCGACCAGGGAGGGGGAAGAGCTGGGGCTTTCCCAGCCCACCTTGCTGGGCTGAAGCAGGAGGTAAAGCCCTCCCATGGTGGCCCCCTTGCAGACCCCTGCTGTGTGGGCTGGAGCCAGGCTGGGAATGCATTCCCTCCCATTCCCTCTGCCCCTCAGAGAGGCTGCAGCAGGCCTGCAAGGGAGTGGTGCTTCCCTGGGCTGTGAGGGGATTAAAAGCCCCCACTGTGAAGTTATTCCCTCCCCCATATGGTATGTAGACCTGGGCTAGGGAAGCCTGGGGGGGGGGTCTGTTCCCCCTCTTGCTGGTCTGACAGGTACAGGCAGGAAGCAGGCTTGGGAGCAGAGGATTTGCTGCTTCAACTCTGTGACACCTGGGGGCAGGGCTGGCCCTGCTCCACTGGAGCAGACAGCATGGCCCAGGGCTGCAAAGCATCCTGGGATCTGGATGCTGGGGGGCCTGTGAGGTAACTTGAGTTGGGAGGGGATCTGGGACAGAAGTTCCATAAACCAGTTGATTTAGGAACTAGAACTTCCCAAATCAGTTAAGTCTGATACTATATCCATCCAGGTTTACCTTAAACTGGGTTCAGCCATTTTGAAACCAGTTTATGTTTCATAGTTTCATAGTTGATAGAGTCAAAAGGGACCTGAGCAGATCATCAAGTTCACACAGGCTCACGCAGGTTCCTATCCTGTGTACAGGACCTCCACCTGACAAAGGAGGTACATGGTCCCACTAGCAGGAATGCCTTGCTGGACCTGGTATTGGCACGGGGGATGACATGGTAGGGGACCTACAGATCAGTGGTCACCTGGGGGACAGTAACCACCAAATAACAGAATTCACCGTAAGGCATAGAGTGGGTAAGGTAACTAGTAGGGTGGAAGTGCTAGACTTTAGGAAGGCTGAGCTCAGGAGTTTAGTCAATGATGCACTGCAGAGTAAGAGATTTGGTGAGATGGGAGCCCAGGAAGGGTGGCTGTGCCTTAAGGAACTGATCCTTCAGACAGAGGGAGATGATCCTGATGTAGGGAAAAAGGGGGAAAGGGGCCACTGTGAAATCTGACCCTGTGTAATCTGAACCATCTGACTATATTCACTGACCTTCAGTTGTGTTACAGGTTTAAACCAGTTTCCAATCACTTAAATTGGTTTATATGTTACTTCTGTCCCTAGCCTAGAAGAAATAATAGAAAAAAAGAGAACCAGAGGACTTTAACAAATGAGTTCAGCTGAGAGAAGCATTGCAAGAAGAACCCCTCCCCACCATTCAAACCTTCCAGTATTGGTATATGCTTGTCATCTGAGAAGAGGTTTTGAATGTATTAGGGTGGCCAACCTGTAGCACACATGCTGCAAATATCATGGGCAGCCTCTGTGTGTGGCATGCAGCAGACTGGGGAGGGAGCAGAGAATGCCATGTCTAATAGGGCAGGGAGCAGAAAGCAGATCAGCAGATGGGGTCAGGAGCAGCAGCAGATGGGAAGGGGATCATAGTAGTACTTGGGGAGGGCACAGGGCTTACCTTGTGCCATGCCTGTCAAAAGATTGGCCCCTGCTGTATAAGATGAATCAGTTAAAGCATACAAATATGTCATTGCAAGTAACTGCTGTAAGTATTATGGAACCTCTTGCATTTAACATTTCTGGAGGTGGGGCTTGCTACACTAGAACTGTGTGCTTTCAAGTCATCCACAGCAAAAGCAGTTGTTGTGTGTGACTTGTTTGTTACCATGGGAATAGAAGCAACTGATTTAGTGGCAGAGTATCCAATCAGACTGGGTCAATCTGCGTGCATTTCATGAGAGGATTTTTTCAGCTTTGTGATCTGGATTGTCATGGACATTAATACCTTTATTTGGCAATGGCTGACAGTAAGAAACAAAAATGGAAAAGACCGTGGGCCAGATCCAAAGAGATATTTAGGGATTAACTCCTAGATATGTGCCTAAACTCCCACTGAAATCAAGCATTTTAAACATACTTGACACTGGGATTCCAAGTAGAATGATTACTTTTCAATGATCAAATAATAATAGCCTATTAAAAAAATAAATTACAAACAAAGGAAAACAAGCCTAGCAAATTGGTATTGATTTTTAACTGCTCTGGAAAATATGGAATTTTAACTACTAAAATTCATCATATAGACAGCATGATGGCTATAAAAAGAGTTATTTCTTCCTATCAGCAATGTAGAAAATGGCAAGTGATCAGTTTACTAATAATAAGATAATTTGAAGAATCATTACATTATAATGGGGACAGCTGAGATATGTAATTTTAGGATATGATTAAATGGATAGCCTTGAATCAAAATGATCTTTGATTTTCCAACCTCAAGAACCAGCTGTCTTTCCTTTTATTAATAAGAATCTTTATAGAGATCTTTAAAGATGGAGCTATATATTCTGTTCTGCTAACTTCAATTTCCAGGATGGAAGTCTTCATGAATTAAGATTCTACTCAACACAATATGTATAGCAGAATCTTTAAGGTTTCAGTTTAAGAAAAAAAAAAAAGTTTTTCAGATTCATAGATGTTAAAGTAAAAAGGAACCACAAAGTAGTTTAATTTGATTTCCTGCGTAGCAATTGCTACAGATTGCACCAAGCATGCTGACAGATGTGTACCTCCCTGTTGTAACTCATGGCACTTTACAGTAAGCTACAGTAAGCACCACAGGTTACAATGACCTCATCTCCAATTCATTACATGTTCTCTGTTGTGTATGGGGAGGTCAAGCTCCACTCTGGAGGTGTGGAGGTGGCTGAGTGTCTATAGCCTTCTCCCCCCTCCCCAGCTCTGGTGCTGTCTTCAGGATAAGAAGGGGGAAAGGGAGGAGAGGGAGCCTGCATTTGAGTGGGGAGCTGGTGGATTGGAGCCCTGCCCCCATCTCATAGGCTGAATGTCCAAAGCTTTACCTCTTTTTAAAAATTAAATTAGCTTACTGCATTTGACTAAGACTGGAAATTAATGTTTAGAAACATTAATGTTTAGAAACCCCACGTGAAGAAAGGATGCTATTTCAGTCATTCCAAGTTGACTGGAAATGGAAAGAAGTAGAAGTCTGAGAAGACTGTTGACAATCTTGAAATATGTTGTCCTAAGTTCTTCCTTACGCGAATCTCACAAGGATTCCAGGTATGAATTCAGGATCAGAGAAAGGAGCTTTTACCCTAATTCTGTCTCTCTCAATGGTTTCAAAGTTCAAATAAAGGTCAGAGAAACATTCAAATTTTGCATTTTGCTGTTCATCCGGTGGATTTTGCTATTCATCCTGAAGACAACATTTGGTAATGTCAAAATTTCCCACAACATAGAAATTCCAATTTCATACAGTTCTTTTCACAGGTCATTTTGTAGCATAATGTGGAGTTTGCCATTACAGATCAAAACCTCATTTTCCACATATATCTTATTTTCAAGATTTCTCTCAGGGGCAGCTTTGCTTCCTACAGAGGCCCAGTTAGACAATAATTAAGGAATCTTTTTTCCAAACGAGTTCAATAGTGGCTAATAAGTGCACAAAAATGAGCCCAAACATTATTTAACATATTTTTGTGTGGCTTAGTAAATAAAGATGCCAACCACTCTTTCTTTCCTGCTCCTCACATGAATGTAATCAGAGCCTAACTTTCATTAACACATTACTCAAACAGATGGTTGGGTTTTCTCCTACAGCATTTGGGAAGTATAGTGGCTTCCATCAGCAATGATCCTTATTGGGATATTAGAAGCTTTTTCCATTTAAAATGCTGGTATGCTGATTGAAATGGATTTTAATAGGGTTGAAAAAGCCACGATGGAAGGCTTGCATGTGGCATGGGCTACTTGACAAGGGAATTCCCATAATTTTTACCAGTAGTAGTTGGATATTTCCTGGGGCTATCAAAGGGTCGGGTTAAAGCAGTTAAAACTGCTAAGGACTTCTCCGGCTATGGCTGGCTGATCATGAGATCTTCTTGAAGGCTGGAATTCCATCATGCAGCGGCCCTCTGATCATAGCCTTCTGCCCCTTTCCCTACTGGTGCCTCTTTAGGTTAAAGAAGTCTTCCCCCCTTGCCATGAATAATGTGGGGAATTCCTTAGAGGATGGAGGCGCTGCTTGTATGATCCCTTTTGCACTCCTGCCAGTGGTCAGTTGAGAATCAAAGATAATATACAAGTGTATATGTGTGAAAATATTGTTTCACAAAAGCAGGAAGAGCTGTAAAACTATATTCCAAACTAGTTGGTTTCAATATTTATTTTTCTCTTCCTGGACCTTGGAAAGGGCTGTGTCCTCTATCAAAAATATTACAGGTGAAGAAAGTATATGATAAAAGATCCATGAAGAAAGTGGATGGACATCATCTTTGTTCCCACATTATAGGCTCAGTATTATTAATGCTTAACACAGGCAGGGAGAAATATTTTATCTACCTAATATGACATGACAATGAAATAGACCTTCTTGTGCTTATCTTTTCTCAATGTCTGTTTTCTCTGCACACACATTGGTGGTTTTCAATAACCTTTGCTTTTGAATGACAATCTGCTTTGGGAGACATCTCACTATTCAAAATATAAAGAGATGTCTACTTGAGAAAGACGGTTGATTCTCCACTGTTAGAGAAACGGGCATTTTAATTCTTCTTAATATTAACGAATATGGCATGTCCCCTAATAATTAACATGTCTAGAATCAGGACAAAAATAATATACTTTTCCCTGTTGACATCTACAAACTGCAAGTAGTCTACGGTCATCTCATTTTAATTAATAGGCACAGTATGGGATAAATAACTAGTATGAAGTCCAGGCAGGAGAAAGCATTGACTTCTTAGGTGATTCACTGCAGCATATTCAGAGTTAATTTTGTAAGGCCTTTTATCTTCTCAAAAGCATTAAACCCTGTGTACTTGGTGTGACTTGGCAAAGAGCTGCTTATTGATCCACAAGCCTCATTACAAGTTGTACATTGTGAATTTAGCATCACTGGTCATGCCATTAGTGTAATTATCTTATTTCATTAGCGATAGCATCACTTGAAATACGGTACATTGGCTTGCTTAAAAAGTAATGAAGATATTCAATGAGAAGATACATTTGTTAATTTCAGAGTATGCATATGAATTCACTGTTGCTTTAAAAGTTGCGACGAAGGCCTGAGATTTACCGTTTTACGGAATAGCACTTAAGTCAATGTGGTTAAATGGGCTGACAGCCAGTATGCAGTTTGGTCTTATGCTGTTTTAAATAAACACAAGCTATTTTTATCCACATGTAAATTCTGGTGCTGCTCTGTTACCACACCATATGGCATGAATGGGATTTGAATCTCAAATAACTTCTCTGCCAATATACAAGAGGACCAGAGGCCACATCATATTTGGCTTAGCACATTAAGAAAGTCACCACACCCAAGTGAACAGACACAAATAATTCCAAAAGTGGCTACACAGCTCATTTTGCCCCTCATATCATGGTTTTCTATCAGATACTGGCATCTCTTTAGCATGATGATGGCCCATCAATGATTGATTCTTCTCCTGCCAATGTCTCAGGATCCACCGGGAAGAAAGGCGCTATATTAAAATAGGATTTTATAGTGTCAGTTAGCTGTCTCTGTCTCTGCATGAGTGCATTCACACACACTTCCTCCATAAGGGATGTTCTCCTCTTATGACAATATGGAGCCATATGAAAGGAAACTTTCCTTGTTTGAGGTCAGCTGAGTGCAATTTCTTTGGAGCTCACAAGCACAGTTCTCTGCTTGGGCTTAGAAATTATAGTAGGTGCCTTCTCCATGTTGAATCATCTTCTAGGACCCACAACTGCCATGACATGGAGAGGTTCCTAGTTCTTTTTTGCAAAAGTGACCTGAATTTGACTTCTAGACATGGAAGCTGCTGAATACACCTACTAGTCCTGCGGTGCCTCTGCCTGGTTTTAGGTGAAACTGCTATAATACAGCGAAGTCATGTCCTTTCCATTGGCCTGCTCTCAGAACAAACCTAGTCACCATACCTTCTTCCCTTTCCTGGACACATGGAGTTAACAGGAGTGATCAGCTCCTAATCCCCACAAATCATGCAGTGGAGAAACGGGATGAGATGAACCATAGTTTCTCTTGTTCACTATATGGAAAATGCGACTGAAAGATAAAATCAGCTGTCTCTACACCCTAAAATGAGGATAGAAATGGTAGGAAAGGGAGGAAAAAAGGCTTGAGAATAAATCAAAATTAGAATGGTGGGAACCTTCAGACAAATGAAACCTATCCTAGCTTTCATGCACTGAATATGCAGTCCTTTGTGTTTGGAGAGAATTGTAGACCCCATTAATCAATTGAAATAGAGCTATCATCAAATTATTAGCTACTCTATGGGTTGGAACGAGCCATACAATGGCAACTCAAAATGTGACAGAGACAATGGGACAAATGTAGATCATCCTAATGGCAAGTCTCCCATAAGCTATCTGCAGAATAGATACTGTGACATTCCAGGTGCATCTATACATGCGCTTTAATGCACATTAACCTATTTTAATGTGCATTAAAGCATCACAACCCCTCTACCCCATGCTGTTTGGCTAATGCACATTAAAATAGGCTAACATGCCCTTTTTTAGTACTTCACAGTGGAGGTACTAGATTTAATGCGCATTAGCTAAAGTGCATTAACAAACCTGCAGACACATCCACTGTGAAGGTAATATATTTACCAGCAGAATAGTTTGGGAAATATACCCGCTATTCAGTTCATTTCAGTGTACACTAGACTCAGAGGCACATGAATTATTTGTAATGGAATGAAAAATACTTACTGTGAAACAAAATGGCCTGCCATGATTTTTCTACATTTTCACTGTTCATTTTTATGGGGTCCTGAAACATAATTTATCAGGGACACAATAACCAGCAAAACAAACCTGCAGAAAGTTTCACACACATGCACACAAAATGTTTCTCTTTCCATGCAGACAATTGATCACTTCATTGCTCAGGACATTGACGACTACTTTGCTTCACAGCACTAAGAAAAAAACACTACTGAGAACAATCCTCCACTGGCGGGGAAACAGATTAGGGGACTTCATCATTTTTTTTTCCAACTACAATTTTCTTAACACTGTGATTTTATGAACTGTGAATCCTGGTATTTAATTTGATGTTATGGAAGATGGACTCAATAGAAAAACTGCTATTTTATCCCTACAGTTCTAGCTCAAATACAGAAGGCATTGTCTGTTTATTGCAAACGGGAAGACAGAGGTGTGAGGGAACAACTTTAAAAGTAGGATATGTATAACTTTTTGGAACAGCTGTTCATTTCAGGACCAATCTCAGGTATCAGAAATGTGAATTATTACTTCTAATCTCCTCGTTCATGCTTCTGACCATGAATTCAAAAGGCTTTCCTTGCTGCTGTTGTAAAAATGCACCTAGAGAACCACATAATAATTATCTGATTTTTTTTAAATGGATACAAACTCACCATGACCTTGATGCCAAGCAGATAAGGGTTGGACTGTAAAAGTACCTGCTAGCTCACATTACTGGATACTGGTGTAAGTTGTTGACTAGGAGGTATTTACAATAATTAGCCAACATTCCATTAAATTACCAAAAAGAGTGTGAAATATTAAGGGCTAGATTCTGACACCCTCGCTCAAGGTAGATGGTAGAGTCTGTCATGGGGAAGGGGTATGGTGGGTTGCACATCGATGCCCCCACTGTGAGGGAGGGAGTGGGGCAGAGGCAGGGGCTGGGGTGAATGGGGCCATGGGGCTGGAGCAGGTTGTGGGATGCTTGGAGCCCAGATGGCTCGTCCAGGTGTGTGGAGGTGCTCCTACCGCTGTGCACATCCTGGTGGAGGCACGGTGTATGCATGCCCCCTGGATCTGTGTGTGGGGTGGAGGTGGGATGCTGCTCTGCACTGGGATCTGTGTCCCACTGCCACTGCCCTGGGAGCAGCACAACACCATGTGCCTGCCACCTCCGGCAGGGCAGGGGACGCGGCACAGTCAGTTTATAGCAGGCACATGGCATTGTGCTGGTCCCAGGGCAGTGGCAGTGGGGCACAGAGCACAGCTTGCAGAGGCAGCCTGTGTCTGCCCCAGGGAGGCATGTGCCTGCTGTGCCTTTGCCAAGGTGCGCACCACAATTTGACTCCCCCCACCCCCACCACACCCATGGATGAGCTGCCTGGGCTATGAGCATCTCATGAACCACCCCAGCTCTGGGGCCCCATTCACCCCTGCCTCTGCCCCACTCCCTCCCTTGCTGAGGTTGCCTTCATCTTCCCCCCCACAGCCGTTCCCCATGACAGACTTACCTGCTGTGGTGGGCAGTGCTCTACATGCCATCAGGCTGCTGCAGGCTGCGGCTGCATGTCTGTGTCTGTGCATGCCTCTCTGCCTCTGCTGCAGCCACCCGGAGCCCATGCCTGGGCTGCCCTGTGGCCCTCTGCACTGCTACTGCTGCCATGCATTTGCAGGGCCTAAGCTGCATTAGCCCCAGCCTTCTGCCACCAATGATACTACTTCTGGAGTAAGCTGATATTGAGTAAAGGCTTGTCTAGACCTGTAAGTCATATACAGTGAACCAGGGTGTGGTTTTACAGCACTCTAGGTTTTCCAAACTAACTCCCCTTGTGGATGACCTTAGGGCACACAGTGCAAAAGGAGCTCACTCCATTTTGAAAGTACAATACACTATATTGCACAAAGGATCTCCTACCAATGGCATCTTCACATCACTTCTGGACTGTGTTAGGGAGTTCTACAGTGAAGCACAGCACTCGTGCCCCAGAACCCGTGCCCTCTAAATAACAGGTTTCTCAGAACACTGCAGTAAGTCTGTGGTTAATATGTGCCTACCATGGTTTTTAAAGGCGCTACATTCATCTATTTTCGGATGCAGCATGCGGGAAGTAGGTGTCCCATGCTTCACTGCTGTACTCCTTGGTGCAGACTGGCGGCAGTATAGACATGCCCACATGTACAGAGTAGCTGCTGCACTGTAAATTTATCCCTTAGCTTACCATGTACTAACTTTCCTGGACATATACACCCTGAAAGTAGAAAAATCCATCTTAAAGTGTGGTTAAACTCTTTCCAAAGATGGTGGGAGGGATAGTCCATGGAATCACAGATACATCATAGGAATCATAGGAAGGTAGGAATGGAAGGGATTTCACCAGGCCATCTATTCCAGCCCCCTGCTTACAACAGGAGCATCCCTGACTAAGTCATCCCAGCCATGTGTCTGTCTAACCTGCTCTTCAGAACTTCCAGGGACAGAGAATCCAGAGTTTCTCTAGATAGCTTGTTCCAATTCTTGACCATAGTCAGACAAAGTTCCTCCTAATCTCCAACCTAAATTTCCCCTGCTGCAGCTTGGAGCCATTGCCCTAGTCCTGTCCTTACAGCCACAGAGAAAAGCCCATCTCCGTCTTGTCCATAATCACTCTTCAGATATTTGAAGCATGTTATCCCTGTTATCAAATCAGATGTTATAAAAGGCTGTTATCAAATCAGGTGATTCTGGTACCTCCTACCTAGTTGTGAGTACAACTTCCTTTACAGACATTTTCTGGCTTGGTAAGAAGTCGTAATCAGAAGAGCACCATCTGGCCTCTAGAACTCGCAGGACTGATCTGCTATGAAGACTGTCCTTTTCCATTTTCTCTCCTGGTCAGTAGGGTCTGAAGAAAGATTCTGGGTTTGCCTCCTAAGGGACTAAAATAGCTACCCAGTGCATGTAAGAACATTTTCACAGGACTTGGATATTATCAGGACATTTGTTCTTCTGCAACGAGATGACTTTTTGTTTGAACAGACTTCACATCAGTGAAGACTTGAAGTTTTCCTCTAAATAACTATGGTTATAGGAGCATTGCACATAACCTATGTGTATAATGGGGGAGGAGTGTGGGAAGGAGAATGGGAAACATAAAGGCCGGAGGAGAAGGAAGTTTTGAGTGAGTATTTGCGCTTGATCACTCCCCAACAGGGCAACAACTGTGGGTAGTTCAGCATCCCTTATTACAGCCTGTGCGAAGCGTTACTGATTTCTCTGGCACAACAGCTATTGCAACATACTTCCCAGAAATCTTGGGCACCTTGCCAGAGCAATACACTTAATTGACTTTTAGCAGGAGAATCCAGTGGCGACTGTACCTTGCAGCTGATGATCATTTTTCCTAAATCCTGCAAGTCAAAGTGACTGTTATTCCCGTCTCTTACTTAGGTGTCTCCCCAGTGAAGTGCCTGGAGTCAGCTGTTCCCACAAGTGCTCCCATGGGGGTGCCAATTCTGTCTCAGTGTGGGACTGAGAGATTTTTCCTCCTTATGTTAGCTCAGTTGACAGCATGCAATAGCTTTTCATTCAGTTATGTAGGATTTTAGGCTGCTAAACAGAGACCAAAAAAAAAAAAAAAAAAAGTGGAAGCCATGGGCCAAATTCATCTCTAGGTGTAACTATCCTATAATTCAGTGCAGTAGCTCTGAACTTTCAGAGATCAAACTCAGCAGGATTTGGCCCACTGTGCAACACATCATTGGTGTTTTATTCATGGCTCAAGGTCAATTTAGTGCAAGCTAGCAACGTGTCTGTCAAGAATGATGGGCAGGTGGCAGGGACGGAGCACCACCACCCTGAGCTGCCACTGCCCCCCATCCCCCGCTCTGTGTCCAACCCTGTGTGCCCCCCCCCACACCTCAGACACACATACACCCAGGCACATCCACCCAGCCACATGCCATACACCCACCAAACCACACATCACATACACACATCCAGCCACACACACAGCCACATACCATACACCACACCCCCAGCCACATGCCACACCCACCCAGCCACGTGCCACACACCCCCTACCCACCCAGCCAGACACCACACACACACGTACCCAGCCACACGCCATACCCACCCAGCCACATGCCACACACCCCCTACCCACCCAACCACACGCCACACCCACACAGTACACCCACCCAGATTCCACAGCTACCCAGCCACATGCCACACAGTGACCCAGCCACATGCCACCCCCCACATACACAGCCACACACACCCCACCCACCCAGCCACATGCACACCCACCCACCCACCCACCCACCTACCCAGCCACATGGCATACACACACCCCCACCCACCCAGCCACATGCACACACACCCACCTACCCAGCCACATGCCATACACACACATACAGCCACATGCCATACACACACCCAGCCACACACCACACACAGCCAGCCACATGCCACCCAGCCAGCCAGCCACATGCCACACACACAGAGCCACACACCACACAGCCACATGCCACACAGCCACCCACCCACCCACCCAGCCACACACATACGCACGCACCTAGTCAGATGCCACATACACCCACACACCACAAAACCCATCCACCCACACCTATGAACCCACCCAGCCACAAACCACACACCACACACACACCCATTTACACACCACACACATCTACCCAGCCAAAGGCCACACACACACACACACACACACACACACACACACCGTCCCAGCCACATGCCACCCAGCCATATGCCACACACCCAGCCACATGCCACACACACATGCACATAAACACCCAGCCAGATGTCACACACCCACCCAGCCACACACCACACACCCACCCATCCAGCCACACACACACCCAACCACACACCCACCCATGCACCTAGCTAGTTGCCACATACACCCACCCACCACAAAACTCACCCAGCCACATGCCACACAGCCAGCCAGCCACATATAACCACCCAGCCACATGCACCCAGCCACATACAACACACCCACCCAACCACCCACATGCCCTGCTCCCCCCACGCACCCCGCCCTCCCCTGCATGCCCTACAGCTGGCAGGTGCTCCTGACACAGGGCGTGGGGGGGGGTGGCATATTGATGCAGGGTGCCATGTAGGGAGTGTGCATGGAGGATGCAGCCTGTGGCTGTGTGCAGCATTTGGCAGGCACTGCCTGTGTCCCCCCTGCCTGCTTCCCTCATGGCACCCTGTGGTGGCATGCCATGCCCTCCCTATGTTCACAAGCCATGCCCCTGCAAGGCTGGTCCCCACAGCAGGGAGAACAGCCTGGCCCCACCCCCTCGGCCTCCACCTGTCTGTCTGTCTGTGCTAAGGCTCCAGGGCATGCATGCACAGTTGGCCTGGAGTGTTATGGACAGACGACAGAAGTGGTAAGGTTTTTATTATATTAGAATATTTTGCAGATCCGACAGTACTGGCAGGAGCAGAGTTTCAAGTTTTTATACATGAAGTAGCTGTCACATTTCCACAGTGTCAAATCCATTTGTTTCTAGGAGGCATGGAAACACATTTTACAAACAGTACAGACAAATGGCATCGATTGAAACTTCCTTATCTGAGATCGCTAGAGTGGGACTGCGACTGATTATGACTTCTCTCAATAATCACTAATCCAACATTATAAATAAGGATGATTGCTTCTTGCCAGTAAATAAAGCTGATATTAAAGTTTTGATTACTGGATTTCTAGGGCCAGATTCTATTCCATCTATTAGGTGCATAACTAGACTTAGGGCATGGACACATGTAATAGTTAGAATGGTTTAAATGCAGTTTAAATCTGAAGTGGACAAACATACACACACACACACACACACACACACACACACACACACACACACACTCACATGTTAAACTGATTAAACGGTTCAAAAGTATACCCATAATATCAAGTACTTTTTTTAACCAATTCACGGGAAACTGGGTCAATGTTATGTGTGGGTAACAAGCGTACCATGACACAGGTCTGGTCAATCCTCCAGCCATCCCATACTGCATCATTCCTCCTCCCCTTCCTCACCCACTGCTATAACTGGGTGCTCTGGTATATAGTCAGAACTTTTCTACCCCTTTCTTTTCCTTTTATTGGCACTTTTTATTCATAAGCTCCCTTGCCCTTCTTGTTCAGTAACAGCTATCTTTCTAACAACAACCATTTGTGTCCTCACTCTGTACTTAATTGCAACTCCTCATCATGCTCTCTCCCAGCCCCTGGGAACCCAAACACATGAGTCTAAGCACTCCCCCTTCCCTGGACACCCCAAGTCAGACAAGCACAATGTACAATTTGTTTCACAGGATACTGAACCTCACTAAACTTACGTATGTCTAGGAGATAAGGGAAAGCAGAAGCAAAAATGTTCCCAGACTGGTCTCCTACCCCTGGGACATCCAAAGCATGAATGCAAGCACACTCACCCACTGCGAGGCTGGGTTCTCACTCTGAATCCCTGGTGTTGGAGCCACATCATTTCAATACCTAAAAGGTGACTGTTCTACCTGGAATGCTAGGGCACCACATGTGTGGACACCTCTGAGCCACAGCAATTGTGAACAGTCCAATTGTTATGTGTGTCTGCACCATCTGGTGTCTATGCATGATTTTACTCTACTGCTCAAATCCTTGAGCTAATATAAAGATGAGTGGGTCCTTCTTTCCCTCCTCACCACATTTTTGTGACTCAGTCTTAAGGGTAAAATTATGGCTTATTACAAAGGTAGATACCAGAGTGTGCTGCTGACCACATCAGCTCCTTCTTGTGCTGAGGTTAAAGAAACAAACAGGGGAGTCCTGTCAGGCCTCAGTAGCTTGTAAATGAGACACCTCTACCTTTACAGAGGTAGATAAATTAATGGATTGTCAGAATTTGAACAGGGTGGAATAGAATTGTTCTTAGGTTCCTAAGTCCACTTAGATGCCTAATATAGGTTGAACAGAAACTGGCAGTTGTCCACACACATCACTTATGAACAGGATAACACACCAAAGACAGGAATTAGTTCTCTAAATGGGTCTAGGACAACCATAGAATCTAAAATGAGAATAGACTATGATATCTAGGTGCCATCAGACTTAGGAATAAGCGCTCTTGTGAATTAAGCACTGTTCAATTATTCGTTTCTAAACCTCACAACTAACCTTGGAAAATGGAGAGATGAGCCAGGGCAAAGAAAAGAGACAAAAATCCTGGCAGTTTCTATATTGTAGACATCAACATTATCAACTGTTTTGGGTTGGTAGTGAAAAGCCAATGATATAGCAACAGTAGTTTCTGCAGCACAAAGTAGTATGGAACAACAATTAACAGTCTAACACTGCTCCTGTGCTTGAGGTTCAGAGTCTGAGGGAGCATGGAGGAGTCATAGAATCATAGAAGTAGGGTCAGAAGGGACCTTGTAGATCTTCAAGTCCGACCCCCTGCCTGGGCAGAAGGGAAACTGGGCTCAAGCGACCCCAGCCAGGTAGGCATCGAGCCGCTTCTTAAAGACCACCAGGGTAGGAGCCAGCACCATCTCCCTTGGAAGTTGGTTCCAGATCCTAGCTGCCCTGACTGTGAAGTAGTTCTTACAGATGTCTAATTTAAACCTACTCTCCAACAACTTGTGGCTGTTATTCCTTGTTATCCCAGGGGGCGCTAGGGGAAACAAGGTCTCCCCCAAATCCTTCTGGTCCCCCCTAGTGAGTTTATAGACAGTCACAAGGTCCCCCCTCAGCCTTCTCTTGTGAAGGCTGAACAGGTTCTGGTCCCTCAGCCTCTCATTGTAGGGTCTGCCCTGCTGTCCCTGAATCATGCGGGTGGCCCTCCTCTGGACCCTCTCAATGTTATCCACATCCCTCTTGAAGTGGGGTGCCCAGAACTGGACACAGTACTCCAGCTGTGGCCTGACCAGTGTCGCATAGAGCGGGGGGGATTACCACCTTGGCCCTACTTGAGATGCACCTGAGTCTTTGGAGACAGGTCAGGTTCATTCATAACCAGTGGATCCAGGGCTATACGGATTCCACAGCTCTCCCTCCTCCTACATTCCCCACGTCTCCTTTTTGTTCTACCACTGTTTTTATTGTTGAGTGCAGCATTAGTGCTGCACTCGTGCCACCTTAGTCGGGGGGTGGGGCATGTGCCCCAATGACCAGTTAGTGACCGGGGGGGGAGTCCCCCTACAGACGTTCTCACCAACTGGGGTGGATGTTTCTCTCCGCAGACGACTGTGCTGACAGGGGAGAAGCTGCAGTGCTCCTGGAAGTGGCCATGGTGCTCCCAGAAGTGGCCGTAGCACTTCATCCAGCAATCCCACTCCCTTGCTGGTGCTTGAAGGGGGGGCACCAGCATTCTTGCCTGCCCCCACTGCCCATCGCCTAAGGAAAAAGAGCGACGTATCAGTGGGTGCACCAGCACTCTCAGGGGGTGCACATGCACCCACTACGTGTCACCACTGGGGTGCAACAGCTACAGAGACTATGGTACAGTTTGCAGAGGTTATTGCAGAAAACTCGACTCCTGTCCCTCTAACCTCCTTGCAAAATTGTCCTACACATTTACTGGGTATGAGAGGATATGGACTTATAAACACAAGAAACTGAGTTTTCTCCATCTACAATACAGGGCTATGCATGTTACCTTTGTGTACAAACAGCTATACAAAAGCAGACAGAGATCATTTGACCTTGGCCACCGAGCCCAACCAAGTGTACAAAGGAACAAAAATGATTTTTGCTTTGAAAAGAGAACAATTTAATAAAACATGGATCCTGGTACAGCCTCATAACTATTAAACAACACAATTGAATAGAGCTTTATAGGAATTATGCCATATTGTCTCAAATGAGTGAGAACTAAGATATTACTATAATATTACTATGTACTATACTATATTACTATAATTCCTACTAAATGTATACTTTGCGTTGGTCTTTCACCAGTCCCATGGGAGGCCTCTGCCCATCATGGGACAGGGAGGCCCAAGTGAGGGAGATTCCTTGGCCTCCATCAATGCTGACCTCATGAAGGAACCTTGAGACGCTGAACACCTTCAAGTCAGCCGGCCCTGACAATTTACACCCCAGGGTACTCAAGGAGCTGGCAGGCATCATAACTCAGCCCCTGGCACAGATCTTCAAGAACTCCTGGTGCTCTGGTGAAGTGCCTGAAGACTGGAAGAAGGCCAATGTGGTGCTTATCTTCAAGAAAGGGAGAAAAGTGCATCCAGCAAACTACAGCCCCATCAGCCTGATCTCTATCCTGGAAAAGATTATTAAAGAGGCTATTCTTAACCAACTGGCCAATGGAAACATCCTGAGGGACAGCCAGCATGGGTTTGTTGCAGGTAGGTCTTGCTTGACCAATTTTATTTCTTTTCATGACTAGGTGACCTATCACCTGGACAAGGGAGAAGAGATTGATGTTGTATATCTTGACTTTAAAAAAGCCTTCGATCTGGTATCCCATGATCACCTCTTGGCAAAACTGGCCAACTGCAGCCTTGGGCCCACCATGATCTGCTGGCTGGGGAACTGGCTCTGTGGTTGGACCCAGAGGGTAGTGGTTGATAGAAGTCAATCGTCATGGTGCCCTGTGACCAGTGGGGTCCCTTAAGGCTCTGTCCTCGGACCTGTATTGCTCAACATATTCATTAATGATGTGGACATTGGAGTCAGAAGTGGACTGGCCAAATTTGCCGATGATACCAAACTTTGGGGTAAAGCATCCACACCTGAGGACAGGAGAGTGATCCAGGCTGACCTGGACAGGCTCAGCAAATGGGCGGACAAGAACCTGATGGTGTTTAGCACTGAAAAATGCAAGTTTCTCCACCTTGAGAGGAAAAACCTGCAGTACCCTTATAGGCTTGGCAGTGCTACAGTGGCTAGGACTATGGATGAAAGGGACTTGGGGATCATGATTGACCACAAGATGAATGTGAGCCTTCAATGTGATGCTGCAGCTAGTAAAGTGAGCAAAACGCTGACTTGCATCCATAGATGCTTCTCAAGCAAATCCCAGGACATCATTCTGCCCTTGTACTTGGCCTTGGTGAGGCCACAGCTGGAGTACTGCGTCCAGTTTGGGGCTCCACAATTAAAAAAGGATGTGCAGAAGCTTGAGAGAGTCCAGAGACGAGCCATGCACATGATCAGAGGTCAGGAAAACAGACCTTATGACGAGAGGCTGAGAGCTATGGGACTCTTCAGCCTGGAAAAGCACAGGCTCAGGGGCGATCTGATGGCCACCTATAAGTTTATAAGGGGTGTCTACCAGGATCTGGGGGAACGTTTGTTCACCAGAGCACCCCAAGGGACAACAAGGTTGAACAGTTATAAACTCCTGCAATACCATTTCAGGTTGGACATAAGGAAGAATTTCTTTACTGTCTGAGCCCCCATGGTCTGAAATAGCCTGCCATCAGAGGTGGTTCAAGCATCTACTTTGAACGCCTTCAAGAGAAAATTGGATGCTTACCTTGCTGGGATCCTATGACCCCAGCTGACTTCCAGCACCAGGGGGTTGGACTCGATGATCTTCCGAGGTTCCTTCCAGCCCTAATGTCTATGAAATCTATGAAATCACACTACTGTTTTGTGCATGTAATGATCATTTCCTAGCTTCTTTTGGAGCAGCAGTATAGGCTACAAATGAAGGCAGAATACTGGACTGGATGAACTACTGGTCTGTTTAATCAGAAATTTCTTTTCTTTATCTATCTAGAAGTTTATGTGAGTTCAGCATTAAATCCCAAAATGGGAATAGCATAACCAATCATATTTTTGCAGCTAAATACAAAGTGGTGCAACACCCATTGAGACATATGGAAAAAAATTCCAGGCTGACAAATTCCACCTGGAATACTGCATATATTGACATAATTAAGTAAACTGATCTATGTTTTTTAAAAAAAGTGACTACTGATTTTTGAATGCTTCAGTTTGGGGGCATCTAATTTGAGATATGTTAGAAGGCTTTGAGAGTTGAACATGAATGTTTCCAGATGGAGAGAGTTCTTGCTCTGACAGACCACTTAAAATACTGATCTTTTGTCCTTAATTAATTAATAAAGGAGACTCTTGTTGAGTACCTCATTGGTACTCACAAGTCATACTGCTTATGGATAGTCTGTGATAATTTAAGTGGGAGGTAAGACGCTTAGAAGATTGTTGCTGGGGGGTTTGTGCCAAATCTGACCACTGCATTATAAAAATATTTTAAAACCGTATGCTTTTGTGGTGTGGCATAATGCCAGATAAGTCTCAGTCAAGTGGATTTGTTTGACAGTCTGGTTACGCTGGCTGCCTTAATTGGTGGTTGATGCGTGTCCTTTTCATTGTCAAGATATATCCTGTTATTTTGTGGATAAGACTGACTTAGACCAAGCAGTTCATTTGCTAGATAGAGGGTGAGCTTTGAATGGATGAATAGTAAGTCTGCTGTGCTTGAGTTGAAGCCAGTGGCATTTATTGAGGTACTACAAGTGTTAGGAATGATTTTAGCACACAGTATACTTTGTTCTGTGTTCTTCCTGGCTGGTGGAGAAGTAATAGAGTCCATAGCTGGTAGAGATGGCAAAACCTCCTATTCAGTGTGATGTATAGGCAAGCATCTGGTAAAGCAGCCATGGTACGATCCCCATTCAAAAGCCCAGCTCCACTTCACACAGGGCAGGTTGGTTACACATGTGAAACTGTGTTGATGTTTAAGGACTAGATTTTGCTGTCAGAGAGTACTACCCTTGAGTAATTAGGTCCCCTACCCTGATTCCTTTAGATAGAGTCAGCTATGATTTCAAGTTCTCAATGGTATTATTTCATCCAGAAGCACAATGAACAAACTAATCAAAGCACAACATACAAAACAAAGAACCCACCCAAAACCTGTCTTCCTCCACAAAATAAGGGCACATCCAGACAAGCGTGAACATGTGGCATGTGGCACCGCAGACCCATCTGTGGTGACATACACCACACCCGCTGCACATCCAGGCATTCCTCCCACTGCTAGTTTTTAGCATGGCGTTTTTTTGGCCCTGGGAGATCCCGGGGTCAATAAAACCCTGCCTAAAAAAAGCTGGGTGGCGTGCATGATGGCCTGGCCAAAACTCTGGCCGCCGGTCAAGCTCCTTGATGCAAGATGGCCATGGCTGCAGCTCCTGGAGGCCCCCAGGACCCAGGCAAGGCTTCTGGGGTCAGCAAAGTTGCTGGCCCAGCCTCCTCTACCCCACCTGCGGGAATGTGCTGCGCACCAGAGCGTGTGTAGCGCTGGCGTTCTCCGGGGACAAGTAGCAGCAGCATACATTGTGCCACTGCTGTTTGTCCCTGGGGAAACACATATTCCCACTCATGGGGACATGCCCTGAGAGAGCAAAAATTCTTATTCTGTGCTTTCCACACACTGTCTATCTCTTCTAAGCCCTCTGCTCTTAACTCTCTTTGTGGCTCCAACCTCATTAACTGGTCATCAGTTCTGGCTGGTTTCTGGTCTTAGCTAGGCCCTTAGCTGCTGACCATCTGCAGCTGGGTTTCAAATCCCTGAAAGCTCAGCACCTCCTTAAACCTTGTAAAAAAGGGGGATACCTGATGTTGTGGAGCTGATTCTACTTCACCAGCTGTTAGCTGAAGTCTGGGATGTCAGGGGTTATCCGAGGTTTGTTGGGTTGTGACCAGAATGCACCATTCTCTGGCAAGCCTCAGCTTGTAGAACAGCTCTTAGGTGGACACTCTTACAGGCAAAAGTGAATGCAGCCTTGAGGTTGCAGCCCAGGATATGACTTTGATTGAACAGACGAACTCTCTTGCATTTCATTTTTTGATCTACGAGATTTAAATGAACGTTCTTGCTGATTCACTCAGTCCAATGCACAAGAGTGGAAAAAATATTTACATCAGAGGATCATTCATTCAAACTATGAGTCATATGAGTGGCAATTACTCACATGAATGCAGCATGTCCATTAACTTCAAAGAGGCTACTCACATAAGTAAAATTTGGAAGAGCAGGCCTTATGTATGTAATATCCTAAAAAAAAGTGAGAAAAATAAGAACTGTCTTTTCTAATATTCCCTTTCCTTTTTATTTATTTATACTTATATAAACACTGATTAACACAGATGGATTTAATAAAATTTTCACATCTGATCTGAATACATTTTTGTGTGGTAACTTGTAATATTTTGCCCTTGAAATGTTAAAAAAAGAGTCTCTAAAAAAATCCAATTTCCTTTAAAGAAAAAAGAGGTTTTATTTATCATAGTTCATTTTAAAAAAAGAAAATAAAAAGGCTTTTGTGGGCAGCTTTTGAGCATACTCCTTAGCTGAACTGCTTTTAAGTCCAGAAACAAAGATGTAACTCCAGAAACCAAATCCTAATCAACACATGTAGAGCATTAAGCTCCCAAGTTATTTTCATTATGTATGAGATGGAATAAATATTAATACTAACCCTGGGGAAGAGTCTTTAAGAAAAGATTTTAAAATGATGTTGGTATAGGCAAGCACTGTGACAATGAATTCATTGTCAAGCCTTAAATCACTTTTTAAGAAGTCAACTTAATCAGGAAATGCTAGCAGCTATTTGCACAAAGAAATATTTCAGGCATTATACCCAACTTGCTATAGTGGAAACACTTAGAGAAATTCTCAGTCATTCAAACTCTGGGTCAATACTCCAGGGTTCCCTATATTACCTGGGCTCTAGTGAACTTATGGCAACATGGCCATGAATGATAAAGTTAATTAATATATTTTAAAATAGCACACATCTTAATTATTCTTACTTTTCTCAGCAGGATTAAATAGTGAATTTAAAGTTCCTTTCTTTAAACTGTACTAATCAGACACCAAGGAAGATATTTTAGTTATCTTCAGAGATAGGAAATTATAGGCTTTGCGTAAATTTTTCAGCTGGGTAGAAACTAGTTACATTTTTAGAAAAGCAGAAAAACATTTTCCAAAACAAAATATTCTTTTCTGTCATTGAGAAAATCTCAGGCCAAGAACCTTTAGAAATGTGAATGGTAACTTTCAGCGTCTGTGTTTTGGAGGCTTAGCATAAGTAACAATGCTTATTACTACTGGGATGGTAAGCTCCTTGGGACTAGGAACATTTTTTTGTTATGTATTTGTAAAAAGGATTGCAGGCAACTTTAGTACAAATAAAGAATAAAAATAGAAAGCAGAGTAGATGTAGTTTATGGTACTGGGTCAGCTGGGAACTCCACCAAGTCAGGAGAAAAATATACTAAAGGATACTCCATGGCCCACAGAAATGACAATCTAGATGGACAAGATAAAGTATTATTTCCAGCCTTTTACAGAAGAATAATTAAAACCTGTAGAGACTATGGCTCAGGAAATGCTTCAAAAAGAACTTAGAGCGAGATCCAGACTGTCATGAAGGTGCCGTCAATTAGGTCACTTAAAAATGGGTTCATTGCTCCAGGAAGAGAATCTGAATAGGCATAAGTGCCTCTGAAGAGCAATGCTGGGGCCCTAGGTACTCAGCAGGAACATGCAAAGCCATTCAGTCCTAGTGGCATGTCTGATCTCCTGACCCTCCTTGGAAATCAAGCACCTGCTTTAGGGCTGCATATTAGGTACCTCCATTGATTCATACCTGCAGCACAAGCACCTAATTGACTGGTGGTGATAGTGCCCATCTTTTACATAATAGCCTACTAATTACAGCACTGACACTGGAAACAGGAGATCTTCCTCAGTCCACAAGGTTATAGACCCTTCTCAGTCTGAAAGGATTTAAACCCATATCACTATCCTCCTAAAAGTGTGTCCTAACCATCAGTGTATACCATGATCTGGGTAGAGACATCCCACACTCCTCTCATTTAAACTGGGTAATTGGGGAGCAAGGAATGTTTGAGTCATGGTACCAGAATGAAAGCCAGCAAGGGGAGCATAACTCTATAGCACAGTGATGAAAGCAATCAGCCAGGGGAGGGGAGTCCTAGGCTCTCGTCTCACTCCCAGGACTATTTATGCATTAAATTAGGCAGTCACGAGCTAAGAAAAATCCTGATATGGCACTGCAGGAGGGATAGACAAGGCTTACTTACTCTTCAACCTCACCTATAGGTGTAGCAGGGACCTGGCTAAGCCCCTTACTCGCCGGGGTGAGGACTACTGGCATGTTCCCCAGGCGGTGGACTCCCATCTGGGTATGCAGAAAAGTGGCGATGCCATGAGGCGACAGCATGCTCCACCATGCCACCATTCCCTGGGCAGGACAGGCAGTTGGCAGGCAGTGGGGTCTCCCCAGGTGCACCCTCCAGGCTGTGGTGAGAGCTGGAACTCCAGCTACAAACAGACACAGGCCCCAGCCTGAGAAGACAGCAGGTACCTGGCACAGAAAATGCTGTCTAGGGCCCAGAAGCTGCAGGTGTAGGGGCTGATGAGCCCCTCTGGGGCTATCAATACCTAGTGGCAGCAGGACACATGGGAGTCAGCAGGGATATGGGTTGCCCCAAATCAACCTGGAACTCCTTACATAAGGCAGGACCAACCCCAAAAGGGGTGGGGGGGGGACACCAGTGTGTGCACTAGTTCATGCTATGTCCCTCCACCAGAGCTGAAGACTTGGGATCATCGAGCATTGGCTCTGTCTACAGAATGCTGACTGCTACTCAGCCACAGGAGTTCAGGTACCTTTATGGATTTCATAGGGGTTCATAATACCCATGGCCCCAGATTACCCAAAGGGCTTAGCTCAGGAAAGACCAGCTCACTCAGATTGGGCTCATAGCAAGGGCAAACCCTGAAAAGCCATGACTGCCTGGATAAAGGTGGCAGAGATATGCTGCTGGGCTGAAGCAAGGCCTGAAGCAGGTACAGATACTATTACTGAAGTTATATTAGTTTATTCCTTTTCTTATGCAGGCCAGACACCATGCCACTGACCGCAGAACTTTAGCAAGACTGGAGGACTCAGCCAATGTACACTGACGCCAGGTGGCGTGGTTTTCTTTCATCACAGACCCTTCTGCCTAACAACAAAACCAGATGCCTAGTGAGGCCAGGTGTCTACTCCAAGCACCAACAAGAACACCCAAGTGGAAGGGGGTGGGGTATAGGAGAGGTGGAGCCCCACAGAAGACTCTTGGACATTGTGACGCACGCCAGTGTCAGTAGATCCTATATAATCAGGTAACACACCCTGACACTTTTTCCAGTTACATCAAGTCATAGCGGGCAAGATATGAAAATAGGAAAGCAGGATACCCATTGAGCATGGGGCACTAAGGCTCCACCCTGGTGTGGCTGCTTGGCTTGGGTCTCTCTACAGTGGGATTCTCCTTATCGGTGGCATACAGAATCATTCTCTCTCTGGCCCCATGTCTCTTACACTCTTGGCTCATTAATTTTTTGAATTTAGCTCCAATTAGAGCTCTAGTGATGGGAACCCCAGTGAACCCCCCTGGATACTGCATTTTACACAGACTGCAATTAAGAGAACCCATAAATATTTCAGTATATATAAAACACAAAGAAGCCTAACTTGGTAAAGTAAAGTACACAGGGCCAAATTCATCTTTATGGAACAGAAACTGGATCATACCTGGTACCAGATGGCTGCATTTCGTATAATGTATGTGGATTAAACATTTCAGTGTCATATATTTCCAATTACTTAAGCCCAGGGAGGAACCAAAATGTGAGACAAAGATCCTAAATAAGGTACACAAAAATGATTTACACCGGAACTCCTTGGGGGTTCCTTCCTTTAGCGTAAATAACTCTTTAACCTCTGTTTTATGGTTCAGTGTTTTTGATGGAAATAACTTTCAGCAGTAAAAGTGAGGGGCACCTCATTTGTGTGTTATGTAAATAACTTTGCCCCTAGAAGTGATGTCCCTTAAAGTGCAGGGTATGTGCAGCACATGTCAAAACAGACTGAAGGAATAAATTACTTAAACTGCAACAAACCTGAGAAATCATACCTCAAAAAGTGACATATCCACTATGTAACTGGGGGTAAAATAAATGATTGCCAATCTTCACAGCGGTTCTTAAAGGAATTTACCATGAGACCAATATTACACATTTATTCTGGTTCAAGGAACTACACAAAACATAAAAGAAGCTTTTAATCAAGAGTATAATGTACAAACTAACCATCTCTCAAAGACCCTGATATTAAAACATATTCTGTATTTTGAAATTTGTGTACTGATTTTCTATTTTATTAGGCTGCTAATCTTAGAAACAAAGTCCTTAAAAGAAAAAAAAAAAGCTCTATTTCAAATAGGGAAACCCAATGGCCTGTGTTATACAAGAGGTCAAACTACATGATTACTAGAGTCTCTTCAGGCTTGATTAGCTATGAACCCATGAGAAGGGTAATGATGGTTTCAGGGGAGGTAACATCATCTCCAGAATTATACTGAGGATTGGGACTTGGTTACCATTTCAGGTACTTAGGGTAGCTAGTCTTAGGCAAGTTACTTTCCCTGTGCCTCATTTTCCCACATCATAAATGGGAAAAAACAAGAGATTTGTTAATAAAAACATTATAATAGAAGTATCAATGATGTTATTCATAAAATGTACACAGCTATTTCTAATCAACTCTCTATCAGAGAAATACCACAGTCAATGTATAAATTTCCATACCTGAATGCACATAAATAATTTACTATCCACTTTTAAAATGTAAAAATAGATAACTGGAAAAATATTGCACACAAATCTTGGCCAGGGTGGGTATACTGTAGTCATATCTTAACTGAAATATTTAATTGAATTTTGATCAGCTATTCTAAAAATGGGCACTTTCACATTTAAAACAATTAGATCTTCCTTTCTGGGGACAAAGCCCCTTCTTTATATCAGAGTCTGGTCAAAAAGATATACTCTTTTCTAAGGACACAGGCTTTCCAGCGTTTAGATATTATGACTTTTTAGGACCCAACCCTGAATCTAATCTTTGCAGGTGGATCTTTAACTGAGGTCAATGGAGCCTGCACATTTACATAGTTCTTTTTCACAAGAGGCTGGAACAAAAACTTGGATAGTTCACTGACAGACAAGCAGACATGTATATTCTTGCTCCTTTCATTAATTTCCAGGTGGTGTAATTTCTGATCTGGCAAATTAAATGAGTACATATAAATAATTAATTAAGTAATGTAATGAAGTGCTATCTCGACTGCAATGGAATTTTAGAGAATGCATTTTCAGTTTCCCTTTTCTTATCATCCTAACTTCAAAGAGGATTGTGCTCCATACTAAGAAGTAGTACATCAGGGGAACATTTTTTTCCTTCTTGGTCCTCCAGCTCAGAGTCTTGAACGTGCTCTCAAAAAGGGGGCCGCGCTTGAACAAGTTGGCTGGAGCTAAAACATTGAATAGGATGTGTGCGCCCTTGTTTAATGGAATTCATTACAGGAAAAGGCATGGAGGCATCCCCACCCTCCAGTCTGATAGTCATGCTAGTGTGACATTGCTTCTGCGTAGTTATAAATTAGGCAGGACGTCCAAGATTAGAGATTATCTTCCACAAGCCTTCTCTGCTCACAGAATCCAATGATCTATGCAGATCAACTAACAGCTAGTTATCTTTTCTTTCCTTTCACGTTGCAAGGGGTCTGTTGAAAGAGAATTTAAGATGAATGTAAAATTGGGTGTGACACTTATGTAGGTCAGCAGGGACTTTGTTCTGAGGGCTCAAATGAACCTAGTGAAATTACTGGATCGGATAATTGGTCTCCTGCTTTAGAAGTGCAGGGCAGCCAGAAAGCTGTCATAACTGGCTAATCGGGGATCCCATGGTGGTCCACCTAGTTCTTAATGGACAAGGTGGGTGAGAAGAAAGGAGGCATCCTTAAGACACTGTTGATAGCTGGGTGCAAAGTAAAGCAGGAGAGAGCTTGCCAGCTGCGTGATCTGGGGAGGTGGAAAGGTAACTTAACACTTGGTTCTAGAAGCACTTCAAATCAATTCCTATATACTTTTTTGCTTCAGCTTTGTAACATTTTCCCAATGTTCAACTGTGAATCACTTGCTGACTTAGTAATGTTACCCTGAAGCTGAAATTTAGCTTGGTTTACTTTTACTAGGACACAATTTGCACAGCAATAGTTTTGAAGTTCCAACACAATAATTGACAATTAGAGTAACTCACTGAAGTATAACATTTTATAGAGATTAGTGTATTGCATGTGCTTCAAGAATACACCAGGTTTCCTGTCCCTGCTAAACAGAGTAAACTAATAATTGCACTATGCAATACAGATCAAAGTCAAATTCCACTCACAGATTAAAAGAAAAGGAGAAGGGGAAAAAAAATTAAAGATCTAATAGGAAATCTAAATCTCTCTCTCATATATGAGGACAGGGATCCTCAAAGACACTTAAAATAGTTGGGCCCTTCAATACCCTGGATCTTGACTCTCTTTTCTGAATATCACACTGCTAAAGTTTTTTTGGCTTTCTAAAGCCATGTAAAATTTCATTTTCTCCTCAGAACTGAATGAAATTTCTAAGGTGAAAGCACTTGTTGAGGAAATGCAGTGTCCTGCACCCCAAAAGAATATCAATTTAAGAGTCAAAGGTCTAAGCTGTCCACCTCGGCCGACATCACCGCCAGAATTTAAATGCATGAAAATGCTATGAGAATTTTCCTGGACTCGCTACACTCAGAAGGGGCATTTCTTCTAAAATGAATGACCGACGGGGACGTCATTCCTTCGGACTTCTCCCATTGGCCAGATGATTTGGCTTCCAGCAATGAGAAACAAGGAGACCTGTTACATTAATTTAACTATCTGGGTTCCCTAAAACAGCTAAGAAATATGTAGAAGTCGCTGTTGAGCCAGAAGCTGGAAGAAGTGACATTAGCATAGATGAAGAAAAGTATACTTTTGCTTTTGGCATGAGAATCTGATTTGGTGGAGGGACCAAACAGTGTAGAGATGAAGGTGAAAGACACTTACAACCAAGTAATTAGAACAAGGCTACAGAAATTTGCAATATAATTCAAGATATCATTGCTTTTCAAACATTCACTCCCCTTTCACTTAAATATTATACTCTTAGGTGGTGAAGAAAAGGTTTTAACAAGTTTCCAGATCAAGCTCTAATTCTTGTCTCTATTCCCCACTGGAACAATGGAAGTAAAAAGTTAAGCGACTGCTTTAAACACAACATTTTGTGCCCAGGAAAAAAACCAAACCAGTTTATTTTTATGATTGAGGGCTGACCAAGTAAGTCACAAGTGGTGAAGCATAGAGAAACTATGAACCAATTATACAAGGTTGTATGCACACAGAGTGAAAATAAATTGGTTGTTTCAATCCCCGTCATGTTTTGTGCAAGATTTATACTAAGTCCTGTTCTTTCTTTATACTTATTATAATGTTTTCAATACTTTCAATTACTGATAGTAGCTAGTGTCCTTGGTTTGGTACCTGCAGTAATTTTGTACCCCACTGCTTTCATGTTGACAGAGATCTTTCCAGCATTAGTCATAATAAATAATGCTGTGCAATGTTACAGCTGCTCTCATCTAATGATCACAAAGCATTTTATAAATGTTAAATAGGCCTCACATCTTCCCTTTCTACGTGTGAGGTAGCTCAGTGTTCCAACTGTAAAACAGATCCCTACAGACTTGGTGCATCTACACAAGATGCTAACTGTGCAGTAGTCTAATAATACTGTGCAGCAGCTCATCACAGCACAAACAGTAGCTTCACTAAAAGGAAGTATGATGGTTGGTGCTACTGTGCAGTTACATTGGCTACTATGCATTAATTTAGTACTTAATTATACAAATACTAAACTTAATGCATAGTAAATACAGCACATTTCATAGATTTCATAGATTTTATAGACATTCAGGCTGGAAGGGACCCCAGAGGATCAAGTCCAGCCTCCTGCCCCAGGGGCAAGAAGTCAGCAGGGATCATATGATACCAGCAAGATAAACATCCAAAAGTGTCTTGAAGGCGTTTGAAGTGGGTGCTTGAACCACCTCTGGCAGCAGTCTATTCTAAACCTTGGGGGCTCGGACAGTAAAGAAGTTTTTCCTTATGTCCAGCCCAAATCAGTCACAGAGGAGTTTGTGACCATTCGACCTTGTCATCCCTTAGGGCGCTCTGGTGAACAGACATTTCCCCAGATCCTGGTGAGCACTCCTGATAAACTTATAGGTGGCCACAAGATCGCCCCTGAGCCTGTGCTTTTCCAGGTTGAAGAGTCCCATGGCTCTCAGCCTCCCATCATAAGGTCTGTTATCCTGACCTCTGATCATGCGCGTGGCTCTCCTCTGCACCCTCTCAAGCTTCTCCACATCCTTTTTGAATTGTGGAGCCCAAAACAGCTGCGGCCTCACCAAGGCCGAGTACAATGGGAGAATGACATCCTGGGATTTGTTTGAGAAGCATCTGTGGATGCAAGCCAGTGTTTTGCTCACTTTACTAGCTGCAGCATACATTAATGAATGTGTAGACATGCCCGCTAAGAATGATAGACAAAGTCTGATCCTGGCTGGTACAGGTGCCTCAAAGATAGAACAGTATGTATAGTCCTTTCTACTATAGCTATTGTAAATGAAGTGAACTAGGATAAATTATTGGTTGTGTGCAGCATCCATCCATTATTCTTCTTAGGACCACACATGCTGGAGTCCATACATTTCTAGCCACTTGCATCATGTAAAAAATGCACACACTCAGCGGTCGCCATTTGCAAGAAAACAATGTCATCACAGCAGCTGTGTAGATATTAGTTATCAGACAAATGTCTAAAGATTTTAGTAGCATCCACTAACCAACATCAAAATCGGCATTTATCCATCACAGCACTTAAAATGCCCCTGGTAACATCAACACTTTACTCCCCATTTTTAAAACCATTCCACACATGCCAATCCCTCGATACAGATCAGAGGAAGTTTCTGTAGCTCACTGTCTCCAGAACCTGTTGGAACAGCCAATGATCAGAAGACACAAGGGAGTCTTGGTCATGCCTTGTACATCAACCATCTGGAAAGGGGTTGAACCAAAGTTTCTTTAAGCAGCTCTATAGCACTTGGGGATAACCCCCTTTATAGGGAGATCTGCCAGGGCCTGGGTGCAGTGCTGGGATTTTTTAAAGTTGGGGTGTTAGGGTGCTCAAATGGAGACATTATAATGGGGGCCCAATTTCCAGAAAGTGCTGAGCAGCCACCCTTTAAACCTAGGGCCTTTTCAAGTATCTCAAGCAAGGCATCCAAAAGCTGCACCCCTTGACATCACTATTCATTTCTGAGCATTTTAGTCCATGTATTATACAAGCAGTGTCCAACTGGCAGCCCACAGGCCACATACAGACTATGAGGAGTTAATGTACAGTCCTTGGGCTCCTGGTACGGGCAACACTCCCCCTCCCCACCCCCCCTGCTTTCTTGTTTCTGCCCCTCTGTCCTTTAGCTCCCATTTCCTGCCCCCGCCACTGGGAGCAAAGCAGGGTGGCACAACACACGGGGCCAAAGGAGCCCATAGTCAGTGTGCTTGGGAAGGTCTAGAGACCCCATGTGGCTTGTGGGTGCCCATGTGGTTCCCCAGGGGGTAGACCACTGGTGCATATAGCACAGCACGGGGGTGCTAGTATGGCATAGCATGTGGCCCACATAGCTGAAGTTTGCTTGCTTTTGTCAAACAGCCCCCTGCCCCTAAGTTTTGGGAAAATAAATCCAGACATTTGGACATTTCTTGAAGCAAAACATATTGATTTTGATTTTTCAATCTGAAATAGTTTGCTTAAAAATATGGGTTTTTTAAATTTTTTTAAATACAAAATAATCTTTATTTTACCTTGTAGCCTTTGCACATTGTCTCTTCTTGCTCAATGGAGACATATAAATCAGCCTGAAGACTGCTTTTCTCAGCCCAAACATAGGCAGAAGAGAGAAGAAGTAAGATGCAAAAGAGCGAGAATCCAGGAACAAAACCTGGGATTATTGCTGGTGAACTCCCTGTGTTTGGATCTGTGGTGCTCAGATGAATTTCAAACATGCTCCATGAAGCTTTAGGAGACTAGGAGAAGATGTGATCTTGGGCTCTGAAAATCAGTAGAGCTTCTGGGCTTGGGTTGGATGACCAACAGGGATCAAGCGTAGGGGTTTTCAATGTAGCTAGTTAGTGGATTTGGGCATAATGATAGAAATAACTAGCAATGGAAAATACGCTGTGGGCACATCTACATGATACACTACAGTGGTCACTGTGCATTTATTTACTACTTGTATAATCAAGTAGTAAATAATTGCACACAAACTATGCTGGCGAACACCTTTTAAGTGACACTACTGCTCAAAAGCCTAATAATACTGTGCAGTAGTGTATTAGCACTGTTTGTGCTGTGATGCACTGCTGTGCAGTATTATTCAGCTACCGTGCAGTTAGCATCTCGCATAGATGTGTCCAGTGTGACTTGAAATAATTCCCGCCCCACCACCCCCTGACAGTTTTTCAGTTCCCTGAAAAAAAAATTCATTTCAGGTCAGCCTGAAACAAATTTGGGGTTGAGTTTTAAGGACTGTGAGCAAACCAAACAATATTACATGCAGAGCTCTTGCCTTCCTTGCATAGCGAATGGGGATGAAGCAGGGATAGGGTTAGCCCATTTCATTTACTTTTAATCAGCATCCAAGTCTCCCAGTGGAGAAGCAGCTGGCTGCGCACTGCGCACTCCTCTTTCCCTTTCGCTGTGGGAATGCGAATCCTTCACAATCCCTGGAGCAGTGCTGCTTGACAGATACTATCCCCGAAGCAGTACTGCAGCTCTCATCCTTTAGGTGAGGGCTGGCTGAGTCAGCAGTTTCCCACAGCAGGATATTCTGGAAATGTGGAAGCAGCTGTGAGAATCTGCAGTGGGAGTGGGAGCATGACTGAGAGGTGGGTTAGAGGGAATACTGAACAGAGAGGTGCATTAGCTATCCTGACCCCACCAAAGTCAAAGGGATTTTGTCCACTGATTTCAGTGAAGCCAGGATTTCACTCATTATGTTTCGTTTCCTGAATTTCATCCATATTTTCTGTTGAACTTTGATGGCAGCTCAGAGTTCTTACATCCAAATTCATCCCAACAATAACACCATTCAGTGGCTCTAGTGGTAAGCAGTACTTATTACTGAAGCACCTTTTATAAAGCAACTAATTATCCTAATTAGGTTCCAATCCCTTTCCATCAATACAAATCTTTGGCCCCCTGGCCTTTCCCTTAAGACCTCTACTTCCTTTATAATTGACCCCAGCCTTACACAGTTAACTGATTGGGAATGCTGTTCTTCTCATAGCAGACACAGCTTTTTTTTTTTTTTTTTTTTAATCATCTCTTTTAAAAGGGTTGGCTGAACTTTGCAAACTTTACCGAAGGGGGAACCCTTTCCCACAATTCATTTCAAGACCAACCCCTTTGATGTCACAGCTGGCTCAAGTAAACTCATTTCCTCCTTGCCTAATGTGTCTCTGATGCAATTTTGGCAAGTGGTCTCTCTCTCTCTCTGCTATTTTGCTGCCTGTTCTGAAATGTGGCCAAATGCAATGTTTAATGTGAATGTTTGGTTTGGCCTAAATTTGGCCTAATCATGTGTGCTTTGTTTCACTGGTATGCTACAGTATATATTTATACATCCAGATCTATCTATAGAGATCTACAGGCACATTTTCCCCTCTTTTTTCTGCAAATAATTCACTCCATATGTTTCTAGTTTATTCCTTTGTGGTCTACTCCACCCAGTTCCTAAATCAGTAAATCATCTTCATGCTTCTTCCCACACTAAAGGGAAGCAAGTTCTAAATTATGGAGAAACACTGAATATAATTTTACCATCTTTGTGCTTAGGGATGGCTTTTTTTTTTTTGCCATGTCAATCATAAAAGTCTTACATGCTTGAAATAATCAATTTGGATTTTGGAGAGGCAGGATTTGGTCTGTAATACAGGAGAAATGTATTGCCAGATGAACAGCGACAGCTCTGCAGTTTCACATGGGGAGAAACAGAATGGGAGGAGTTTGTATGAGTATCCCATACCCCGTTGGTAAAAATGGAGCTCTTAGCTTCTCATGACCGAAAAGCTGTGTACTTTGGACACAGTTGGAAAGATGGATAGGACAACCAATGATCACATCACTCTGCAATGTGTGGGGTGAACAACAGTTTTGTAGGTAACTCCATACTGAGGTGGCATTATGGAATATGTAGCAGGATTTAGTTCTTAATTACACCATTCATAGGACATGTCCTATGAGGAGAGATTGAGGTACATGTACATCTTCAGCCTCTGCAAGAGAAGGCTGAGAGGTGATCTTGTGGCCACCTACAAATTCATTAGGGGGAGGCAGCAAGGGATCGGAGATGCTCTGTTCACCGGGGCGCCTCTTGGGGTAACAAGGAACAATGGTCACAAACTGACAGGGAGCAGATTTAGACTAGACATCAGGAAAAACTTCTTCATGGTAAGGGTGGCCAACATTTGGAATGGGTTTCCAAGGGAGGTGGTGCTCTCCCCTACCTTGGGGGTCTTTAAGAGAAGGCTGGATAGGCATCTGGCTGGGGTCATGTGACCTCAGCACTCTTCCCTGCCTAGGCAGGGGTTTGGACTTGATGACCTGTTGAGGTCCCTTCTGACCCTAGCATCTATGAATCACTGTAGAATGTGAGGCCTGAGAGAGGGATCAAGATTTGGTATCTCATCCAATTCCAAATATTTCAGAGGAATGTGCTGGTTTTGATTGACAGTAAAAAGTCCAACTGAATCCGTTCTATTTTCTCATTTCAGTGCTGAAACGTTTCCTTTCCACAAGGACATATTTTGTTTTACTCTGGTGTTTCAACTCACTTAAATGTGAATTTTATATTCTCATATTAATTTTAACATATGCAATATTTAATATTTTATGTTATGACGTTTGATGGTATATGAACAATTATTTCCATGGTTCCAAAACAAATACTTTTGGAATTTTGTTCTGTTGGGAAGGCAAGGTTATTTGAGTAGATGTGATATCTTTTATTAGACCAACTGAGTAGTTGGAAAAAAATTTTTAGCAAGCTTTCGGGCGCAGTCACTCTTCATCAGGCAGAGGGAGTGGCTACTGTTCTGAGACTCCAAGAAATGAAAGAAGGTAAAAGTGTGGGAGGATGTCAGTGAGAATGTAAATAGGTAGAAATTAGAAAGACAAAAGGTAAAGCAGAGAGGTAAAGCGGAGGGGGGGGGGAAGAGTGCAGAGGAAAGAAAGGCTAAAGGGAGACATAACAGTGATAGAATACGAAGTGGAAAAGAGGCTGTCAGTGAAAAAGAAAATACCTGGAGATCAGGAAGACAGGACTGTGAGAAGCTCAAAGTGTGAGAGGATGTAGTGAAAATATAAACTGGTGCGCAGTTGTTGTTTGGTTTCTCCAACATATTTTCCGTCCGGGCATTTAGTGCACTGGAAGAAATATACAACATTTCTGGACGTGAAGCTGTAAGATCCAGGGATGGTGATGGTTCTGTTTTGCAGAGTAGTTATAATGGGGGTGGTAGAGATATGATGGCAGGTTTTGCATTTCTTGTCCTGTGAGTCCTGTAGCTGGGTGGGCCAGGCAGTGAAAGACATGGCGCTGCATCACTATCAAAGCAGCAGCAGCAGCAAGGCAGGGAGCAGAGGTTGATCCAAGCCCACAGCTGCAGCCTGTCCTTGCCTTGTGCGCAGATCAGGGGGCACGTGTACCCCCCCTTGGCTACCCAGTGTCGTGCCCCAATTGTCCCATGACCCGACCAACCAGGGATCCATTCACCATAAATGGGGCCCCAGCCAGGCTGTGGGGCAATCAGACCCCAGTGGGCAATTGAGGGATGTGGCATGGGGAAGCCAAGGGTGGGGGGAGGACATGGCCCCCCTCCCCCAGCTCTCCCGTCGTGAGTATAGTGGCGGGAGCCACCTGCCACATCCCCAGAGCCGCCGGGCTCTGATTGCCCCATGATCCGGTTTGGCCTGAACGCAGCCCACCCCTCTCCAGGAACAGTCCAGCATAGACCCAGCCCCACTACCCCGGCTCCATGGCCTTTGCCCTGGTGGCAGTGGGCTGCCATGACCTCCCCTCCCCTCTCTGCCGGCAGTTATGGGGGTGGGTGCAGTTCCCTTACCCCCAACCAGCTCCGCCCCCTCCCCTGAGCCCCGGCACAAAGTTGTGCCTGCAACCGCCCAGGCCAGCCAACTGCCACCTGCCCAGAGCATTATGGACAGACAGACAGATGGACTAAGCCTTGTATTATATTACAATGTTGACTAGCACAATGAAGCTTCAACCTGGCCTACTATTAGAAGTTATTTGGATTGATATTTAGGTATAGTAAAACCCGTGCAGGGGGTTGTACTAGATGCTCCTTGAGGATCTGGCCAGACTGATTTTATAGACCTGGACACTGGATACATTAGAACCAGTTTAACTTATGTTTGGTTTTTACAGTAATGTAAATGTCACTAGTCTTTGGAGTGGACAGGTATCCAGGTGTCCTGGAATGGCTGTCACAGTAACCATTATTCTAGCACCTAACCAATAGGTGGCATGGGAGCTGATAATAGCTTGTTTGCATGAAGTAAATGGCTACTCTTTGATAGAATCAGACGCACAACACTTACACTGGTGTAACACAGAGTTGTGTAGCTTTACCCTTCATTTTTCCCAGAGTAACTCTATACCAAATTCTAGTAAGTGACACCAGTGTAGTTATACATCATATGTCTACTGCTTGTTCCCATAAGTGCAAGGCAAAACTACTTTGGTAAATAGATATCATATGAACAGGTGCTGGACACTTACAGACGTTAAAAAAATAGAAAGCGCTTTACTGGAAGAAACAGTACATTAGTTCAACCTGGCTCCACAGTGTCTGTATAGATCAGGAGTTCAGCAGAGCTTTACGGCACTACTATCTAATTGCAGAGTCAATCAACTATTAGATAAAACCACCAAAAAAACCCCATTAAAGCAGCTGATCTATACAAAAATTGGGCAAGCCAATTAACACGATGCCTCTTTTGAGCATGCACTGGGCTTGGTGCGGGAACACACTGGGCGTGTCCACAAATGCAAGCATGTGCGCTTGCACCAGCTCAAATAGGAGAGGTGCAAATTTGAGCCAGGGCTTTTTGCCTCAGCACACATGCCCGGACATGCACTTTGGTGTGGGGCAAATTGTTCCACTTGGGGTAAAATAACTCTGCCTCAAGTTATTGGTAGGGTGGGGCAGCAATCAGGGTCGGGGGTTGGGGGGCTGGTGGGGGATGGGACTGGGTGGGGGAGCCATCGGGGCAGTGCGAGGGGCAGGCAGGGGCTGGGTGGGGAAGCTATGGTGGGGGCTCAGGGGGCAGGCAGGGATGGGGCCAGGTGGGGTAGCCATCAAGGGACTGGGAGAGCAGGCGGGACAGGCAGGACAGGCAGGAGTCTCCCCATGGTCCCCTCCCTTCCTCCAGCCTCCCTACCACCTACTTACTGGCAGGAGCCTGGGTTCAGGTCCCTGTGGCTGGCACACTGCCTGCTCTGCATGGGCAGGCAGCCTGCTTCAGCACCAGGGCGAGGGCCAACCACAGAGACAATCTAACTGGCTACCAGAGCATTTCCGTGGAGGACCCAGCCTCCAGTTGCCTCAGGGCATGGTCCGGGACCATGCCCTGCTCCACTTTTTTCCTTCGCCATTTTTTTTTTACCCCTGGATATCCAGGGGACTAATCCAGAGAACATTTTTTCATTCCCACATGTGCCTCTTGCAGCATCTCAAAGGGCTTTGAGCTGTTGCAAGAGGCATGTGTCTACTCGTCTGGACATGCCCAGTGCTGAGTTTAAAGTAAAATGCCTTTTCTTTTCTTTAATGTCTTCAAGCAGCCTTAAAAAGATAACAGTGCCTACATAATAATGACTAGGATATATTATCCTAACCAGGCATCTGCAATAATTGCTTTACAGGGCTAAAACCTTCCCATGCTTTGTCAAAACTCCCCTTAATTTTGTAGTGTTTGAGGACACAGACATATTATAGCATCTGTTCATATATTAATTGATTGACTGATTGATTGACTATGTATAAGAAGATGGTTACACTAGAACCATAACATTTTGGCACAGAGGCTGCTGCTACTTATGCACACAAAGGGAAATGCTGATCCACTTCTGGGTGATATACACGTGTCAGGGATCTGAGATGCACATCTAATAAATCAGGTCCTTTTAGCATCAGACAATTGTTGTTTTCCTGGTTTTATTTTTTAAAGTTAAATTGTGCATTTTCCTTCTTAAAAGATGTGCTATCCTTTCAAAATGATTTCTTTTTTTGTTGTTGTTGAACAGCTGCAGTAATGGAGTTTGTAATCCACTGACTTCTCCAGTATCTTAGGCCTTTTCGTGTTCAAAATCTGAATGCATGAGTATATACAGGAGCAGCAAAAGCATCAAATATTCATTTTAACATGTGTGTGAATTTCCCAGCTTTCTCACTTGACTTGACATCAGAGATGGGTGAATTGGTTTGGAAAAAATAGAACTGACCTGAATCTTCACCTGATATTTGAACTGAAACCATCTAGATGTGTCAGTAAAAAATTGCAATAGAACTTCAGACTCCTCTCAGCAACCACCTGGAATTAATATTGGGTTGAACTAACTTCCAACAGTTAGAAGCTAAAGGTGGTCAAATTATTTTTTGTAAATGGAACTTTTTGTTTATGAAGGATTCATAACTTGATTTCAGGGATGACATCCTTGCAGCTGGGCAAAGGACTTGGTATGTAGAGAAGCTTGCCAATACTCAGAAGCAGGAGTGAGGGTAACAGCAAGTAGGTTCTCAGAGGGCACATCTACACATGCAATTAATACAAAGCAATAAACTCTGGAGCTTATTGCTTCAGAGTTTATTGCTCCCTGGTACACTGTTTGAATGTCTGCCCAGAACTTCAGCATGTTGAGCCAGGTCAGAGCAGCCTCAGCTGGCAGTGGGCCCTGGGTCAGTCTACCAGCCTGGGGCTGCTCCTCTTGGCTGTGGAGGGCCTGGCTGGGGCATGTGGGAGCTACAGTGCAGGGCTAGCTGGCAGGCAGCTGCCACACTAAAGCACCTTCATGCCCTAGTAGCCAGGGCAGCATCTACAGCCTTCCAGCCCTAATGTCTATGAAATCTATGAAATATAGTGCACTGCTGCGGAGTTTATGGGCACATCCAGATGTGTGGGCACGTGTAGTTTATGGCACCACAAACCTCTTTGCAGTGCCACAAAACTCACAGCCAGAACGTTAAAACATTCCCTGCACTGCAAATTTGCAGCACAGGAGCAAATTTGCAGCAGGGATGTTCCAGTAGCAACAAAAACCAACCAATCAACCAACAAACAAAACCGCCTTGAAACAAAGCAGCACAGTGCACATCTCCATAGCATGAGCTCCAGAACACATGGAGGGCTTGCCATCCAAAACAAAGCTCTGGCTGCTGGCCAGGCTCTGCATCCCGGATCTGCATCCAGCACAGGTGGCACGTACCTATCGGACTTTTGAACAGTGAGATGCTCTTCTTAAAATGTTCACTAGTCTTTGATTTTAAAAGGTTTTGTAAGAGAAACAAGGCTCAGAAGTCTGCCTAAAAGGACTTTTCCCATAAATAAGAACATGTGGCTATTTTAAACTCTTTTCTTTTTTTTTCTTTTTTTTGGGTGGGGGGGGAGAGGGAATCACATTTAATGAGAATTTAATACATTGCAGTGAAATAAAGAAATGTATCTCCTGTTATTCCTTTAGGAGAAAATGGATTAAGAATCTTTCTGTTGTCTATGACTGTACCATTAACTCAATAATCCTGTTTGTTATCTGTCTCCTACCTCTCCTTGTTCATAGGATAAGTCAATAGAGCTTAACTTCCTTAATTGAAATCAGCCTACTGAGTCTGCCCGTGGATACAAGAGCTGGACTGTAATAATCTCTTATGTGGAGAATTAATCTCCTGGGAGCAAAGCAGACCTAATTACCAAGTGGATTTGCTATCACTGTTTGTAAGCCCAGCTGGAGGAAAAAGGCCAACATACCATTTAACTAATCTCTTCCTGAGGTGTTTTAAACCTGCCTAACATTGCATTTTGTATCACTTGCTTCAGCAGTTGGTGTAACAGTGTAAAGTCTCCTCCCTCCCCATCAATCACACTTTGCATAAAAGGAATCTGCAGCTTCCATTACGCTCAGGATCAGAGCCCAGAAGTTCCTAAAATGCAAAGCAACTCTCAGCAAGAATTATAAAAAGTTGGTAGAAAATATATTCTTAAATTATGAAAATATATTCTTAAATTATGAATCACCATTCTTGTTCATGGTAGCATCTTTCTACGAAAAATAAAAGAAGGGTTATGTCAGTGGTTGTAGCAATCACTGGGTTCAATAAACTTTAATTGTGAACAAGTAGCCAGGCTCTGCAAACTCTTTCTTTCTCACTAAGAAGTCCGTAAGTAAGAAACTAGCTGCTCCCTAACTCGGGGACCATCTCCTAGTTCCCAGCTTCCTCAGTCTCCTGTTATGGAGCATCTCTAAATGAAAACTTCTATCACTACAAGTGCCAATATAGGACTATGGTTTAATAGAACATAGACTGGTTTTCCATGGGTATGAAGTGTGGTATCAGAGGAATAACTGAATGCCTGAGGGCCATGTGTCGTAGCAGGACTGCTGGTGATGCAGCAGAGTCTAGGTGGGCAGCACAGCTACTGCTAATTTTGTGCCCCCACACCCCCAGGTTAGCAGCCAGGGTTGATGTCCCAGTGTTCCTCCCTTCATTATGCTACTGGTGTCATGTCCATATTTCCACAGCTGTAGTCTGCAGATACCCTCATGTACGAACAGAGTCTTTTACAAAGCTTGTTATGGGGACTTGCTTTACATATTTATTCAGAATTACTCAGAACTGTCGAACAATGCAAAGACTTGATGTTTGCTAAGGCCAATCTTTTAAACAATAGGTGCCAAAAAATAGGCCCCACAATCCAGTATACGACACCTGATTTTTTCCAGAACAAAAAATATTTCCAATTGATTTCAGGAGAATGCTTTTGGAAACTTTTGAAATAAAAGTAATGCATTTTTTATGGAGCGAAAAGAGCTCTGCTTCCAGCAGTCCCTTCACAGCGTTTGATGAATTCATAGGTCTCTGCTTATAAAAGCTTATGCTACACAAGTATGATTTAGTTAGTCTATAAGGCTAGGGACAGACTTTACACGTAAACTGGTTTAAGTGATCACAAACTGGTTTAAACGTGTAATAGAACAGGCATTCAGTGCACATAAACCAGTTTCAAAATGGCTGAAACTGGTTTGAGATAAACCTGGTTGAATGTAGTATCAGACTTAACTGATTTGGCTCAAACCAGTTTATACAATGACTGTCCCAGACCCCTTCCTGGTTTAAGTTAAACCAGAGGCCCCCAGCATCCTGGCATGGTCTCTGGGCTGGGCTCTCTGCTCCAGCCCAGCCAGGCTGGCGCTGCCCCTTGCCTCCCCAGCCAGAGGTCTGCTGGGTGCTCCCTGCTTGCTGCTGCAGCGACGGGGCAGTATGGCCCCTGAGGCAGAGCAGGGCAGACAGGAAAGTTAGTCTTCTCTCTACCCCCACTGGCAGGCAGGTTTACCTGCCCTCACCGCTGTGCTCCCTGCACCTCCTTAAGGGCTCTGCCTGGCCGTGCCCCCTCCCCGCTACAACAGCCCCCATCATAATGTGGGGGAGTGTGAGCCCCTTTTCAGCAGGGGCGCTGCGCTGCGGGGCTGGCAGAGCTGTGGTGGGCTGTGCACAGCAGCACCGGGGTCTGCAATGGACCAGAGCCCTGCAAGCCCCCCGCACGGCTGCCATGCTCTACAGCAGCTCTGCTGGCTCCGCAGAGCGGCCTCCGCCGGGAAGGGACTAGTGCTCTGGGAAGCCGTGCCGGGCTGCTGCCCATCACAGTCACTCACTGCTCACCACTCCAGCTGCCGGGTAGGGGCAGGGCCCAGCCCCTGCCTCTTGGTCTGTGCTTGGGGCAAGCCTTCTTCAGGCAGCAGGGGCCTTATTCAGCCACTGGCTTTGAGCACAGGCTGAGCAGTGGCTGTGGCCAGGCCAGGGAGATTCCTCTGCAGTGCCAGTGGCCAGGGGCTGAAAAAGCAGTGGCCAGCAGCCAGGGGCTTGCCCTGAGCATAGAAAGGCCGTTGGCACTGCAGTGGGGTCTGCATGGCCAGCCACCACTGCTCTGTGCTCAGGGTCAGTGGCTGCATAAGACCTCTCTTGCTGGGAGGGGGTTGCCCCTGAGCACAGAGTGGCGGTGGCAGCCAAGCCAGGCAGACCCTGCTGTAGTGCCAGTGGCTGAATAAACCCCCTGCTGCCGGGAGGGGGCTTGCCCTGAGCACAGACTGAGTGGCAGGGGCCAGGCCCCGTTCCCACCCCCACCCAGCAGCTGGAGTGGTGAGCAGTGAATGACCATGATGGGCTGCTGCCTGTCACGGCCTCTTGGAGTGCAAGCTCCTTCCCGGCGGGGCCGCTTTGTGGGTTGGCAGAGCTGCTCCATAGTGCAGCAGTGCTGCGGGGGGCTTGCAGGACTCTGGCCCACTACAGACCCCGGTGCTGCTGTGTACAGCCTGCTGCAGCTATGCTCGCCCCACAGTGCAGTGCCCCCACTGGGAAGGGGTTCATGTTCCCCCATATTATGACAAGGACTGCTGCCCCCAACAAGGGCCATGTCCCCTCCCACTGCAGTGACAGGGTGGGGGCATGGCCAGGCATGACCCATGGTGGGGGGCAGGGAGCATAGTAACGAGGGTGGGCAGACCTGGTTGTCAGTGGGGGAAGAGGGAAGACTAACTCGCCTCCCTGCCCCCCTCTGCCTCAGGGGCCATGGTACCCTGCTGCTGCAGCAGTGATGGGGGAGCACCCAGCAGTCCTGGCTCTGGTCCCTGCTGGTGGGATAGAGAGGGAGGAATTAAACCACTCTCTTACCAGTTCAGCCCAGACTGGCCACACCGCTCAGCACAGCTTCCCTGCAGCTGAGGGCATGCTCTAGCAACTCCCCCACCTCCCTGACTCCTGGCCTGGGCACCTGTAGGCATGTGCCTGCATTGCATCAGTCCAGAGAGAATGTTTTTCCTCTTATAAACCGGCAGATTGACCTGCAAAGTTTAAATCAATTCAGGCTCCGGCTTTTTGAATGTCTCTCCCTAGCCTAAAGGTGCAAATCTACCCTGCCTGCTGCCTGACGCCAGACTATGATAGCTGACTACCTCTTTACGCTTGGGCAATCACGCCCGAAAATCTAGCCTTTCAACTTTTGGGAAAAGCTGAGGGTACTAGTGTGGTGGTGGCTTTGGATGCAGGCCCAAATATATTTTGTTGCTTTGAATCACTTATTGGTTAAATTAACTCAAATGAATTAAAACTAATTGATACATTTAATTACTTTTGTACTGCAATGCAATAATCCCTGGATAGGTTGTTAATTAAAAATCATTGTTACCAGGCTCACAGCTAGGAATAGGCACTAGTTTTGTTTTTCAACTTTGGGGGGGGTGTGTGTGTGTGTGTGTGTGTATTATATACTGGGTGCATCTACACGAAATGCTAAATTCACAGTAGACTAATTCTACTGTGCATTAGTGTGTCACAGCAAAAGCCATGCTAATGCACAGTAGAATTAGCCCATTGCATATTAACATCACAAAAAAATCTGTGCGCCGGCATTACTGCGCAGTAGTGCCAGTTACTGTGCATTCACTAAACTGAATGTGCAGTAAGCACAGCGCATTAATGAACATGTAGACGTGCCAGCTGAGTCACAGAATTTAAGGCCAAAAGAAATGTTTTACCCAGTGATTCCTACCTCAACCCCATAATTTCTGGTTGTGCTAGAGCTTCTCCTTTAGAGAGATGTCTAGACTTGGTTTAAAGACTCCGAGTGATGGGGAATTTACTGCCTCTCTAAACAAGTTGCTCTCTGGTGGATTCACTACACTATAAATAAATAACCGCAGAACCAGGCATATTTATTTCTAATATTGGAAAACTTTTCTCTCTGACTGTCAGAATGGCTATTGCTTGTGGCTGTTCCTGAGAATCCCAACCCAAGAGAGAGAGATTCAGATCAGCCCTACACACATATGTATACATCTAACCGAATATAGATGCCTGCCTTAGATGACTAATTGGCACAATTAACTTCCATCTTCCAATTAAGCTAGAATCTTGAAATTTGGTTCACAAATTCATCATAGACCACTGAGAACAGGAGATGGGGGACGGGAGGGAAGGAATCCTAAATTTGACCTTTACCTCAGAGGCCACCGTAAAGTCAATCCATTTTGAATTCAACCGTTTGAATGCCCTTTAAAATGGCAAACATGGAATTTATTCATTCATTCCATGCAAACTGCCATCGTCTCTCCTCAAATGCCCCAGGTCTCAAACCTGACCCCTGAACTTTCCATCAGGTGTCACCCAAAGGTCATCAGTCTTTCCTGCTTGATTTCAACTCTGCAAATGTTTGTTAGAGCCATAATCTTGAAATTTGGTGAACCATTTACTATAGAACTGTAATCACTGCAAAAAAATGGAAATGGGACATTTCTTTCACAATGACCTTTGGTAATCTTACAAACTTTGTAGAAATTTCTTTTGAGATGCAGACAGGCTGCATATCAATCCTCCAATGTGGAGAAATAAAGGTACACTGAGACAACTAGCTTTATTTGTCAGATTCTACCCAATTGTTGGAATGCAAATAAATGCGAGGCCATAGTACATGATAATAGCTATATCTGTCAGAAGGGTGGGCTGCTCTTGGCTAGTGTACATAAATGGACACATCCATTTTACATGGCGTATCTCTTTATATAGATCTTTATATCAATTGAATATTTGCAGTACTTACAAATTGGTTAATCTATATTTTAGAATCATGTGCCATTGCATTGGCCATAGAGTTCGATGTCTTTAAGTGTTTCCTGTGCAACCTCTCTTAAGAGGAGCAGCTTTCTGATATTTTAAGTTTCCACATTAAAAGCATAAAACATTAGGCAATTGCCTCCTCCATGTTCTCAACCTATTCTTCTCCCTTTAAGATGTGCTATTCCACAATCTGTCTGTTAGAAACAGGAATGCTGTATGCTAGTAGAATAGGAAACTACTCTTCTGCTCTTACACGTGCAAGTACAAATATTGAAGGCATGCTATGACAATCCCTACTATGATGCAGCTTGCAAAGCAGGAAAAAATGAAGGTAGTCTGAAGGCCTCTTTGTATAATTAGCTTAACTAATTATGGATCCATTAGCCTAAGGCACTACTGAGCCTAAGAGGTAGAAACTCCTTAAGTCTGCTGAGCACATTTACTAATGCTATTAGAGCTTCTTCTATGAGTTTTATTACAATTACTGGATTGTTTGAGGATTGTACCGTTAGTGCTTAGCTGAGGTACTAGAGCATGGACTGAACAGGCAGTTGGTCAATGGATTAGGGAGGCCAGTTTGTTCATTTTGAGGAGTTTGTAGCATCAGCAAGCTATTCAGTGATGCAAGATGCTTGATAGCCGGCTGGAAGCATTTTACAACAGAAGAGTTACAGCAACCAGCCTTGTCATCCAGGCTATTCAGAAGGCTAATGCTATTTTTGCAGCTATGTTTTATTTTATCTTATTATTATTCTCAGATTTCTCGGCTCCCAGCAAATAAGACTCTGGATGCTTCAGCTGATGGCTTTTATTTTACAAGCAGCTCTCCCTGGAGCATTTGTAGCAATAAAACACCACAGGAAAGAGACTGTTTCTAATATTTTACATTAAAAATAGACCTGGAAAGATGACATGCCTTGTCATATGACAAGACAATAACTCATTTCTCTGAGAACAAAATTTAATGTTGGATTGAATAACTACTGAATCAATACATAGGTGCCTAAAATGGCTATTTAGATGCCTAATTATAACTTTAGGATAGGTAAATTTAGGCCCTCAGGTTTGTACCACCTTTTGTAGAAAGCCTACCAAGAGAAATACGGTAGTGAGGTCTACATTGCTGCCTTCTTAAGCAATGACTGATTTAGGATCAGACACCACTCTTCTATCACCAGAGGTGCCAATTCTCGTATTTACAATGCTCATGATTTTGGCAAAATTGCTTTGCTATAACTAAAGCCAAAATCAGATCCTAGCTTTCTCCTCCTCATAGGAACAGAGGACTGAAAGAAGAATCTTCAGCCATCACGTGCATTTTCCTGCATTTATGAGAAAACATTTCCCCAAAGATTCCTGAAAATCATCTTTTCTGAACCCTCAAACAGCACAACCACATGGCACAAAACCAGAAACACTAACGACACCCTATGACATGCCACAAGTAAAAAGAAGGACAGGCAAAGGCTTTGCCAATGCCCTTCTCCAAGCTGCTATTTTTCTGTTTATTACTACTTATTAGCATGGCAATCATTACATGCATGGAGATGTACAATGCCAAAGATACAGTCCCTGTCCTAAGGTTTTACAGCCTCAAAACATTTTAAAAAGGTATACACAGTTCAAAACACTCAGTTTCTTTGTCTAACACTGTTTAGGGCAATGGCCATCTTAATTTTCTAGGTCCGGACAGCACATAACATAAGCTACTGATTTCTGGTGGGCCTCATTAGTATTAACTCAATTTAAATAAACTAAATCTAGTTAATAGAACTGGTAGAGGCTAGGTTTAAGTGGGACATACACCAGTTTTATTAATGGCTATAATTCCTTATCTTTTGATGGATCAGAGATGCATAGATTCATAGATGCTAGGGTCAGAAGGGACTTCAATGGATCATCAAGTCCGACCCCTGCCAGTGGCAGGAAAAAGTGTGTGGGCAAGTCTTTTGGTTACTGTCTTCTATGGAGTTACTTCTGATTTATACTGTGTAGACGAAACTAAGGCTATACCATCTTACTTGCCTTCCTGCCTTTCACGAGAACAGATGTATGTGTGGTCAGTTATTGTTTTCTCACTAATTAATTGTGCTTTAGTGGGGAATATACAATCTTCCTTCTGCTGCAGATTAGCAGTGGCTTGCTAATACTTAAATACAGATTTTAAACACCATAATGGGATACTGGTAGCCAGTGGTAAACAAAAACAAGCCACTGTACAGGCACAACAGGGGGATGAAATGCAAATGAGAATTGAATTTGTCCTCCCTCCCCTTTTATTCTGTGAGAAGGGGGTGGGACTTACACACACACACACACACACACTAAGCAATTTAGCCACGGTTGTGAAACTGATGATAGAAACGCTTATCAAAGGGCCTTGGAAATGCCTACAATTCATGCCAGTCTCCCTATGGAGGAGGAAAAACAAAAATTCCACAGTAATCCCTGTTATAGAAAATGCTCGAATGTATGTAATGCTGATTATTGCCACCTGCTCAGCCTCTTCTATGTTACAACCCTCCTGGGAGGAGCATACTTAAGGGGCTTGTCAAAAAATGTCAACTTTACTTTCTTCACCAGATGCAAAACTTTCCTTGAAGACTGCCTGCTTTGGATGCCTTTTGAAAATACCATTAAGGCTTTAGAGAAGGGCTTGGGGATGCCAGTTCATTTGGGATTGGTTTAAGGCTGTTGTAGAGCCTTGAAGGGTCTTTCATTCTCCTCAACATTTCTGCAAAGGCCTAATACTATTCCTGTGTCATTCTTCCTTTATTCAATAAAATAAAACTGATTAAATAAAATACAAATAGGAAGCACTTGATTTGATTGAATATGTTTTCTTTTCATTAGAGCCCAGAGGCAAAGCCTGTTATGATAATCCTTAACAATGTGTGAGTTATAAAACTGACAATTCAACCGCTTTGCAACTGCGGTTAACCTATCACAAATGAATTGACAGTAGGCATAAGGAGGTGCCTTCAGTGATCTGGGAACAAGGATATTATACATATGCATAGAAGGAAGTCAAGTGAGTTTTCTTAGCCTGAACAGATATGGAAACAAAGAGAGCTTGTTTTAGCTGGGTATCCCACAAGTACAAACCCTTTCACCTTTGTGTTTTAAAACTGACGCATCAGTGAAATTCCCAGTGAAGCCTGTTGAACTGAAACCCACTACTTTTATATTTTTTGGCCTTCCTTTGTCTTAGGCAAATACGCAAGAGTGGGCAAGAGGATGAATAGGAGGCATCTGTTCAGAGAATGACAAGTGAATGTGTAAGGCAAGCGTGAGTCCGGTAAGGGCATCTTCAGCATATGCATATTGGTCTAAAGGCATGCTGTAAACCATCATGGCTTTGATTCTTACTTACATCTGGCTGCTTTCAAGGTTTCAGTTCTTTGGCTAGTTAATGTTTAATGCTATACGACTTTGAAATAAAGGTCAAGATGAGGTCACTGCTGGTAACGAACTAGGGCCTTTTGCAGACTGAAGTTATCCTAGCAGTTACTGGTTTTGAAAAGCTTCATCCTGCCTCCAGGAAACAGACACAAGTGGCAGGTTCAGTCTAATGTGCTCAGGGGACCTAGACTCAATACCTGTTATTGTCACCAGCTCCCTGCGTGGCTTTGGGCAGGTCACTTAATCTCTCTCTGCCAAAGTTCCCTATAGGTAAAATATGAAAACGAAGGTGAGGTGCAGACATTCAAAAAGCCCGAGGCAAAATTGATCCAAGTTATGTGTATAGTTGAGATCGGTAGAGAACAGAGCACACATTTGCTTTGGGTCTGGGGATGCAAATCTTAGACCAGGTTCTGCCAGTTTGAAACCAGTCTGTGTGTGCTGAACTTGTATTCTCTTATGGGTATAGACTGGTTTCTGATCACTTACAGTGGTAAAAGTGTAATGCCTGTACCTGGTCTGCTATTTTGTGTCTCCTGCTATTTTGCCCACTTGAAGAGAAAACTGTCTTATTAGGTATAATCTGTGTGTATAATCTACATACCAAGTGTCCCTTACCACAATCTAAAGTAACCACATGGGGCTGGGGGGAGGGGGGGAGAGGCCTTTTCAAACTCTCCTGATCCTGCTGTGCATTTATAATTAAAAAACAAAAAACAAAAACATTTTTCAGAGTGACCTAAACAAATTGGAGGATTGGGCCAAAAGGAATCTCATGAGGTTCAACAAGGACAAGTACAAAATCCTGCATTTAGGACAGAACAATCCCATGCACCCAGATGGGCTGGGGGTGACTGACTGGGCAGCAGCTCTGCAGAAAAGGACCTGGTGGTTACAGTGGACAATAAGATGAATATGAGCCAGCAGTGTGCCTTTGTTGCCAAGAAAGCTAACAGCATACTGAGCTGCATTGGTAGGATTGTTGCCAGTAGGTCAAAGGAACTGATTATTCCCCTCAATTCAGCCACATCTGGAGTAACGTGTTAAGTTTTGGGACCCACACTACAGAAAGGATGTGGAAAAATTGGACAGAGTCCAGCGGAGGGCAATGAAGATGGTGATTGGCTTGGGGCACATGACTTCTGAGGAGAGGCTAAGGGAACTGGGCTTATTTAGTCTGGAAGAGACTAAGAGGGGATTTAATAGCAGCCTTCAACTACCTGAAGTGGGGTTTGATAGAGGATGGAGCTGGACAGTTCTCAGTGGTGGCAGTTGACAGACCTAAGAGCAATGGTCTCAAGTTGCAGCAAGGGAAGTTTAGGTTAGATATTAGGAAGAATTTTCTCATCAGGAGGGTAATAAAAAACTAGAACAGATTACCTAGAGAGGTTGTGGACTCTCCATCCTTGGAGGTTTTTAAGGCCCAGCTAGGCAAAGCATTGGCTGGGATGATCTACTTGGGGGTGGTCTTGCTTGGAGCAGAGGGTTGGACCAGATGACCTCTTGAGGTCCCTTCAATCCTAATTTTCTATGATTCTATACTGCCAGAGCGTATTTCAAGTGGACATGAAACTCCAATCTTGGGCTGGCTTTCAGTGGTGGGGGTCCATCTCATTACACTGAGGCTTGGACTCCTTATACTTTTCAGTCATTTGACAGTGGTTGGAAAACTTTCTTTTATTTCTGTGCTGATCCCAAATGGGTCACAGCAACAGTTTTCTGTGCCTGTTATCATATTTCAAATCCTCTGTGCCAAAGTGAACATATTTGCTTCCCCATTAAAATATCATAGAAGGCTCAGAGGTAGTTTGGCACTGAGAATCTAATAAAAGGGTATACTATTTGAAACAAGCAGAGGAGAAACAAATAGGAAGATCAACATGTTCAGTCTACTGAAGCAGAACAAAATCCCAGTTGATCAAACTCAAGGCCATTTTACTGCAAGGGCATCTTTCACTCCCTGCTGCAATCAGAGACTATTACATATAGGAAAGTTAATTCAGCAAAAAATGACCTTGTGGATACACCATTATAGGAAATAAGTGCTTATGTCAAACAGCTCTTTGTTGACGATCCAGGATCCTTTCAGTGTCAGTCCATAGATACCCAGCTTGGCCTTCAAATATCTATATAATTGTATTTTATTCACTAGAGAGGTATTCAAGAGTGGTCTTGTGGTTAGAGCACAGAAGCAGGAGTCAGAATAACTGGGGCTCGAATCCAGACCACATGCAAGAGCGTCAGAAAGGCAGTGGGGACATTTACAGTAGGCATCCAGAGACAGAGGCATTCCCATATTGAAAATTTGGCCTTTACAGCTACTCCTTGCTTAACATCGTAGTTATGTTCTTGAAAAATGTGACTTTAAGCAAAACAATGTTAAGTGAATCCAATTAAGTCACAGTAGTTACCTACTAACAGGTGGCGGCCAAACGTTATAACTGAACATTGCGCGACTTTAAACAAGTATGTTCTCTAATAGATCAGCGACATAATAATGAAACAACATTAACTGGGATGACGTTAAGTGGGGAGTAACTGTACCTTCCCTTTTCCTAATTTTTCCACCAATTTAAGTAAAGTTGATCCTTTGAGAAGCAGTCGTCTGGGATGTTGCCCACCTGTGAAATAGAGATAATAACACCTACCTACTTGATATAAGGACTTCATTTATAATGTATAAGTTATGATCCTTACCCTTTTAAGGCCATAATCCATTGACGTCTGCAAGGGAGAATGAGATACTAGACACATCTACATGGGATACTACATTGCCATAGCAACACACTATAGTGATGTAGCATTGGCAGGCACAAACCATGATGCCACAGCTATGGCTCCATAACAATGCACTCCCTCGCTATAGCGCATTGCTACAGCAACATAGCAGCTGAACAACTGTGCGCCACCAGCACGATGCAGTAAGGGCTATAACTTCCTCCTAAAGGAAGTATTAAATGATGGCACAGTAACAATGGCACTGTAGGGACATGTGTAGACGTGCCCTCTGAGAATGAAAGGCAGTATCTACATTCAAAGTATTTTTGGAATATTTTGGGGCAAAACCCACTTCATTTTCCCATGAAATTCAAATGTTTGGTATTTTCACCAAACCACTTAATTCAATGCATATTTTGGTATCAGTTTCAACATATCAAGGTACCAGGTTCTCATTGTGATAATATGCTGGTTTCAACCGCCTTACAAAAGTTGAATTCTAAACAGAACTGATGGGAGTATTGTCACTAATTGCCACTTGTGAAAAGATAATTATATTCTGTGTCTCAGATAATGTGCTATGGCATTTGTGACTAGCTAAGCATGACCTGCATGACCTTTGCTGTTGTCAATTCCTGGGTGAATGGTGCAGAAAAACAAAGAATAATTGAGCCTAGGAAAAGCAAATGCCTATTTTACCATAATTCATTTGGTTATAAAAAAAAAAAAAAAAAAGTGGTTTAAGCTAACTTGATCAATAAAAGATGACTGTATACATTACATTATTAGTTACCTGCATTCAGTAACTAATACTTGGCAACGCTTTCAGTGAAAAGCACTTCTGTTATATTCGTAGCTACTTCTTTCTGCAGTGGGATTGGAGGCATTCTTTTATGCTGTTGTCTTGCTGCAAATATTAGGAAATTGGCCAAAAAATATTTAGGGAGATTTTTAGAAAATATAAATATTCTCAGTAACCACTTTTTCAGAACTTCTGCTGGTAAAAGATTTACTTTGAGGCCCATCAATTGAAGGATGGTTTTTGGTGTGAGATACTGGACCAAGAATTGAATCAAAACACTTTGAGAAAAAAATATTGAAATATATACTCTGGCATGAGACCCAAAGTACTTCAGGAAAATGTATCCATTTTGATGATATTACCATGGCAAGGGCTTTTAGGTCCAGGATAAATTTCAAGGACAAGAGACTCCTTCCAGAATAGCCCACTGATTCCAGCACTCACACAGGCTTGTAGGTACCAATTCAAGTCCTTACCCTGTTCACAGTGTGCATTGGGTTTCCCATCTCTCAAGCAAGTGCTCTACAACCAGGACTGTTCTGGGATCTCTCTCTCACTCCTTTACTCTTTTAGGAAAACTATTCATCAAGTTCTCATTTGATTCCACATTAAAACAGACAGCACTTAGAAGCCTCTAAAGTTTTTATGACATGACAGATCTATTGTTTTTTCCTCGGTCATATTCAGAAAATGTGGATGCAGTTCCCAGCTATCCCAAAGACAATTTTTGTTGGTCAAGTCACCTAATTCCCCTATTCCTCAGTTCCTGATCTAAGAAACAGGGAAAATGATGCCACCTCTCCCGTGCTTCTTGTCCATCTCATCTATTTTTACACTTGTTAGAGTGAGGATTATCTCTCTCTTGATATGTTTGAACAGCGTTCAGTACAATGAGAGTCTACTCTCAGTTGCTATCTTGACTGCCACTATAATACAAATAATTAACAAGACATGGCAGTCATTATTAGAAACCTGCAGAGGAGCACTAATGAGAGAAAAAGTAGCTTAATTAAATGATAAGACACTTGCAGTCATATTTCCATACAGTGTATTTATACATAATTGAAGGAAGAAAGATAGGGAAAACCCTATCACTGCTTTATTTGTCCCTAAGGTATTACTCAAAGGTCTAATCTCTGTGCTTAGCACCTTGTAGAATTAAGTCCCATTTTTTCTTGGCCCATAACTGCTCTGTTCAACTGGTCATACAGTTAGGTAGAGATATTAGGCAAATCTTTCTTCCCTTCACTCAGCCCATTACTTACATCATTTCTTCTTTCTTTAAACATGTTAAAACAGCGGAGGGCAAAATACAGTCTGCGGGCCAGATTCCAGCCTGCCAACAGATTCAATCCAACCCAAGGATGGACGACGGCTGCCAACTCACTGGATCCGACTTGCAGGTGGCCTGTGGCTCCAGCTGCTCCATGGGGCTGGGTGGGGACTGCTTCCACCCAGCAGCATCAGGCATCAGCTGTGGACCCAGGCAGGGCTTCCCCCACAGCGGGCAGGTGGCAGTGTTAGCTACGGATGCCTTGGGCAGGTTCAGGAGCCTGGATGCAGAACCTGCTGGCATTGTCCACAGCTGACCCACCATCCTCCTGGCACGGTGGAAGTTCCTGCCCAGAGCCCTGGGAACCTGCCAGCGGTGTCATCCATGGATCTAGGCAGGAGTTACCGCTGTGCCAGGCAGGTGGCAGCATCTCTGTTTCTGTTTCTTCTCTTCTCTCTGTCTCTCTTCCTTTCCCTCCCTCCAGAGCCCAGCCAAAGGTAATATTGCTGCCTGCCCAGCTTGACAGCTCCTGCTGGGGTCCACCGCTGAACATCAGGGCTCCTGGCAAACTGCAGCTTGGGCTGGGTTCTGGATGGAGGAAAGGGGAAGGAGCCTGAGAGAAGGGAAGATAAGGGATGGGTTGGGATGGGACAAAAAGAGAAGGGAAGATAAGGGATGAGACGGGATGGAACAAGAAGAGAAGGGAAGATAAGGGATGGGCTGGGATGGGACAAGAAGAGAAGGGAAGGAAAGGGAAGGGAAGAGAAGAGACACAGATGGATGTGGCCCTTGATAGGTCCCCAGAACGCATTAAGTGACCTCCCAGCCGAAATAACTGCCCACATGTGTGTTAAAATATATATATCTCCAGCTTTTCCTTCATTTCACCTTGAGACCTCATTGACAGTTACTACAACCTCTTCCCACACTTCTCTAAACTCTACCTAGTAAATTATACTCTGCTTTGCAATTAAGGCAAAGTACCAGCATGTGTGTGATAAGCAAAGATAATCATAATTTTTAGAAGACAATCCCTTCTACAGGATACCGATGTCTTTTCCTATATAATTACACAGTTCTAGATTTCGTCCTGTCATAAACCAGCAAATTCCTGAAACCCAGTCTAGCCAACGGCATGAGTCAGCGATTTCTTCCCGTGCTCTGGCTCCTGTTGCTCTTCTAGAGCCGCGACTGCTTCCAGCTGCGCATTGCTGGCCTCTTACTTAACTGTGGGTGGCAGCTTGTACCACTGCTGACTGGTTTATGAGCCCAAGCCAGCACTGAAAGAAACCACATCAAATAATGCTACCACGACAACTAAGTAAAATCAGATGGACGCTGACTCAAATTTGGCTGGCTTCAAAACAGTTCCCAAAAATGCAAGCTTTCTTAAGATTTAGCACATGTTCTTTTGTATGGCTAATTATGTAATTATGAGGTAATTACGGGGGTCTTGCAACTGCGCAGCTATAGCTTGTTCCTTCCTCACCTTTTTCTAAGGAGAGAACAAGGCTTTGATTAGAGTACAGGGCTCCGCTCCTGAGCAATGCCGAGTGCCCTCAGATCTGCAGGAGTTGAAGATACTCTGTGTATCACAGGATCAGGCTCTTGCATTACTTGGAGCAGTGGTTCCCAACCTTTTTTATACTGTGGACTGGCAAGCAGATCTACATTTAAATTTGCATGTCTAAATTAAAACATGCACATTATATTTACATATTCAAATTTAATTTCTAAGTGGGGTGGTGGTGAGGATCAGATCGGGTTGGGGCACTGCAGCCACAGGCACTGGGGGACCCTGCAGGGGAAGGGGCGACTCAGGCGGTGGCCTGGGGGGACCCAGCTGGCACTACCCAGGAAGAAGGGGCTCCACAGCCTTTCCTAGGAGCAAGCAGTGGAGCCACCTCCGTGCCCTGAGCATTCCTCACCTGTATGCCCCTGCTCCCAGCTGTGGGCAGGGCTGGGGGGTCCTGCCCGGCCTGCCGCAAGCCCTGGTACCTGTCGCGCAGGCAGTGCCTCACTGCAAGAGGCATGTAGAGCTGGCTGCTTTCCTCCTAGTGCTGCCCTGCCTCCCAGCTTTAACCCTGCATGTGACTGCCAGTGGCCCAGCAGCCAGCCCTTCATGGCCCGGTACCTGCCCGTGGTAGGGAACCTCTAATTTAGAGCATGGACAGAAATTGTCTTTTGGACATTATAGTGGCAAGCATCATGACAGCTCTCAACAACTTTTTCTAAAGGCTAGGCAAGGACAATTGCATTTATCCCAGCAATAAACCTATCTTCCTCTTGTTCCTATTGACTTAAACAACTAGCTTCAAGCATAGGCTCATAGCAGAATTAGTTAGCCCCTAATCACAGTGCCACTCAGACATAATTATATTTGCTTCCAGTTAGAGAGGCAGCATGCAGGGTCAGGTCTTTTTTTTTTTTTCTTCCCATGACCAGCAGAGCAATCCAATTTTAGCATAAAAAAGGTCTGCAGAAAAATTTCAGAATCACACATGCACGTATTTTTGGATTTTCGCTATGCCAACAGGTAGGCAACCTATTCTCAAGCAATGCTCTCTTGTCATCACTTGAATTCTCTTCAGAACCTGAATACAGCTTATACCTCATTAAAAAATACCGTCTGAGAGCAGGGGAGAAGAATAAGATACCCACTGCTGTGTTGCAATCCTCTGAGTCCACTAAATCTGTTTCTGTAATTTATAACTCTCCTGCTTGTATCTCTCCACGGTAATCTTAGCAGTGCCATCTTGGAAAGTGATATATGTGAATCAATTACTGACTGAGGTTACTAGGATAACAGAACCTGAGCAAATGCATTGTCTGAAGCAGGGAAGTGAGTGCCCAGGAACCTAACTGGAGAACAAATAAAAGAAGAAAGAGGAAAGGAAAAGGCTGATCCGTTAATGGAAGGGAATAATGTAGTTTAGTAGTCTGGAGTAAGGCAGGTCTTTTACATCTGTCTTTGTAATCTTGCACAGTTAACCACTAATTACATTATTTCAACAAATACACCCTAGCTTGGCAGGAGCTTGGAATCATATCTGAATTATAATGCCTATCATAGGCACATTGGAGGGGACCTCAGGATCTAGTTCAACCTCCTGCTCGAAGCAGGACCATCCCCAGCTAGCTCATCCTAGTCAAGGCTTTGTCTAGCTGGGTCATAAAAACTTGCAAGGATGGAGACTTCACAACCTCTATGGGTAACCTGTTTCAGTGCTTTACTACCCTCTTCATGAGAGAGTTTTTCCTAATATCTAACCTAAACTTCCCTTGCTGCAACTTGAGACCATTGCTCCTTGTTCTGTCATCCACCACCACTGAGAACAGTACAGCTCCACTCGCTTTGTTACCATCCTACAGGAGGTTGAAGCCTGCTATTAACTCCCACCAGTCTTCTCTGCTGCAGATTCAACAAGCCCAGTTCCCTCAGCCTCTCCTCAGAAGTCTTGTGCCCCAGCCCCCTCACCAATTTTGTTGCCCTCCATTGGACTCTCTCCAATTTGTCCACAGCCTTTCTGTAGTGGGGGGGGGGGGGGGGGGCCAAAACTGGACACAGTACTCCAGATCTGGCATCACAGGTGCCAGATAGAGGGGAAGAATCACCTCCTTTGATCTGCTGGCGATGCTCCTACTAATGCAGCTCAGTATGCTGTAAGCCTCAACTAGGGCACACAATTGGGTCCTATTCAGCTTACTGTCTACTGTAACCCCCAGGTCCTTTTTTGCAGAACCGCTGCTTAGCCAGTCAGTCACCAGCCCATACTGGTGCAAGGGACTGGTCTGTCTTAAGTGCAGGACTTTGCACTTGTTCTTATTGAACCTCATGAGATTTCTTTTGGTCCAATTGTTCAATTTGTCTAGGTCTCTCTGAGTCCTAGACCTACCCTCCAGTGTATGTACTATTCCTCCAGCTTGGTGTCATCTGCAAACTTGCTGAGGGTGCCATCTTCCAGATCGCTGATGAAGATATTGAACAAAACCAGACCCAGGACCAAACCCTGCGGGCACTCCACTTGATACCGGCTGCCGACTAGAAATTGAGCCATTAATTACTATGCTCCAAGCCCAACAATCCAGCCAGCTTTCAATTCACTTATAGTCCATTCTGCAACCCCATACTTTCTTACTTTACTTGCATGAACGTTGTGGGAGACTGTATCAAAAGCCTTGCTAAAGTCCAGGTATATCACATCCACTGCTCTCCCCTCCTCCACAGAGCCAGTCATCTCATCACAGAAGGCTCTCAGGTTGATCAGGCATGACTTGACCTATATTTGGTGCCAACCTGTTTGGCTTTCATCCAACCACCCATCCCCCATCCAACAATACACTTAAACAAGTGCTTAACTCTAGGCATATGCTCAGAATGTGTCTTTGACACTCTTGAATTTCTGATTAGAGATGAACTAAAGAAAGATTGCCTTTTTCTAATAACAGTGGTCTTAATCACATGAATACTTTACTGAACCCGGGCCTGTGTGAGGTATTACAATGAGCTGCCCATATGCTGTCCTGACACTGGTGCGGTCCTGACTAACTTCATAAAATTTACACACTAGAAAACCAATTTGCAATTCTGACCCAGTTTGCTTTCTTTTTTGTTCTCCTTTTTCATATGGAGTAATGGAGGATATCACAACTTGCTCAGGGTGCCATCACCCCAAGTCTTGCCCTGGTCATATTGTGGAAATATGGATCCAGTTGTATTTTCCTTTACACTGGAATAAACCTGAAGTAGCTCTGTAATTCAAAAAATTTAAATTGGATCAGCTTCTCATTAAAAAATCTTGCATCTTCTGCACATATCCTTTAGCTCACACAAAGCCTGTTAGAGCCAGCCACCATGTCCAAGCTGGGTTGTGAAATGTGCATTTCAACACAGGAGAAGTTCATTTATGTGAAGGTTGTTTGAATTAATATCTTGAAGCCAAGAGCATGGGCTTAGCAAATGCCACTATAGGTATATACCACACATCCTTTTCTAATCTGAATCCAGAACATGAGCTTCACTTTCTCTTATATTTTGGCATGATCCTTCAAAACATGGGAAGTGTTGAGGAAGTAATATGGAATTGTTTTCCCAGTTCTTCTCTCTATCGAGAATCTACTGATCTCTACCACTTCCAGATAAAACCGCCTGCCTTTCTCTTTCTCTAATGAGCCACACATCAGTCAAGGAGGGGAACAAGATCACACATAAGGATACCAGTATGGATAAGCAACTAAAAGGACATACTGCTTGTCAACTGCTCCTTGCTAACTGTCTTTGTGCCCACTCTTACCCCATGGTGAGAGAGAAACCAGGGTAGCTTCGACCTAAACTGGTCACATCTCAGTATTACTATTGATAAGCTAAATAGATTAAGGCTTTCAGTCGCTCATTGGAAAGTTTTTTGAGGCACTTTCTCCAACTTGAAATCATCTTGGAAAGAGTGCTGAGAAGTTTCTCAATTTTATGAACGTCTGTTTAAAATGGTGGGCCTCATATCCCAGGATCTCTCTTACCGAGGATGGTATGCTGAGATAAAAGTCTCCTTCCCCCTCTTACTTACTGCTCCCCTATTTTTGAAAGCGACACTTGCATTAGCCCTTGTTGCCACTGCAGCTCATGTGTTGCTTGTCCACTATAGTGCCAGAATACATTCCCCCATTCTGTAGGTAATGCCTGTATTCTGATTTCTAGATGTATACCTTTGCATTTGGTTGTGTTAAAACATAGTTTAAGGCCCTGCTTACCAAGCAATCCAAGTATTTGACACTATGCTGTGTCCACACAAGCACGGCTGTGCAGTATGTAGCGCTGCGGACACCACACACTGCACATTCAGGTGTTCTCCATGCTGCAAGGTAGCAGCATGGGGTGGAAGGAGGGGTTTGAGCACAGGAGATCCTGGGCTCAAGAAAACCTGAGCAAAAAAGAAGTGGGGCGGTGCATGCAGGGAAAGCATATGCTGCCCAAAATGAGCCTGGCTGGCCAGAGCAAAGCTCCAGCTCCCAGCCAGGCTCTGAGCGACAGGATTGCCACTGCTGCAGCCCAGGGAGGCACCCAGGTAAGGCGGCTGGGGCCAGCCCAGTGCTGGCCCCAGCCTCCCTTACCCCACTGGGGTAACTTGCCATACTCCACAGGGCACGTGGCACAAGTGTTCTCCAGGGACAAGTAGCAGCAGCATAAGGTATCCCACTACTAATTGTCCTCAGGGTAACTAATGTCCATGCTCATGTGGACATGGCCTACGAGTCTTTAGTTTATCTGAAAAAAAATTATCGGCATAGATTTTATATTTTCTTTTGGATCACTAATGAAATCGTTGCATAATATCAGGCCTAGAAATTATCCCTGTGGAAACCCACTGTAGAAAGCATCCTTGTTTAACGATAACTCACTGCTAACAACTAGTTTCTGAGGTCTCTTAATCCATTTGATATTACCTCTACTGCTGCAGTGATTTGCTTAAAAAAAAAAAACAACCCCCCACAGCAATATGCAATACAGAGGAACCCATGGTGTTTGTATTGGGATGGTTAATTTATGGCAGGTGTAAAAATAAGAACAAGTTGCTCAGCTGACTGTAGTGACTTTTGCTTCAAAATATTGGCAGACAAGGTTCTTTGGGTAAATCTCTTTATGTTTTATCTAATAAAAGTTAAAAAAATCTTTTATTAGACCAAGTCAAATAGTTGGAAAAATTTTTTTTAGCAAGCTTTCCGGCAAACACCCTTTGTCAGGCTGACAAAGCATCTGCAGATGGTCTGTGCTCTTCCTGGATGGAGTGGTAAAGCAGCCAGAGGCCAGTACATATGCAAGAAAGACAGGCAGTTAAAATGTAAATTGAGGTGGCCAGTAGTGGACACGCTGGAGGGCAGGGAACAGCAGACCTGGATAAGTTGGACAAGTGGGCAGAAAACAACAGGATGCAGTTCAACAAGGAGAAATGCAAAGTGCTGAACCTAGGGAGGAAAAATGTCAGCACACCTACAGCCTAGGAAATGACCTGCTTGGTGGCACGGAAGCAGAAAGGGATCTTGGAGTCCTAGTGGACTAGATGAACATGAGCCGGCAGTGTGACGAAGCCATCAGAAAAGCCAATGGCACTTTATCGTGCATCAGCAGATGCATGACGAATAGATCCGAGGAGGTGATACTTCCCCTTTATCGGGCACTGGTCAGACTGCAGTTGGAGTACTGCGTGCAATTCTGGGTGCCGCACTTCAAGAGGGATGTGGATAACCCGGAGAGGGTCCAGAGAAGGGCCATTCGTATGGTTAAGGGCTTGCAGACCAAGCCCTGCGTGGAGAGATTAGAGAACCTGGACCTCTTCAGCCTCCGCAAGAGAAGGTTGAGAGGCGACCTTGTGGCTGCCTATAAGTTCATCACGGGGGCACAGAAGGGAATTGGTGAGTATTTATTCACCAAGGCGCCCCCGGGGGTTACAAGAAATAATGGCCACAAGCTAGCAGAGAGCAGATTTAGACTGGACATTAGGAAGAACTTCTTCACAGTTCGAGTGGCCAAGGTCTGGAACGGGCTCCCAAGGGAGGTGGTGCTCTCCCCTACTCTGGGGGTCTTCAAGAGGAGGTTAGATAAGCATCTAGCTGGGGTCATCTAAACCCAGCACTCTTTCCTGCCTATGTAGGGGGTCGGACTCGATGATCTATTGAGGTCCCTTCCGACCCTAACATCTATGAATCTATGAATCTAGTGCGCCTGAAAGCTTGCTAAGAAGAATTTTTCCAACTATTTGAGCTGGAGAAGCAGCACCCTTTAGGGTTAAAAAAAAAAATCCTTGAAAGCCTGAAGCACATCAGTGATTCTGCGCAGCTTTGGTTACTTCACAAATCATCATCCTTGCAGGGGGATAAGGAACATAATCCTAAAAATAATCTGGCTTTTAAATCCAAGATTTTTATATTTTGCCATTTACCTTATCAACTAAACTCACAATCCCCACAGAGTAATACAGACATGAAATCAGATACCAGGGTAATAGACACTGCAAAACAACCTAAAGAGATTAGATTCTTTCTATGACCTAAATAGATTCAATTTACATAAACTATAGAAAAGATAGTCTATTATCCTAATTTGATTGGTCTATTCAAATCCTTACAAGTTGAACCTTCGGAGGCAAAAACCATTGAAAACCACTTACGGGCTTTGGAAAGCATCATCCTAAATGTTATACCTAATTCCTTTAGGCTCTGTCTGTCTTCAATTCTGCTAAATTTCATGGAACTTTGCTAGAATTGTATAAGGACGAAGAGTTCCTGATCAATCCATGGTAATAAAGACTGCATTGAACCAATGAATTATTGGAGTCAGCATAGTGCTATCTACCTGCCAATTTTTTTGTCAAACCACATGGCTTGCTTGGGAAATTTGCTCTCTTCTTCTTTAATCAGAATGGTGTGAAATATTCCTAGAACATCAGATGCAAGAGAGAACGTCTCACATGTGGGCTAACCCTCCACGACTACTTTCCTCTTTCTCTTTCCTGCAAAGTATCCCCACAGGTGTGGTTAACCCACCTGTGTAATACTATGAAAGCTTTGCACCTGTGCTTCATAGAAGGCATTTCCTTCAAAGAATGCACCAAGGCTGTGAGAAATAACCATGAGAATAATTCCTCCAAGCATCCTTTTAGCTATTATCTTGACACAATTGCTGTGTTCTGGGTACTTAACCCAGGAGATTAAATCTTTATGCACCAGTGCAAAAAGATCATATCTCTGTAATTTTTCATATATAGAAGTTCTCAGCTGCCTTAGTTTAAACCTGTCATATTTATGGCACAACTGTAATTTAGGGGAACACTTTAACATGCCATTCTCAAAGGACATTTCTCTTGAACTGCTACAACAAATGCCTTTCTGAGCAAGTGTATTGGGCTGTGGTGGAACTGATCACTGTAGTCAGTTTTATTTCTGAGCTACTGACTTCTTAATATTCTCAAAGAGAAAAATCATTAGTGAGACTGTACCAATAAATTATAGGCCAGTGTGATAGGAGTAGGAACAAATACAAGGACTTCGTATTTTACTGTATTTCTTGCAGAAGTGAATTAGACAGGTGTAATTTACCTTGGATGCATGGAAATATTGGTCTGAGGAGGTATAGGTAAAAACAGAGTAAGCTGTTTTAAGGAGCAGCCCATCTCTGTGTGGCATGTCTGTATTCACTCAGGGGTCTCCACAAAGCTCCCAGTTTTCCACCAGGCCAGGCTTCTCTTCCAGTGTTTCATTCTTCTCTTCCATACTCTCACCTGCCTCTCCAAACCACTTCTGTTTCGCCAGCGATGAACTATTGCCTCTCCCACCACCGTGACATTTTCCATTTTTACCTTTATGCATAGATTGTCATCTCTCGACTCCTGCAGTTCCTCTCCTTGTGCTGCTTTTGTTGGTCTCCATTCAAATTCCCTTTCAAGACTCACTTCAGCTTGAGCCTGTGCTGAAGAACTTATTGAAAAGAGCTGGGGCTACTAATATGGCTAATCATTTGCCATATTGAAGTCAAGGGGATTTAAGCATATGCTTATGCGTATTCCTAAACTAGGACACTGTGTTCCTATTGAGCCTTGTATTCCATTCACTCTTGTTCAGTTCACCAATCCATAGGTACCACAGTGACCAGCAAACCATGTAATTAATGTGTACCTTTACATGCACTGGGAAATACAACCTCAAAAGTCAACTGCCATTAGCCACTTGAGCAATACGGGTAGCTTCTAGACAGTAACTGCACTATTGGAAGCATGTTACTGGTTTATATCATGTTTCTGGTTAAGCTGTTGTAACAAATTAAAGAAACCCCCATAGGAATTTCCAAGAAGATATAGAGTGTAGAAAGTGCAGACACTTTCAGAACATCAGAGAGAGTACACCACATCACATAAACCACCACCACAATTGGCGGTGGCGTTGTTACCCTTGGAAGAGACCCTAAGGACTGAAGAGACTGAGTCTGAACTCCTCCCTCTAACCCTAATTGTGTTGAGGAGTGTGTGGTGGGCAGAGTGGGGAAGCTTGCACTGATGCCATTGTTCAGGACGTGCATGTTTTCTGGATAAAGGGGGCAGCTCAGGACTATTACCATGCATCTAAATTCACACACACACACACACACACACACACACACACACACTGGGCAGTCACGTTGGTGCCATTCAATTAAATGGTAAGGGGCAGATACATAAGTTTTGTGAGATGCGAATTTAGACCCGGTTGTTAAAATGTTGGATTCAACTGGAAGACCCCATACTTCACTAGACTCTCTCCCCTATTGAAGTCTTGTGCCTTTTTTTTTTTTTTTACTGGACTTCCCAAGATAACATTTCTGTAAATGTTATGCTGGATTTAAATATCAGAAAGTTCATGTGACAGCAGGATGAATGGGTCTTCCTGGGCAAAATTCTGCTATTTCCAGTTGTGGGAAACAAAGTCAGATGGAGTGACTGAAAGTTTTGCCAGCTAACAGGAAACAAATGTATCCCCGTGTTAATTGCTAATGTTTACAATGATGGTGGTACTAGTATATGCAGAAGATACTCTTTCAAGATTACTATACACTAACATATTCTTTTCAGTGAGGATTGCACTTTAAATTGAAGTAAGAGAACAAAATAAACTCTCCCCAAGAGAGCACAGTGTGTGTTTCACCCGTAAGAAAAGAGTTCTGCAGACAGAGTTATTTGAAATTTAGAAATGCAGTTGACAAAGCAAAAGTTTAACCGTTGCAGACTACTTACCACATAACACATGCATGAAGAGAAGAACATTTGTTGAGAACTATTGTACCCTGATGCAATCCAAACCAATACAGTTTGGACTGCTAGTGTAATAATGAACACATTGTTCATATATGAATAAAAAACTAGGGAAATGCAGTATTTTTAGGCTATGAGAGAAATAAGGCCGACAATTCAAAATCAGTATTTTCAGTATATTCCTCCATGTGCTTCATTCATTTAACTAGCAGACCCTGGTCCAGAAATAATCTTAGATTAATTTGTTTTCAGATATTTGGTATTGTTCTAAAACATTATCAGAAGAGTAATCTAGGGGTGGTGGAGCCCCAAGATAGTCACTGGAAACCATACTGCTGAGCTGAGAACCAAAATTTTAAACATGGGACAATTTATGAAGATCATTTGTATCTATTTAGAAATTCTTATCTAGTTACCTACTTCTGAAAACATTGTTGTAATAGGCAACATTTTTTATATGTCAAGCTTTGCGTTAATTTTTAATGACTGTTCTGGTCTTGTGAAATTTCAAATGTTTGGCTTGGATTACCTGAAGCACTAGCTTCCTGACATTTGTTCCATGAAGGATATTTCAGAAAATGAAGGATGGTCAAAGGCACTAGCCCTACATTCAGGACACCACTGTCTCACTCTCCACTGGGCCCATGCAACTGCCTACAGACGCCTATGCTGCAAACAAACAAACTCAAAACAAAAAGTGTGTTTTCAGTTTGAGTTGATTAATGAAGGTTAGTGTATGGACATACTAGGTGCAGACAGAAGTGACAATTTTCACCTGATCTGGCCACAGAAAGTAGTCTAGAGCTGTGACCAAACACAAGTGCACGGCTGCAGATAGCTTCATAAATGGCTGACCAGGTGAACACTGCATGACGGTTCAAGTCTAGTATAGATATGCTAGATATATTCCATCATGGTATAGATATACTCTTGAAATCACTAGACTTGAAGCCACTTGCAATCGGTGGGAATGGAACCACTAGATCAGGGGTGGGCAAAATGCGGCCCCCGCCAGGCCTTTCCATCTGACCTGCGGGGCCCCTAAAAAATTCAGAAAATTAATATTAATCTGCCCTGGGCTGCCTGTCATGCAACCCTCGATGGCTTGTCAAAACTCAGTAAGCAGCCCTCTGCCCAAAATAATTGCCTGCCCCTGCACTAGATACACTTGGAAATCTGGGGTTAGGTCTTCCTTTGCCTTGGTTCTTCGACCTGTTTTCAGAATGGGAGGGGGGAAAGGGAGCAGAGGGAGTTCGGTTTGGGGGTTTCACAGCCCCCTCTGGAGGGTGGGGTAGATGTACTGGAGCCCCCTTACATGGAGGGGATCCAATTCACCCACCCCACCCTCCAGCACCTGCTGGGGAACCCCTAGAATGAGCTTCCTCTGCTCCCTTTCCCCCCTCCCATTCTGAAAACTTTGCAGCCTCACAGGGAGGAAGGGCCTTTGCTAAGGGAAACTGGCTACAGGCTGCAGCCAGCAGCTAGATTCCCCTCCCCCTGGAACCAACAGTGAATTTCTGTTTGCCTTGGGGGGATTGTTGCAACTCAGAACACTTCTTGCAAAGCATGCTCAGTTACAGTGGGGAGCTGCACTTCTGTCTGTACCCACTAACAATTTACCAGTGAATTAAAGGGTGCGGTGTTTTAGCACATCTGCTTTGCAATAATGGCCTACGCGGCTCAGTGGGTATATCTACATGTGGCGTTTACTGCAGAGCTGGCTAATTAGCTCTGCAATAAAATCTCTACATCTACACATGCAGCCCTATTAGGCCGTAGTAAACTAATAAGGTCTGCTGTAGGATAGTACTTGTAAATGCTAGGGTTATTTACTGTGCAACAGTGCACATGTAGATGCTGACAGGGCTGGCTGGGGCACAAGGGTGTTTCAGTGCAGGGGCTGTCTGCCCCATTACAGTGTGAGAAACACTGCCCCCCTGAGCAAAATCATAGTACATTTCAGAATAAAACAACTCCAGCTGGCTTTGGTTGACTTTCATCAGAAGCCATCTGACATATCATTATATTGCACTTTGACTTATTTACAAAGAATTAGAAACGATAGCACAGATTTGCATTTTCATTCCATATTTCAGCTTCTGAGCCATAAACCTGCTCTCACCTTAGAACTGTGAGAGTCCTTTGACTTTGCTCAAGCAGCACAGGTGTGGCCAGGAGATAAATTTGGCCTAGAATGTTTTCCCACATTAACCATTCATTTGATATTTTCAATAGACCATACAAAGGCAACAGGTTTATCAAGCCAGATATTGTTGGGACACCCAGAGCACAAAGGAAAACAACACTACTGAGCTGAAAGCTGTGGAGCTTAAACTGTAAACAGGATTCCATTGTGTGCGACTCAGACCCATTAACATTTGAGTTCGAGGGAGGGGAAAGAAATCTATAATGATTTTTACACATTAACTATTAGGAACAAATAAGATTAAAAATAACAGAACTGCTCACCTTGCTGGTAGATGTTCAACGTGGTTTATTTCTGTGTAGGTGAGCATATTGTGGACTTAGATTGTTGTGGTCTTCTAGAATACCCCATTTTATTTTTTCTTTAGCTTTCTCTTTGTCAAAGACCCCCATTGGCCTGCTGGAGTTAGGACTCCAGTGAGGAACCCTGGGAAACAACCATGTTGTGTGATCACTGAACACACGTGCTGCCCTATGTGCCCTTTCTTTAAGGTTATCCAGATGTTTTGGATGCTACAAAGAGGGTCAACTTCCTGAAATAGTATTTCTGCCCAATACACAGAGCAGACAGTAAATGATAATGCAGGTGTTTCTGTCCCTCCTCTCAGAATCATTTATAAAGAAATGTGCCAATGAAGAAAAAAAGCCTTTTCTAATGGTTTTAAAGTTATGGGACATACTGTATCAGTTAGGGGAAAGGGTACTCCAGTTGTTAGGGACTTGAGAGAAGCAGCTCTGCTACAGGCATTGTGTGATCCTGGACAAGCTATTTAGAGCTTGTCTACACTGAGGCAGAGCAGGTGGGTTATTCCCCACCCATGTTACAAACAGAGGAATATGCTGGCAAGATCCCTCTGCTGTTACTTTCAAGATCTTGGCCACTCGTGTGCTTGAAAAGGTCCACTTGTGACAACCCTAGAACCTTTTCACTGGCATGTTTTCAGGTATGGAGTTGGTAGGCAGAGATATAAATGACTGAACTTGGGAATCACCTAACCAGGGCCTACCTACATCATGGTATAGATATACTCTTGAAATCACTAGACTTGAAGCCACTTGCAATCAGTGGGAATGGATCCACTAGATACACTTGGAAATCTCAGGTTAGGGCTTCCTTTGCCTTGGTTCTCTCCTGCGGAAAAAAAAATACATCCCTTCTCAAAGATATTGTCAGGTTTTTGTGCAAAGTTGATTAGGGGTTTTCTTCACTGACTGAAGTGGAAAAAAAAAATCAGGCAGATAGTTTTATGAGTCAACCAGAAATTATGTTCTATTTTTCCAGCAAAATGAAAAAAAAATGTTTTGGACTAAATGAATTGTCCCAAAACACCTGAAACTATTCAGTGTGTTTCAGGCTAGGGGTTGGCTTTACTTTTTAAGTAAACCTAATTTAGGCAAATTTCAAATGGAAATAAAATTTCAAAATGTTGAAATGCTTCATTTTGGACACATCAAAATTCAATTACATTTCCAAACAACTGAAAAAGTGAGAAAGATCCTCTTTTTAGCTGGTCAAATTCAACAGATCCAACATGAATTCACCAATAGTTTCAGCTAAACCATTTAGGCATTTTTCTGTGCAGGAGTCAGGGAAGGTATTTTAAAAAAATGAACCAGCTCTGATAAATTCATTTATCAAATGCTATTCAGATACTAAAGTGGCAGGAGCTATCTATGATAGATTGTCATGAAATCCTATGGCTTGTATAAAGACCCTCATCTCCCATTGAAATAAAAGTATTGTACTCCTTGGCTAGGGACAGACATTCAAAAAGCCTGAGCCTGAATTGATTAAATCTTTTCAGGTTAGTCTAACCTGGCTAGGCTAAATCAGTTTCGTAACTAGAGCAGCCCTCTCATCCCTTCCACAGCACTGAGCTGGGGGGGGGGGGGAATGTGGCCAAACCCCAGCAAGAGGCTCTGATTAGCCCAGCAGGGAATTGATAACAGTGTTTATCACCTCTAACTCAGTGTTTATCACCCAGTTAAGAAAACAACAGAGGGACATTACCAGCTACCTGCTGATATTGCCTGTTGATTCAGCACGGACCTTAGCTAGCATGTGGTCTGCTAGCTAATACACAGACACTTCCTCAGCAAGGCATGGGGTAGGGGGAATTCCTGTTTATCAGGGAGTGCTGGAGTGGGTCAGGGGGGAGCAGCCTGCAGTCCTTGCAAGACTGCCCTCCTGTCTGGTAAACAGCATGAGATTGGCATAGACTTCTATTATGGCTACCCAACACCCTAGCAAAAGCTATGTACATCTATATAATCAGCAAAATACCTATTCTTTGGGGTTTCTGTTACTTTTCTTTTGACGGAGCAAAATATTTTTTGGGATAAGTTTTAGGGGGAGGTTTTAGATTTATTTCACTTCTTTTTTATATTAGTGTTTCTCTGTGTATTTTTTATGAATTTGGTATTGTAAAAAGAAGGTGTCAGTGTCAGTGGCACCACTTTTATGGTGGAAAGGTCTACTTATCTTCTCCCCTAAGATACCCAGATGGCAATTTACACTAAGTTCTCACTTATGTGGAGAACTCTATTCTACTGCACCCTCCTGCTTGTGAGGGCTCTCAGGAGATAACAAGACTGTATAAGTTTCAAGGGCCATCATGCAGCTCCTACTTTCAGTGTCAATGGCCTCTGAAGGCTATAGTACCCAACGCAGAGTCCTGCATCACTTCAGCTGCACTCCTACCCCTGCAATCCTGGATCTGCCCATGGGCATGATTTCCTATTCTAATGCAGCTTATTATATGCATCCTTTAGGGGTGAAACCAAAGTCTCGCCTTTTGCTTTCCCTTCCCCACCCATTTCAGGACACTTCGGATAGACTTGGGAAACAGCAACAATAACTCCACAATATCCATCATGACAGATAACTTTATTCATTATTATTCTAGTCTCCTGCACAGAGTAAAATTCAAGATTCAGGGGAACAACTTAATGCAAATGATGTTGCATGGTAGATGGAGCCAAAAATTACTCCATGGAGTAAAGAAATGTGTATGAATTACATCAGGAAATTCACTCACTATGATTATAACAGCAGGTCTCAGTAACAGTCTGAACATTCAATGAGCAGTGCTGACTCATGCAAACAGCATTGTCCATCACTAGCAATACTGTTAAAATCAACAGGCCGAGCTGCATAAGTAAATACTAATCAATGGAAGCACAGCTAGCAGAAACAGGCCTGAAATGATGACATTATTTTATAACTACTACAACTGCAGTTCTTTTTTTTTTTCTGCCTTCATTTTAATTTAGAGGAATTTTATGATGATGGGTTTATTTGAGCAATTGGACACTTACGTGGAATGACAGCCAGTTGTTCATCTGAAATTTCTTCAAGCTCTAGTGAATGAGCCCATTGATGCTCATAAGCTCGCTGCAGAATTGAACCATCAGGACTGACTCCTACTGCCGTTACCATTCATCATCATGGAGGACTCTACTCTAGTTCAGTGCTAAAGCAATCTGTTGCAGTCAGCAAAAGTGAGCGGCAGTCATCTGGGAAGTGAGGAGGGTAAGAGAAGGTCAACCACAATATTTTAGGACAAGGCCAGAGCCACAGTAATCAGATAGTGACCCACATCATAGTGGGGTTCAGAACCAATGTTTCTTTTTAGGCTCATCACAATTATTTTTGCATTTTTAAAGACACAGGGGTTTTCTAATCCCACCGCGTCTGCATTCTGAGGATGCTCAGAAAGGTATGAGTCCAAAAAAACCTGGTATTTTGTTAGCTCCTTTCTTCTTTTCTGCTATAGTAATTCCAGAGTAGTTCTCTTAATAGAGTTACTGTATGTCAGCATAAAACCAGACAGAAGAATTGTAGAAAACTCGGGTTAGAAAGGACCTCAAGGGTCACTTAGTCCAATTTCCTGCTCAAAGCTGGATCTTCTCTGTCTAAAATATCTCAGACAAATGCTGGTCTAACCTGAATTTAAAGGTGAGCCTTAAAATAAGGCTCACTGCTTTTAAATATTTCTTCTTCCTCCTGCAAAGAGCTAACAATAAAAATGCAGTTTACCATTGTATCTATTATTCTTTGTTATGATTGTCCACAAGGACCCTCAAGTATGGAGAGAAACACCACCCTGGCCTTATAAGATTCTAGCCAGCAATGTCCCATGAGTCCAGGCACAACACCACAACCTCCCTTTTCCAATGTAAAAAGTACCACGAACTCAACAACACTTCATTTCCTTTTACGAATTCTGAATTCTGCCACCCACCACTTTGAGAAGGTACTCGGGGGCACACATCCATATAGATAATTATCTCTAAGAACAACCGTTACTGTTAACGATGGCTTTTCTTTTCTCTTCCAAAAATTACCCACATCAATCTCCACTCTTTAGGGACTAACAAGCAGTAATGACCTGCCTTGAAGGGTAATTGAGAAGCAGTTTCAAGATTGTTTTCCTAAATGGAGCATGCGAACCAGTAGCAAAATGAGGAGTAACACCATGCAGAGGCACACCTACAGCTCCAAGTAGCATTCTTGTATATCTCAATGACAGAGACATTAGGAAGGTAGGACAAGGAATAGTCTTAGAATAAAGTGAACAGGCTTTCTATGTTATGTACACTGCTTTGCTGATCAGGACAGAGTACTACATGGAACAAAGAACATCATTAGTCTGGGACCTCACCACAATATATTGTAGGAATGGACTCTGGGACATTCCTAGGACCTTGAGCCAAGCAAATTAAATGTATTTCATGATTAAATCAATTATTCCTCTAATGAATTTATTCTTGAATGAAAATCTACCTTGTTTTTCAAGGAGAAGAATATTTATGGACATGTCGCAACAGCCAAAATGTACTATGTACTCACAAAAGGTAAAGACAAAAGATGTTCTTAGAGCTGGTAAATTAGAAGGGCTAAATACAGAGGCAAGGCTGCAGAAAGATATGATTTACTTGGCCAAAGCTGTCATTTATCATAGGAGTGCCAGATTCATAAGGCCAGAACAATTGCCATTCCAATAGTTCATCGCTTTGAATACACACCATAAAAGACTGTCCTATTATAGCAGTGCACAAATTGATAACCCACTAGACTATTTTACACAGGTGTTTAGTGAGGAAGAAAAGGAGAGTTCTCTACCTCAGTGCTTGCTTCAATGAATCAGACTTAAAAGCCACCAAAGATCAAACAAATGGTAGTACTTGTGCATATTTAACAATGCTCTCATAGCTCTCATTTCCCATACACCTGCTTTCCAGCGTCCAGTTGTTCTTTGTGGAAATCCTGTTTTTATTGCAGAATGTGGTTTTCCAACAGTACCTAATCATTTCAGTTCCAATCAAAAGACAGTTCTTATAAGCATCTGTAGCAAAACACACCTCGGGACTTGATGCAGATCCAAGTGAATTGCTCAAACAGCAGATGCTTTTTAAACCTATAAAGCTATTTTCTAGTGGCATTGAAAAGAAGGAAAAAATATGGTATAATCACAGCAGGCATTAAATGAATAATAAAATAGCAGCAGGGGAGACTAGATTAGTACTATTCAGGAGAAGCGGGTCTGGTTTTTAGACCAGACTAACATTATCTGTAATAATATTTGATCATTAGAGCTGCTACTTTGTTTTCAAATACACTGCATAGACTCGGTCTTAGACCAGCGATGACGCTAGCATTTTGATTTTTAGAGAAACTAGGACAAGAACAAAAATAATTACAAGAGAATAAAATTGAGAGACCCTGTCAGAATAGGCTAAACCAGATTCCAATAAAGGCTTTCAGATACTGGGTGCAGCAAAGGTATTTAGAGAGAATGAGACCATGGTTCACTATATGTCCTCATCTGACAATAACACTGAAAGTCAGATACCCAAGGAAAAAATCTCCTCTTCCTCCAGCTTACAGATGTCTAGAAGCAATACCCTTTTCCTCTAGTGTCTGTCTCCTTTATTAGAATCAAAATGTAACTATTGAACATCTTGAAAATGCTTTTATTAAAAGAAAACTACAGAGCAAGAAAATGTGTTTCCACCAAGCTTGAGTTTGAGCTTTGTTTCCCTTGTTTACCAGGGACCATACTCTGTTTAGCACACTGTACAGTGCAGAAAGACATGAGTGCACAAATACAACATACAATATAACCACAGTGTCTTCATACCTGCCTTTTCACTTTTCAGTTTCCATTTATTTAATTGCTTTAAGTTAAAAAAAAAAAAAAAAAAAGTAAACCCCCCAAAATGCAGGAAAAACTAAACCAGTGACCAGTTCTTTAGAAAAAAAACAAAAGAACATTAGATATGATTTCTTAATCTCACTTTGGCTCATGCAGTCATTGACGGCCTTTCTATTTCTGCAACTGCATGGGGTTTTAAATTCCATTTTCAAGTTTTAGCCTCTGGAGGGCCTACAGAAGTATGAGGTACAACTGGCATGGTATACAATCACTTGATATAACTCTATACTTCTGATGTCCCCACTTCCTTTGAATTTCACTGTGATGTATTAAGTAATCTGGGCTCAAAATGCATATTATGTTCAGGTTCTGGGGAGGCTAAACTAGGGGTGTCAAAGATCTGGCCTGTGGAACCACACCATCAGGCCCCAAGTGCTGGCTTCACCCCGGGCTACTATAGGGTCCCCGCCGCACTCAATATCCAGCACCCACAGCACCCACTCCAGTGAGTTTGGCACTGGACCACACATACTGCTGGCTCCAGCCAGTCCAGGGCAAGCACCATGGGTAATGTGTGTCCTGCATGTGGGACAGTCCTGGACCAGCCAGAGCAGGTACTGGATTCAGCATATAGGTGGGGGTGGGAGTGGGCGGGGGGGAGGGGGCCCAATTAGTCTGTGGGGGCCCCACACCATTCATTTGATCCATGGACTGGTCTCATGCCCCTGGGTTAAACTGTGTGGATGCACTGCATTGAAGCTGCCATGTTAAGGGTTTTCACATTTTGTAGCAGAGGAAGAAAAGTAAAAAACAATGTTGTCATGGACTGTTAGTGAAAGCTGCAGCCTCTCAGATGCTATGACAAGGGTCAGGAGGAATTAAGGAAGATAGGTAATATTGCAAAAGCCTTCCTGAGAGGACTTAGCATTCCAGTGTTGATTTCATGGAGCATTTTTTGCATCAATTTCTAATAATCATTTGAAGCTGAAATAATATCAGTGCTCAGGTAAGCATCATAAAGCCGTCAGTTCAGGCTGACTCTTGAAAGGGGCTGAGCATTTTTTTCAACTTTCATGGCTGTGTCCAGACAAGCGTGGACGTTTGGTTCCTCAGGGACAACTAACAGCCGGACATCTTGTGCTGCAGCTAGTTGTCCCCAGGGAACACCTGTGCCATGTACTCTCTGGCGCATGGTAGGTTACCTTGGATTATAGTTCCATAGTTTCTAGGGTCGGAAGGGACCTGAACAGATCATCAGGTCTGACCCCCTGCCCTGGGCGGGAACGAGTGCTGGGATCATAATACCCCAGCCAGATATCTATCCAACCTCCTCTTGAGCCTTGACTCTCAAGGTAGGGGAGAGTACCACCTCCCTAACTGTAAAGTAATGCCTCCTGATATCAAGCCTGAACCTACTCTCAATCAATTTATGCCATTATTCCTTGTTATCCCAGGTAGTGTCCAGAGGAACAGAGCATCACCTATTTTCCACTAGTACCCCCTGGTGAGTTTATAGATGGCCACCAGATCCTCTCTCAGTCTTCTCCTGTGGAGGCTGGATAGACTCAGGCCCTTTAGTCTATCTTCATAGGGCCTGGCCCCTGGTGCCCCCTGACCATGCGAGTGGCCCTCCTCTGGACCCTCTCAATGCTAGCCACATCCCTCTTGAAGTGCGGTGCCCAGAACTGGATGCAGTACTCCAGCTGTGGCCTGACCAGTGCTGCATAGAGGGGGAGGATCACCTCCCTGGACCTGCTTGTGATGCATCTGTGGATGCACAACAATGTGCAGTTAGCTTTACTGACTGCTTCCTCGCATTGGTGGCTCATGTCCAACAATGACTCCAAGATCCCTTTCAGCCACCATGTTGACAAGAAGGGTGTTCCCCAGAAGGTGTGTTGCAGTTTCCTTCTCCCTAGATGCAGCACCTTGCACTTGTCTGCATTGAACTCCACCCTATTCTCATCCGCCTACCTCTGTAACCCGTCTAGATCTAGTTGGACTCTGTCCCTCCCTTCCAGCGTGCCCACCTCCCCCCACATCTGTGTGTCATCAGCAAATTTGGATGGCATGCTTTCCACGCCCACTTCCAAGTCGCTGATAAAGATGTTGAATAGCACAGGCCCAAGGACTGAGCCCTGGGGAACTCCACTGCCCACATCCCTCCAGGTCAAAAATGACCCATCCACCACTGCTCTCTGGGTGTGACCATCAAGCCAATCTGCCACCCATCTGACTGTGTAGGCATCAATGCTGCAGTCACCTAGTTTTTTTTACAAGCATGGGGTGAGAAACAGTGTAAAAGGCCTTCTTGAAGTCCAGGTAGACAACTTCCACCTCAGCGCCCGCATCCAAGGACTTTGTGACCTGGCCATAAAAGGAAACAAAGTTAGTCAGGCAGGATCTGCCTGCAATGAACCTGTGTTGGTTGCTCCTGAGCATTACCTCCCATGCTGGGCCCCTGCAGATGTGCTCCTTGATAATTTTCTCAAAGGTCTTCCCAAGGACTGAGGTGAGACTAACTGGCCTATAGTTACCCAGGTCCTCCTTTCTCTCCTTGTAAACAGGAACCACATTGGCCCTTTTCCAGTCCTCTGGTACCTGGCCAGAGCACCACGAGCGTTCATACAGCCGTGCCAGGGGCCCTTCTATGACCTTCGCCAATTCCCTCAATACCCTCAGATGAAAAGCATTTGAACTTGCTGATTTAAACACGTCCAGCCCCTCCAGAAGTTCCCTAACTAGATCATTCCTGACCCTAGGCATAGCATCGTGTCCCCTGAGCCTGTCTGTAATCCTAGTGGGGGAGTTGTCCTGGTCCCTGCTCAGAAATATGGAGGCAAAGAACTCGTTGAAGAGATCAGATTAGGTAGGGGATGCTGAAGCCAGCAACTGTCCTGGTCCCAACAGCCTTACCTGGGGTCCTGGGGGCCAGGGAAGCTGCAGCCACATTGATACTGCAACTTGAAGCCTGGCTGGCAGCCTCCAGTTTTGGGTGGCATATGCTGCTTCCATGTGCACCACCCCACTTTTTTTCTGCACAGGTGTTTTTGACCCCTGGATCTCTCCCCCTCCCTCCCCCCCCCGCTGCAAAGTAGCAGTACGGGCAATGCCTGAATGTTTAATGTGCGACATACCACACAGCCACGCTCGTCTGGAAGGGGCCCCCATTCGGCCAAATCTGGTGGACTAAAGCGTAGTCTTGGATCTTGCAAGCTGACTGTGTGACCATGGATCTCTCCACTCTCATGAAGGCACATGCCAGTCAATGGGGCTGCAAATAGGCCCAACCACATGCAGGCAGTCAAAGAGTCTGGGCCTTAACTCAGACAGGATGGTACTGGAAACTCTTCTTGCCTTCAATGGTAATTTACCTGAGTAAAGAGAGAGTGAAAATTATGTAAAGACCTAAGCATTTGATGCACTAACTTTAGCAGGACTTAGAGGTCCTCAGCACTCAGCCATGTCAGATCCTAATATGAGTGAACCCTTGGAGATTTGGGCTTTGTTTTCATTTGGGTCCTTCCACCGAGTTTATCCAAAATATTCAATTATGCTGAGTCAGCATAACAGAGATAGAGGCAGGTTTTGCATAAGATATGTCATTTGCACTTTTACAGCTGACTAGAAACTTTGCAAGATCCTATCTTTGTGGCTTTGGCATTCAAGATCCTTTACCCACTGGAAGCCAAAATGCAAAAACAAACCAAACTCTCCAAATATTTGCCTCAACATTTAAAATAAAAGATAAAACAATCACAACCCAAAATACCAATCTAGGCCCAAGCTCAAGCTCATTTTACGGTAGTGAGAATCAGGCCATGCCGTGTTATTATGTTAAGCCAGCTGATCCTCCTGCCATTTAACGAGGCAGTGAAAAACGATCCTATAGGATTATATTACAATTGTTTCATTTGAAAAAATCTGCGCTATAATATCCTGGGCCCTGAGTGCTTCAATAGCAAGGGGTAAAGCACCGAGCAATGAAGATGTCATTAAAATGGTGTTGCAATAGCACCTTTGGTTATTGGAAGATGAATTCACTGCACCATCAATATATTCAATTAAATATACATTTGACCAGTTAAACTAGAAACAAAGGTTCAACTGCTTGAAAGAGATGCCTTCACATTAAAGTTCCTGTATTGTTTGGCTGTCATCTGAATACATCAAAAACACACATCATGTATAAATCAACCATGCTTTATTGTCTAATTACATTTCTACTATTTTAATAGGCATAGAAATCAACATTTCTGAGACTGAATATAGGTAAATTATGTAAAAAAACCCACAACATTATGGTAGTGGGAAAGAATGAAAAAATCAGTCTTAATTACTGGACATTGGTCATTATTAATACTTTCATTTTATCCTCAGTATTTATTCTGGCCTACATTTTTATCTATAGAAGAGAAATGAGGTTATTATTCTAATTCTGGAGGACCCCATTGGTTGCATCTAGTGATATAAAAGAAGAGGCTGAAAATAGAGCAACTCCTCAGTTCTCATCTCTGCTGCTTTCACTCTTGCACTGTTTCTTTTTGTCTTAGTTTACATTCTTGTTTAGATACACTCCAGTTCTTTCATGACTTGCTAATTTTTTAATTGGGGAAGAATGGTTTTCCTTAGCCATGAAAAATCTCTGTCTTTTTTTCCCTTTCTTGCTAACCCAAGTCTGTTTTTCACATAATTCAGTCTCTAATTAGTCTGTTTGCTAGCTGGTCATGTTCGCATTGTCTCAGTTTTATTACAAAAGTTATGAACATAATAGTCCATGGTCTTTTCTAGAATTCACTGAAAATTTTACCATCCCACATCCCTGTCCTACGATGAGGGATGGTGGGGCAGGCTCTTGGTTCAGCATCTGAATCTTACACAATTGTGCTAGCAGGGAATCCCCATGCAACAGGATTTTTTTCTGCTTGATACCTGGTGCCAATTGCAGCCCACCTTGGTAGCAACAGAGGTCAATATCTCTGAAGAGAATATGGCCCACACACTGGAAATCAAATTATTAAAAACAAAGAGGATGGCCAACAGAAGTGATAAAAAGTCAGTGTACAAATGTAGTGCTAGGTTTATAAAAAACAGGACTTGTGAGCCCATAAAGCATCCAAACCCTGATACGGCACCCAATCAAACACAGGTAGATAAAGTGCTCACCCATGTGCATGTATAGTCAGATTTTGTGTTCACCTGCAGTCACTTCCTGTGCACGTAAGTCACATATGCACATATGCAAATTGTAATTTATGTGCAGTTGAACATGTTTTACAATTGGGAATTAAGGAAGATGACAAAGACCAAAATGGCCCAGTAGAGCACTTAATTTTAGCTTCCTAGATGAAAATAGGATGAAGTGCTCATGTGGATCAGTGAGTGACATAACCTTGGGAGCTCTAGAACAGGGGTGTCAAACTCATCCCTTGCCCTAGACTGGATTTGAACCACAGGGCTTCTTGTCCACCACATCTGTGGGGGAAGTAGTAGCTGTGGTGGGACCAGTGGCTGTGGTGGCAGTGAGGCCAGCTGTGGCACAGTTGCAGTGGAGCAAGCAGCCACAGGGCAAGTCTTGCTGCAAAGGCCATGTTCAGCAGGACCCCAGGGCATCCATGCCAGGCCCCACCCTCTGCTAGCCCCATCACCAACTTCCTTGGCCAGCTAGTAGCTTGGAGGGCTGGATGGAGTGGCTCTGCAACCAGTCCACCCACAGCCTGTATGTTTGACACCTCTGCTCTAGGACATCAGGCCAATTATACTGCATCAGGCCTTGTTTCTGTAATGACTTACAGTGTGTAAAAGTTAAGTACACAGGAGAGGACATCACAATGATACTCATAGTCCATAAAGTTGACTACATGCACGTTCTGGCCCTGAGGAGGATTTGGAAGCCTAAGCCTATGCATCCATGTCTATTCTGCCCATTTTTTTCTTTAAAACACAGTAAAAAAAACCAAATGATCCAAAAACGACGTCAACCCATAAAATTCCCTCCTTTCCGTGAAAGTTGCCTCCAAAAAGAAAAAAGCTTTTCCTCAAAATGACAAATTCTGGTTCTTTTAAACCAAGAACAATAAGGAAAATAAATTGTCGGTGGCTTTGGATGGGGCAATCCTACCTTTTGACCCTCATCATAAAAATACATGCACACATTCACTACAGCTAAATGGATCTACAGTACCAACGTTTCCAAAATAAAAAGCCTACAAAACCCATACATGTCAACAGTACTAATAATTAAATGTGGCAAATGAACAGATTATGCATGTCAATTAGAAAGTGTGTAACCTTTGTATGTGCTGTAAGTCTTTGGCATTCATATTGGCTCTTTTGGGAGTATGTTAAAGACCACATTTTGCAAAGGACAATTACTTTAATTTGAAAGTTATTCAGATAGAAGTTTCTTTGCAAAATTAAGGTTGTAATTATTATGTTGAGTGAAATATGAAACACTTGTGAGGAAGACATGCCACCCAAAATGCAGAGTTGGGGTTCAACTGGTTGAAAGCATAGAGTATATCAGAGTCTTCCTTTTTTTTGTTTGGAGGCTGGATGTCAGTTTTTAGCATAAAGGCAAATACAGCTGTGGGTTCCTGGCTTTACAAGGATGTTGTCATGTAAAGTAAAATTGTAGAGTTAAATAAAAGCACCCCTTTTCCGTGGGAAAAAACCCCAGCTGATAGCTTGTGTCATGCATTATGAGGAACTAAACGCTCATAGTCTGCACAATTCTTCCCACAGGGAGCTCGGATATTCAGACTGCATCTCTCCCCCCATAGGCTGTAATATGGCAAGCATGAAAATAGTTCGTCAAAGCTCCTGCCACTATGCTGAACGTCATCAGACCCTCTCCTTCATCACTTGAAATAAGAGTATGTAGTATTCTTGTTAAAGAAGATTAATCAGCCATGAAGTCAATGACTGAGTGAACCCCATGTATTTGGTCTCAGTCATGGTATTTTTAGACTAACTGGAGACAATACTGCTGATTTAGAACATCTGCTGAAAGATGACGTCCTCTCAAGGCACTCAAAAGAGATCATGAGCAATAATGTTCAGAATTAATAGCAATGTTTTACACTTCTCTAGCCATTTCCCCTAGAAGATCTCAAAAGCTCATGATATACATATCAGTGAGCTCAACTTCCAACACTTCTGTGAAGTAGAAATAGTATTCATATTTAACAGACAGTGAGGTGAAAACATAGAGAGGTCAAATAACTTGCCTATGGTCACACGAGAAATCTTAGGCAGGGCTGGGAATATAAACCAGGTCTCCCCCTGTGGAGTCTTGCACTTTAATCACTACACCATACTCTGACCTTTTTGTGCTTCAGGAACCTATCTAACTATCTGGGATATGCAGCTGTTAGTAATAACACACTACTTGCTTAAACTAAGAACATACCAGCAGACAGAGATACAGTAGGTTAATAGTTGTTCCAAGAAGCAAACATTTAAGGTAACAAGAAATTGCTTCTCTAAACCTTTTCCCATTCTGACATTTGACCACTTTACATTCAGGTTGCAAAGGTCATCCATTATTACTGTTTTATGAGACTTAGCTGCCTCTGATCTTTCTCAACGTTGTGCACTCAATATCCTTTCCCTGATCAGGAAAACAGTACAATATCCACCTACACTATTTATATCTTTATGGCTTGGGGTTTGTATCCCTAGAGCCAAATACTGTATGAGCCCTTTCACTCAGAAATTCTCTCTCATTGGATTCTATCACATCTTTCAGGTGAAATGCTACTTCCCCACCTCTTTGAACTAATCTTACTTTCTCACGTTGTTTATAGCCAAGCATTATAGTGTTCAATACAATTTGGCTGCTCCCCATAATTCATTTATGCCTATTATGTCGAAGTCCTCTTTCACAGTCAGTTAATGTGCACAGCCTGCTTGTGCACATTGGTATACATCTACTTATTACCTATAATTTGCAATCAAAGTTGTACAGAGGCCCATGTGTTATTTGGCTGTGTGTTTAAACGTTTGGGTGTTCTTTGTTCATCCCAAATTTCTGAGGTCCAGTCAGTCAGTACTACTCATGGTATTGACTTATTTGCATGCCCTACAAGAAGGAACTATTCAAAACATCACAATTATTTTCTAAAGCTTTATTACAAAGAATCCTTCTGGAGGAAAGGGTTATGTTTTGATCTAATTTATATTACACAGGAAGTTATACAGGGAAAAAGGAATGTGATGATGATTTAATTATTCTGTTCAAAGAGAAAAGCATGCTATTAACAAGAGGCGATGACTCAGAGGTTTATACTTGGTTAAAGATCCTATTAGCGGTTACTGGTTTTGAAACAAGGGAAGCTGACTGATTCTTGTTCACTCATTAAATTCATTAATTTACAAGGATTCATTGCACTGGTGTTAATTTGAGAGACATAAAAGCACAGAAAAAAATTAAATACAGGACAGATAAAATTGTTTCTTAAACACTGCTCAGAACTGATTCTCTCTGCGGCTCATGTAAAAACTGTTCTTTTTTCCCCTTGTTCTGTAGTAATTTAACACCTCTGACAAACAAGGACAACCCTCATGGCCCTTTGCCACGTGTCTGCTGACTTGAGGCTTTTTGAGAAATCACCCCCAGCAGCAAATACTTCAAGAAATGCCATTTTGCCACCAAGCTGTTGTGTGTCTAAATGATATTTCCAGGCTTCCTGATGTCGTAAGAAAATGACCTCAGCAAGAGTTAAAACCTAAGTCTCCCTGTTCCAAAGGGTGGAAATGCACCTTGCCAAGCTTGCGGGGCATTTATTCGCAGAGGGGACCACGGGATGGAGCAATCAAGGTGCTTCGCCATAGCTCCAGAGGCACGAGCTCAAGCCTGGTTCCAGGCTTTGCTAAAGGCCATCCCTGATCAACTCTGCTAGAAATGGTTTTGGGGCATTTGGGCTCCTGAGTTCAGAGGTGGCTGGATGTGGTGCTAGCTTCATCACTCTCTCCTTTGCTATTGGGTACAGCCACTGATAAATCTTAACTATACTAATGCACAACTGGCTAAGGTGGGCACTTGAAGTTTTTAACCCATAATCAATTTTTTTTTCCTCCAGGAGCACTTCAGACATGACCGCGTTTATCCAGTTCTGAAGCACATACGTGGGAGCCAGTGGATTATCTTTCAGAATGTGGCCACCTCAGAAAGAAATCCAGATACTAACTGGGCACGTCTACACGTGACATAGCAGTGGCGGGTACAAGCCATGATACTGCAGCTACATCACCATAGCAATGCGCTCCCTCATTATAGTGCATTGTTACAGCAATGTACTATAATGTTAAAAATAATCATGCACCACTGGCATAGCGCAGTGTGGGCTGTTGCTGCACCATCATTTAGTCCTTCCAAAAGAAAGTACTAAATGACGGCACAGTAACAAAAGTGCTGTAGATGCACCCACATGCGTACAGACACTCAATGAAGCTGACGTGGCGTGGGACTAAAGGTGAAAGAACTCCATCTGATGCAAAATATAGGAACGACCTACACGTCTCTCAAAAATCCACCCCGACAGAATAGGAAAACAAGGACAAGGAAAGGTAGAACCAAATAACCATTTTCCTTATAACGACTTGCTTTATTTTTTCACCAATTAAAAAAAACCAAGGAAACATGATGAACATTTCTCCTTCCTTTTCTTGTGTGAATACAGCCTTGAGATCTTCCTATCAAATCCAGTACCTAGAATTTCCTGCCCAACACTTCAAAGAAAAAACAGTTATTTTGAATGCCTTAATTTTGAAATACCTAACCTAGCACTTGTTTTTCAGAGGTGACAGGCTCACAGTTTTCTGAATAACTCACTTCAAAGGGCCTCGATTTTAGAATAGGGAAAGAGAGGCACCCGAGATCTGCTTGAGAAAGTACTGACCGATGTGCTGCAACTGGGCAGTCCATTGTGCAGGGAGTATGTTCCCTGTTATGCTGCTAACGTATTAGCCTCTTGCTGGTTGAGACAAGGCTACTGCTCTCCAGTCTTTGACGCTGAAAGGTTAGGTAAGAGCACAGGAGGTCAACTCTGTTACTTTTTATGGAGGCAGAAAACGGCATAAAATGAAAATAATTTCCTGTGAAAGCCAAGGACATTCCTGCGTTAGATTTGTTTCCTGAACTAGGTCATACAACTTCTTTTTCTTTCTTTCTTTCTTTTTTTTTAAACATGCATTTGCTGGTTTCCTGTGGCCTCAAGGCCTAAATGATCTGCTTTTATGAGACCAGGCCCACCAATTCCATTCTTCACAGTATGAATGAATAAACCAAGGGAAGAGAAAACATCACAGAACTGCCTGATAAGGGTAACAGGTGATATGAGTTTATAGGATAAAATGCTTAGTCATAAAAAAGACTTAATTGCCAACCTAACTTCTTTTCTAATAAGTAGCTAAGGTTACTTGGAAGATCACATCTACAAGCAGCATATAACTTTCTTAATAGCCGCTGGTCTTTGTTCACCTCTGGTTGGTCACCTGCTGCCTCTTTCACTTTTACCTATTAAGTGTTGTGTAGCCATAGGAGCCAGAGCTGTTTTGCACGCTCATAAAAAATGCTGCTGCTTTGGAGGCAAACAGCTGTTCCTTTTTAAAAATCTTTTCCTTTTTCTTTTGTTAGAAATTGGAGGAAAAAGGCCGCCTTCCGCTTTCCCCAGGGCAACAGAGTTGAATCCTCAGCTTGGCTTGAAACAGGAATTGGACACAATGCAAGTGAGCAGATCCAACAGCTAAGCAGAGAGGGTACAGCCTACCTCAGACAGTGCGAATGCCTCTATAATATCACTCCCCAAATTATTTCCTGCATAGGTCTTGCTGAAAAATTAAACCCTGGCAGAAACCACTGACACAAAGGACCTATTACACAAGTTACGATCATGAGATTTCTTGCAAGGAACCGATAGGCTTGGCATATTTTGATCATGATTATGGACTGACTGAGAGTAATCGTAAAATCCCAATGGGATGACGCCACCAGCCTGAATCTGCAAGCACTCTATACACAGAACTGATTGACTTCAATATCTGAATCCTTGCAGAGTTGTGCCCCAAGAATGGACACTCCTTTAAAGTGTCTCAAATTGAGTACACAAAAATTGTGGACATTGGAAAATGATTGTATCCATCCTTTTGCCTGTGCAATAAGCAATACACGTATGCTCTCTCACACCATAACTCTAAGACAGCTCATTCCTTTCACTTCCAGGCTCCTTACATACCACCCGACTCCTTGCATACAAAGGGTTTCAGATGCAAGATCATTACTATTGCCCTACTATATGTTAAGTAAATTCACTTCTTGTTAAAGGAATTTACTTAACATATAGTAGGGCAATAATAATGATTGTGTATAGAGTTTAAAGGAACCTTGATCTCTTCATTTTTTTCTTTCTTCTCCGTGGACTTTTCTCCCATCCTCTCTCAATACTTTGAGACATGCAGAAAATAGTTTACAGCTGTGCCTAATGAATGAATCTGCTTAAGAATTGTGCAGACCATAAGAAAACAGAATGGTCGTAGGTGAAATTAGTTTCTAATTTGTCTGCAGCTTGAATGCCAAATAGTGTATGAGAAATGTTAATATATCATACCAGTTTATTAACCCAGGCAGATGCTTAGGGAGACATTATTTTCTGCTCTTTAAAAGAAGACCTATTTACATGTGCTCCAGATGCAGCACCAGGCTCTTTTACTTAGCGAGCTGCGATAACTAAAAGCACCCACGTGTAACGTGTACCAGTGACACAGTGCATCCCTGTGCTAAGAAAACGGCAGCGGGGCACTTTGAACTAAAGCACACTGAACATGTTTTAGTTCAAAGCGCACCACCACCATTCTCTCCGCGTGGAGGCAAGCTGCACCCCTGATACACGTGATTCGCAAGGCTGCCAGAGCACATTGATTTAGGTGCTGCAGCAGACTTGATTAATCGAGCCTGCTCCAACGTGCTGGATTTCCAGCACATTAGACCAGGCTCCCTGCATGTGTGTAAGTGCCCATTATTTCTATTTATTATAGCTTGTGGCAGTTCTTTTTAGTGGAAAGCTGTTTAGGGCACTCATCTGCAATGATTTGCTATCTATAAAGTTTCCTGACCAACTACTGCATTAAAGGAAGGTGGCATCGACATCAGCATTATGTGGAAAACTGAACAAGGGACTTCAGTTGCACTAAAAAAGAAGGTAAACGTGAACTAATGATATTTTAAACTAGATGTGGCCAACCCATGGCAGAGGCAGCCAGTGCTTGGCACATGTGCCCTGGGCACTGAATTAAAGGGGGCACCAGCAACGGGAGTTGAGGCAATACTCGCAGAGAGGACAGGGATCAGGGTCAGTGCTGGCTTGAGGGTTTGGCCTTATAGGAGCTGCAGGGGTGGTTACAATGAAATGTAGTGTTGCCACACCTTGGTGACAATAGGATTTGGTGACAATGAGCGACAGTGATGGCCGATTACTAGAGTGGAGCTAGCTCATACTCTAGACTTAGCTTGTAGTACATTCCTTACCAAAAGGATGGTCACCACTGTTTTAAGCCATCCCTAAGATGTCACCAGCATGGTATAACTGGCAGCCTTCCACGAGTCTCTTCAGAGGGGCCAAAAATGTGATACAAAAACAGAAGATATTCACTGCAGCTGTGTCGATGGAAACATCAGGTAGGTATGCAAAGGAATTAAAGATAGGGCCTGAAACTAGTACATACAGCTGCAGTCTGCTTCAGGGATGGGAAAAGATATTGCTGTAAGACAGAGCATAGGCTCTACTTGGAGGTCATATCCCCATGCAGTGAGGAAACAGCTCACACTGAAAACTCCTACGTCAGTTGTCCTGTAGATAAAGAAAAATCTTCAGCTTACACATCTGCTCCTCCACTACTTCTCACTATCATTAAATTAAATGAAATACACATAGGCAATATAAACAAGCAAGGATAGACTAGAAATGGCCAATATGGCACACCATGTACTATGCAACAAGAATGGGGAGAATGAAAATTTGGGGCAAGGATGCAGGAGCGTATGATGCCTCTTGCAAAATAGCGTTTTTAGCACTGACTACAATCTCATGGACATAACAGAGACCTCTTGTAAAACAGGATTTTTAGCACTGACACAGGACAGCCAAAACTTGGCTTTTTAAAGGATTTTGGACAGAATGAACTGCTTGGAGGTCAGTGGAAGGAAAGCTGGATGAAGAATAGAAAACATCCCTTGGGGAACCAACTTTGGCCACTGTCACCTTCCATGACTGTGTTTGTTGGTACAACTAATGCAGAGGTGGGACACAAGACTTTGCATGGGATCTCTGTACTAGCTAGGAGTGAAGTATCTAACCTGTGCTGGGCTTCTGCCCAAGGTCGAATGCGTTTAAGAAAACTGCAACTTGTTCACAGATATCCCATGAGCAACAAATGCACTAAGCATGTCAAATCAATTATTTGCCATGAATTACTCCCTTGGGTCTTCTCAGGCAGATGAAAAACACTGATGGTTGCAGTGGGATTTGAATTGCAAGGAACCAAACTACTTTGAATGCAAAGCCTTGAAGGAGCACTGAGAAGAGTGTAGGAACTTAAACAGCAATCCTTCCATCCATCTTTAATTACCCTGTTCATCCACTGGTGCCAGGCCTAGCACCTCTTCTGTGACAAACAATCCCTGACTTACAGTCAATGAACCCCCCCCAAAATGTTGTATCATTGATTGTGGTTTCCTGCTATTTTCTTTTACCAAATCTTTTTACCTGTCAGTGAGAACCTCTTTGCAGGCACTATATCATAAGTGCTAATGCACCAAGTATCCTTAGTCAAAGAATCCCTTGACGTATTAAGAGTCAGCATGCTTATTATAGATCTCCTGGTTGCAAAAACACAGGACTCTGACCTTGACCTGTGTCTCTAAAAATACTGATGCCTCTCCTTGCTCCCCTTTTATGTGCTCAAATGCCTTGTCCAACAAAATAACTAGGAAGTGCCTCCAAACATAAATAGCAATAGTGCCAACCCCAAACATTCAGACATCGTGAATCAGGCCCCAAAACTCATGAGTGTTTTTGCAAAATTATTTCCTTGTAACAGGTTCTTTTTTTCAGGAGGGTTTTTGTTTTGTTCAGTTTTGTTTTAAATGAAAGCTGATTCTCATATAATTATTTGATTCTGGGACTTGGAGTTTTAAATAAATCATTGCACATAAATATACTTTCAATCAAACAAGAATCCACAGCACAGAGGTAAAGTAGAGCTTACTCGTAAGCTGTAAATAGATTGCAGAGACGTGTTAGTAACATGACCTCGCAAGCCTTACATTTACACCATTGTTCTTACAGCTGAACTGGCAGCATAGATCCACAATCCAAGTTTACTCTACTCTGCCAATAAAATTAAATGAATGGGTGCACACAGCATCAACAGCTCTCCCTTATACTTCTACTGCCACGGATCACTTTTCGATACAGAAACATACCATTACAAGGTGGCCAATGGCCTGGTGCACTGCTGCCTTCTGCTGAACCATAGCAGCTCACTTGTGTAAAATAAGATTTACACTAACAACTGCTAATGGAAATTCTTTGAGTTCAGGTGGCCAGAAAGCTGTACTTCTTGAAACAATCATAGACCTCCTCAGGCTGCGAAGTTCCAAACTACCACAGTGCAACAACTAAGTTCCTAGGAAATCCCAGATTTATAACAATGTTTCCCCAATTACACCTAACCTGAAGTTACACCATATTTATAAAGATAGTAGGTTAGGCAATATAAAGGTTAAGGAATAGGAAATGAAAGGTATGGGCATGAAGTGGTTATTTTGATTCATTTGTATTTGTTAGACTCTCTGAACTTTCACTTGGGAAAAAAAAACAAATTTCTGTTCGTGAAAATCTAAGTTCTGCTTGTGACAATTTGGAGGCAAAGTCAGACTTGGTGTAAAAAAAGTGATGATATCCTAAGCCTGTTGGGGGATGGAGAGACTACCATCAAAGCAAGCCCATTGGGCAACTTTTGCATAACCAGCAGGTTAAGGCACTCAAGGGAATCCACCCCTACCCGAGGCCTGGAATGATGTCTTCCTGGGAGTGCAGGGAAGACTAAGGCTTCCAGTGGGACACTTATGTGCCTATATACCAATGCCAGGAGCTTGGGAAACAAACAGGAGGAACTGATCTTCCTGCTAAACAAGAATGACTACAATCTCATAGGGATAATGGAGACCTGGTGGGACTCCACCCATGACTGGGCCACAGGCTATACCCTGTACAGGAGAGATTATCCATAAAAAAAGGGGGTGGGGGTGTAGTGCTCTATGCCAAGGAAAACTACCATCCCTGCAAGCTGACACTGGCACCCAAGGAGGACAACTGGAGACCCTCTAGGTTAAAATATGTGGAGAACGTGGCACAGGAGACACAATGGTAGGAGTCTACAGACATCCTAATCAGGATCAAGAGCTTGACCAGTAATTTGCCAAGGAACTGGCTGAGGCTGCGTGCTCCTGGTGCATGGTTGTCATGTGAGACTTCAACTACCTGGACATCTCATGGGAAGAGCACTTGGTCAAATCTGAATGATTGCAAACCTTCCTCACGTGCGTGGACGAGCTCTGACTCGAGAAGTCTATGCACCGACAAGAGGTAAAGCACTGCTCGACCTGGTACTGGTAAAAGGGGATGATCTAGTCAGTGACCTAAGAATTGAAGGGAAGCTGGGAGACAGTGCCCACAAGCTGATCACTTTCACTATCCACCGCAAAGCTGCCAAGTCAGTCATCAATGCAGAAGTCCTCAACTTCAGGAAAGCTGACTTTGATAAGCTCAAGAGGCTTGTTGTTGAGGGCCTAAGGGACCATGCCTTGACAGGGAGGGGAGTTCAGGATGAGTGGTTACTCCTCAAGGGAGCAAACCTGAAAGCAGAAGCGATGTCTATCCCATCTCGGAGGAAAGGTAGCAAAAGGGCACAGCAACCCCCTTGGCTCATCAGGGAACTTGTGGACCTCCTGTGCCTAAGAAGAGAGACCTATAAAGGAAGGAAGACAGGAATCACCACAAAAAAGGAGCATTCTGCACTGATCCGGGCCTGTAGGGAGTGAACCAGGAAAGCCAAGGCTGCAACCAAACTCCAACTGGCTACACGTATCAAAGACAACGAAAAATCTTTTTTCAAGCATGTGGGGAGTCGGAAGAAAAGCAAGGGTAACACTGGATCCCTGTTAAACTAAATGGGACAGCTTACAACCAACACCCAAGAAAAAAACAACCTGCTTAATGGGTATTTTGCATCAGTTTTTCACCAGCCAAAAGGGACTGCCACTGGCTTGGATCTTTGAGAACTCCTGGTGCTCAGGAGAAGTGCCCAATGATTGGAAGAAGGCCAATGTGGTGCCTATCTTCAAGAAAGGAAGGAAAGTAGATCCAGAGAACTACACCTGCAGCCTGACCAGTGTCACATAGAGAGGGAGGATCATCTCCTTGGTCCTGCTTGTGATGCATGTGTGGATGCATGGCAAGGTACGGTTAGCCCTACTGACCGTGTACTCTCATTGTCAGCCCCTGTTCATCTTGGAGTCAATAATGACTCCAAGATCTCTTTCTGTCACCATGCTTTTGAGAAGGGAGTTCCCCAGCCTGTAGGTATGCTGCTGGTTCCTCCTGCCCAAGTGTAGCACCCTGCACTTGCCAGTATTGAATGCCATCCTATTTTCATTTGCCTACCCCGGTAACCTGTCCAGGTCCTGCTGTAATCTGTCCTTCCCTTCTAGCATGCCCACCTCACCCCAAATCTTGGTGTCATCTATGAATTTAAACAGGTTGCCCTTCACCCCCTCATGCAAGTTGCTAATAAAGAAACTGAACAGTGCAGGCCCAAAGACCGAGCCCTGGGGGACCCCACTGCCCACTTTCCTCCAGGTCGAAAATGACCCGTCCATCACCACTCTCTGAGTATGACCCCTCAGCCAATTTGCAATCCATCTGACTGTGTAAGCATCAATGCCACAGTCACCTAGCTTTTTAATGAGAATGGGGTGGGAGACAGTGTTAAAGGCTTTCCTGAAGTCCAGAAAGATTACATCTATCACGACACTTGCATCCAGTGATTTTGTGACCTGATCGTAGAAGGCAATCAGGTTGGTCTGACAGAACCTGCCCCTAATGAAACCGTGCTGGTCATATATCTTGACTTGAAAGAAGCCTTTGAACTGGTGTCCCACGATCTCCTCATGGAAAAATTGGCCAACTGCGGTCTCAGCTACATCACAGTCCGATGGCTGGGGAATTGGCTCTGAGGTCAGACCCAGAGAGTGGTAATAGATGAAAGTGAATCATTATGGTGTGCCATAACCAATGTGGTCCCTCATGGCTCCATCCTTGGGCTTATAGTCTTTAACATCTTTATTAATGATGTAGACATTGGTGTCAGAAGCGGGCTGGCCAAGTTCGCCGATGATACCAAACTTTGGGATAAAGCATCCATACCTGAGGATAGGCTGGTGATCCAGGACGACCTCAATAGGCTCAGAAAATGGGTGGATGAAAACCTGATGACATTTAACACTGAAAAATGCAAGGTACTCCACCTTGGGGATAAAACCCCTGCACCATACTTATAGACTCAGCAGTGCTATGCTTGCTAGCATCATGGCTGAAAGAGACTTGGGGGTCATGATTGACCACAAGATGAATATGAGCCACCAATGCAGTGTCACAGCTAGTAAAGCGAGCAAAACTCTGGCTTGCATCCATAGATACTTCTCAAGTAAATCCCAGGCTGTCATCCTCCCGCTGTACCCGGCCTTGGTGAGGCTGCAGCTGGAGTACTGCTTCCAATTCTGGGCTCCACAATTTAAAAAGCCCATGGAAAAGCTTGAGAGAGTCCAGAGGAGAGCCACGTACATGATCAGAGGGCATGGGAACAGGCCTTGTGAGAAGAGGCTGAGAGCCATGGGACTCTTCAGCCTGGAAAACCGCAGACTCAGGGGTGACTTAGTGGCTGCCTATAAGTATATAAGGGGCATACATCAGGATCTAGGAGAATGCCTGTTCACCAGAGCGCTACAAGGGATGACGAGGTCAAACAGTCACAAACTCCTCCAAGACCATTTCAGGCTGGACATAAGGAAAAACTTCTTTACTGTCCAAGCCCTCAAGGACTGGAATAGCCTGCCTCCAGAGGTGGTGCAAGAACCTACTCTGGAATTCTTTAAGAAGCATTTAGATACCTATCTTGCTGGGATCCTTTGACCCTAGCTGACTTCCTTCTCCTGGGGCAGGGGGCTGGACTCAATGATCTTCCGAGGTCTCTTCCAGCCCTAATGTCTATGAAATTTATGAGATATCACTATCTTTTTGGGAGTGTTAGGGGTCAAGTTTGGATTATGGTTCATATTTTGAATTAATGTCAGTTGGTCCTAAAGTTGATGAAGACAGTAAAGATGGATGTAGAATGTTCTTTATAACAATTTTTTGATAGAAAACTGTATTTTGTAAAATTTGGTAGTGTGAGAGTGATAGTGTAGCTGTGATGGTCCAGAAGTTATGCCAGAAGCAAAGACGTTTTAGGGTGATATCTCTTATGGGACCAACTATATAACTCCAGTTATGCAGTGGGAGCATCTAAACGTTCATAAATGCACCATAATTACAGCACATTAAGTTTAATACCTGTAATTGCAGGTACTGACTTAATGCACTGGAATGGGCGCTACTGTTCATTAGAGCAAATGAATGGTTTTTTTTGTGATGCTTAATGTGCATTAGACTAATGCACAGTAGAACTAATGTAATGTGAATTTAATGTCTCGCGTAGACGCGCCCTGTTGGCCAAGTAGAAACTAGCACCCTAAGAAAGCCTTGCCTCTAGTATTTTGTAAAACTGCAATTTTTCATCCCCTCTTAAAGATTTTGACAAAATTCCGTTTGAAACTGAAAGCACTATTCAGACACGTGTACTTTGGGGAGAGGGCCTTTTACATTTCTGTCATAATTAAAATGCAGAAATGAAGAATAATTATTACCGTTTACAGATGTTCATCCTGATGAAAATGTTTTGGATACATTTCTTTCATGAGTGAGAATGGTGAATACTCTCCTTGCTACAATTCCTTTTTGTTTTGTTTAAAAATCTGGGGCAAATCTGGGGAAATGACTTCAGCCCTGTGGTAGGAGCTGCTAGCTGCGAAAACTGAACCGCAGCATTCTGTTGGGAAACTGCATACTTGCATCTGATAATCATTTTATGGGAATGTGTGCCGACTTATAGTTGTGGTTCCCCACAAAAGACTGGGAACATGAGGTACTTTTCTACTAAATCTATTTCACGGTCTATTCCTAACCTCTCTTTTATATCAGTTTTCTTCCACCAGCTAAAGTTTTCTTACATTAGAGCTTAACAGAGAAGATAGATAACAGAATGCTTTTCATACTCATTTCTACTCACCCGCTAATTTTCAACTATAGTAAGTCCAAAGGCTTTAGCTAAGGTACTGCATATTTGTGGAGGCAAGACAAGGCAAAGCCCTTATATGTAGAGATTTTGTCAGTGAATTTGGGTTAAAATCATTATCTTGCTATATTTCCTGCAGAGGGGCCAAAAATGTGAGTAGCATATTGGGCTGGCTGAACTGAAGAAGCCCACAGATTTGTGAACTTAAATTTAGTACAACAAATTATTAGTGGACCATGTGAGATGAGGTATATTCCTATTGCTGACTACAGAATGGAACAAGGCTTATTTCACCTTTGATAGGTAAATAAAATATTTATAAAAAATGTATTTGATTTATCTGCCACCCTTCCCCCCAAAAAGGCTCAGTATAGCTTGGAAAAAAAAGTGATGACAATGGATAAAATAATAAGACAACAATTCTGCAAATAAATAGCTGAAAGTTTCACCTGAACTGCTAAAAGCCTACCCAAATTAGAAGCTCTTACACAACTTCGGAAAGATGGTCAGGTTTAGGGCATTTGAGAGTCCTAATGAGGAGGGAATTCCAGAACTGAGGAACAACTACCATGAATGATCTCCCACATGTTTGGCTAAGCAAACTTAGCATTCAGATGGTATTTAGAAGTATTGCAATGGCATAGAGACGTACATAATTCTGCCCCTTCCCTTTCCCCCCCCTCCCCCTTGACCCCATCAATGCCAATATTTTGACCAATTAAATACTTAGATGCGTAATACATGTGTAACAAAGCAAGGGTAAAGGTTCAGGTTTCTGTTTGGTCTGTCATGGAAGAGGAGTTGCAAGTGGCATTGTTTTAGTGACATCTCCTGCTGTGTGGCAAGTAGAGAAGTTTTCACTTGTCCAACTGAGATAATGCTGATACTTCTATATAGGCATCAGGTCACTACATCATGCATCACGTCTCAATACAATGATCAGTCAACGGAGGGACGCATCTCTATATGGGGCATATAAAACCCATGGGAAATGCTTTTAGCATCCTTGGTCTGAAATACAGAGAAACTGTTCATAGGTATAAGATCCAAGGAAGGATTAACCAACCACTTGAATTTCTCTGCCATCTATAGGGGATACTGGAAATTCTATAGGTCCACTGCATACAACTAACTCTACTTCTGCACATAAGAGACTCATTTAGCAGCTGTAAAAACATTTTTTTGTTCTTTCTGTTTTGCATTAGTTTAGGCAAGATGTGTTGGTTAATGATGGCACATTGCTTTGACCAGAAGCACAGAGCAATGACAGAGACAGCAGATTAGACATATCCAGCTGGTTCTCAATACACATGCTTGATATTCAGATAAAACAGGAGATAAGGAATAGAGAGATAATAATCTGTTAAAGTGTAGGAGTGCATAGGAGGTGGTAATTATATTCCATTTACAGGAGTCTCTCCCGTCTCCATTTAGCTGTTTTCAGCAGTTCTATTGCTGCATTTAATGGCAAATACTCTTTCCCCATGATAACCATTACCATTGGAAACTGCAGCGCTCCATTTAAATGTAGTGCAGACATTCCCTCTTCAGACCTACATGACCTTAGAAGACCTGTCCTTGTCGGAGCCTAATCAAGTATTTTCAGCCTTCATCTCTCCCGGGGTGGGAAATTCATTTGTGAAATTTCCCATTTTTCTCTTTTCCCTCATTATCATGTCTGAAATACCTCCTGGACAGTCTCACATGTTCATTTTTGGAAAATAGTAGCACTCAGATACAATGGTGATGGGTACTGGCAAATAGTGAAATGCATAAACTACTAAACAGATGAATAAGTTTGGTAAGAAGAAGAAAGCACTGCAGTGTACTGTAAGAAGAACCTGAATGATCCTGTCTCTCATGTCTTGCTCCACCACAGCTCTGCTGTGACATTGGACAAGTCACCCAGAGTATGCCTCTAGTACATCCCCAGCACTCCTGGTGGCACCCACTGCTGCAAGAACATGCCCTGCTTACCCACACATGCTTGCATGTACCAAACCCAGAAATGCATCCTTAAGGTCACTTGAGGTACATCTATACGAGACCCTTAATGCACAGAACACTAATTTTACTGTGCATTGAAACATTGGGCAAAGCCCGTGGTAATGTGCAGATTTTGTCTAATGAGCAATAATATCACTAAAAAAGCATTAATCTGTACTAATGTGCAGTAGCATTGATTATAGCACATTAAGTTAGTACCTGTCATTATAGGTACTAAACTCAACGCACCGTAATTACAGAGCATAATGAATGTGTAGATGCGCCCTCAGAGAGGCATCCTTCCCACAGCTGTAACAAGAGACAAAAGGTGCTTTCTCCCCATTAAAACCTCTGTCTCTCAAGAGCAGCTGTGTGTTAGGGACTAGGTAGTGGGCAGTCTGGCCTAGCAGCTAGTCATCTGAATCACAGAACCATAGAAAAGTAGGGCTGGAAGGGACCTCCAGAAGTCATCAACCCCCTGCCTGAGGCAGGATCATCCCTATCCAAACCATCCCATATAGTGCATAATCTAAATTTGCATAAGACTACTGTTAGTCCTGACACAACATAGCCATCACACCCTAACCTACCACAGGTAAAGCAGGGGGACCAAGGAAACCAATGTCCTACTTCTATGAAATTTTATCAGTACATGCTCAAGAGATCCCCACTATAGTGGAAGACAAAACACCCCACAATCTGTACCAATATGACCATGGGGTAAATTCCTTCCTGACCCCAAATCTGGCAATTGGTCTGACCCTCTAGCCAGGAAACTCCAGCTTTGGTCCCAGCAGGAGCATTAGCATATCCCTGTCAAACTTCCCATCCTGAGCTGTAGCCAACACCCAATGCCTCCGAGCGAGGCTTAAAAACACCCTGACACATATAGCAGTAGGGGGTGTGTGGGGGAGGCAACCAGCAAAGCCCAGAAGTATAGAAAAGTACCAATAGTAGAGCAGTAGTTTTTCCCCAAAATTTTTCTGGATATCCAATCTAAAAAACCTACTTTGCCTCATCTTCAAGCTATCAGTTCTTGTCCTCCTCTTTGCAGCAAGAGAGAAAAGGTGCTTCCTTCTTCTTTATGGCAGCCCTTCAACTATTTGAAGACTGCTATCATATCCCCTATTAAGTGCCTTTTCTGAAAGCTGAATACGCCTAACTCCTTCAGCCTCTCTTCATATGACTTGCTTTCTAAGCCCTCCTGCCTCTGGATCCTTTCTAATGTCTCCATGTCCTTTTTAAAATGCAGAGCCCAGAACCATGCACAGTACTCCAGATGAGGCCTAACCGAGCTGAGTAAAGAGGCACTATTACCTCCCACATGTTGTATCCATTGATGCATCCCAAAACCTCATCCACCTTTTGTGTGGTTGCATCACATTGCAGACTTATATTGAGCCTATGATCTACCAAGACTCCTAAACCCTTTTCCATAGAGCTGCCATCCCACCAGGCATCACCCATTTTATATGCGTCTCATTGATAATTCTTCCTAAGATATAGCACCTTGCTTTTTTCTGCATTGAACTTCATCCATCCTGTTAACCTCAGACCAACTTTTCAATTTGTCTAGATCCTTTCAAATTGTGCTCACATCCTCCAATGTGATTCCAGCAGAATAGAAGCTGGAGCCAGAAAAAGAGCCAGGAGTCAAACCAGGAAGCCAGCAAGGAAGCATATGGAGGGTCAGGAACAAAAACTTCTACTTTTTCCAGGTCAAGAATATGGGCTGGGTCTAGTTTTCAAAGCCTGGAGTGGGTGGGGTCTGTTGCCTGTGGCTTCAGAGGACTGGCTACCCTGATTGCCTCACTCAGCCCAGCTGAGGTCAGGGCATTGCTCAAGGCTTGTTGTAGGTGGTGCCTGTTCAAGGGATGACTTGAATCCCTGATGGAGATTAATTTGGTCTGGAGCTCCACTCTGGCCTCATCACACTCTGATGAACACCCCAAGAGGAGCTTTGCCACCGAGTTTCTGAGCATGGTAGCAAATGTAGCAAGCAACTAGCTTGGCTTAGCAGAGAACTCTTCTGTGAGCTTAACACAAAAAGGATACTACAAAAAGTAGAGGCTTGGAAAAACAACTTGGGGAGTATAACAATAAGAATATTACTCGGACATGCAAAGATGAAGTCAGGAAGGCCAAAGCACAACTGGAGCTGCAGCTAGCTAGGCATGTGAAGGGTAACAAGAAAGATTTCTATAAATATGTTTAGCAACAAGAGGACGGTCAGGGAAAGTGTGGGTCCCTTACTGAATAGGGGAGGCAACCTCATGGCAGAACATGAGGAAAAGGCTGAAATACTCAATGCTTTTTTTAACTCTGTCTTCACAGGCCAGGTCAGCTCCCAGACTATTGCACCAGGCAGCACAGTATGGGGAGGAGGTGAGCAGCCCTCAGTGGTGAAAGAACAGGTTAGGGACTGTTTAGAAAAGCTGTGTACAAGTCCATGGGGGGGGGGGGGGGGGGCAGATGCAATGCACCTGAAGGTGCTGAGAGAGTTGGCTGATGTGATTGCAGAGCTGCTGGCCATTATCTTTAAAAACTCATGGTGATTGGAGAAGGTCCCAAACAGTTGGAAAAGGGCAAATATAGTACCCATCTTTAAGAAAGGGAAGAAGGAAAATCCAGGGAACTACAGACAGGTCAGCCTCACCTCAGTCCCCAGAAAAATCATGAAGCAGCTCCTCAAGGAATCCATTTGTAAGCAGTTGGAGGAGCAGGTGGTGATCAGGAACAGTCGGTATGGATTCATCAGGGGCAAGTCATGCCTGACCAACCTGATTGCCTGCTATGATGAGATGACTGGCTCTGGGGATGCTGGGAGACTGGTGGATGTGATATACCTTGATTTTTAGCAAGGCTTTTGATACAGTCTCCCACTACATTCTCACAAGCCAGCTGAGGAATGATGGGTTGGATGAATACTGTAAGGTGGATAGAAAGCTGGCTGGATTGTCAGGTTCAGAGTATAGTAATCAATGGCTCAGTGTCTAGCTGGCAGCTGGTATCAAGTAGAGTGCCCCAGGGGTTGGTCCTGGGGCTGGTTTTGTTCAATATCTTCATCTATTATCTGGAAGATGGGATGGAGAGCACCCTCGGCAAGTTTGTGGATGACACCAAACTGGGAGGTGTAGTAGACACACTGGAGGGTAGCACTAGGATTCTAAGTGACCTAGACAAATTGGAGAATTGGGCCAAAAGTAATCTCATGAGGTTCAACAAGGACAAGTGCGAAGTCCTGCACTTAGGATAGAAGAATCCCATGTACGGCTACAGTCTAGGGACTGACTGACTAAGCAGCAGCTCTGCAGAAAAGGACAGTGGACAAGAAGCTGAATATGAATTTGCAGTGTACCCTTGTTGCCAAGAAGGCCAACAGAATACTGGGCTGCTTTAGTAGGAGCATTGCCAGCAGATCTAGGGATGTAATTATTCTGCTCTATTTTACACTTGTAAGGCCACATCTGGAGTACTGTGTCCAATTTTGGATCCCCTCCTATAGAAAGGATGTGGACAAGTTGGAGAGAGTCCAGCAGAGGGCACTGAAAATGGTTTGGGGGCTGGAGCACATGGCTTGTGAGGAGAGGCTGAGGGAAGTGGGTTTGTTTAGTCTCCAGAAGAGAAGACTGTGAGGGGATCTGACTGCAGCCTTTACCTGCCTGAATGGGGGTTCAAAAGAGGATGGAGCTGCACTGTTCTCAGAGGTGACAGATGACAGAACAAGGAGCAATGGTCTCAAGTTGTAGCAAGGGAGGTTTAGGTTGGATATTAGGAAAAAACTCTCACTAGGAGGGTGGTGAAGCACTGGAACAGATTATCCAGAGAGGTGGTGGAAGCTCATCCTTGGAGGTTTTTAAGACCTGGCTAGACAAAGCCTTGGCTGGGATGATCTAGGTGGGGATGGTCCTACTTTGAGCAGGGGGGTGGACTGGATGACATTCTGAGGTCCCTTCTAACCCTCATTTTCTATGATTGTATGTGGTGTATATAAAAGTGGGAATGAATGTGGGGACATGTTGGGGATTGGGAAACCCTAGCAGCGTAGGAGATTAGCCTCTCTGTGCCTCTGCTCTACATTTGGAGATATCCTGACAACACCCCTTTAAGGATAGAAATGCAGTTAACTCCATTAAAGATGATGAACCCAGAAGTAACAAGGTGACTGGGGACAACAAGTAAGATAGAAAGCATGAGCACCAAGAGTGCACAGGAGGATGTGTGACATTGGCTGCAACCTGCCTTCATATCGGCAGTGCCTTGTAGTTTCCTTCCCCAGCTCCTCTTCATAGGGCACTTAAGGCCAGAGAAGTTTTCTGATTTAAAGTCATTCATGTAAACATTTCAAATCACTTATCTGCATCTGAGTCAGCAGTTCCACTTGCAAGATGGTCTAGTTCAATGAACAAATGAAATGGTTTATTTATAAGGCTTCTTCTCACAGGAGATCCAATTTAGGCTTAAAATTAGCTAATTGTCCCTTTGATGGATTTCCACTTGAAGTAAATAGAGGTCATTAAGTTTCTCAGGGACTCTGCCTTCTGAAAGTAGTTATCCAACAAGAGGATAGCCTCCCTGAGCAAGCCCAGGTAAAGCTGGCTATTTCAAACAGCTGTTTAGCTTTACAGTTTGGGTGAATTGCTTTGAGAGCAGCAGTAGTAGCAAAAGTGCTAATCTCATGGACTGAGCGGATTTAGCCAGTGCTCTCATTGCCTTTTAAGGATGGATGAACGTTGAGTCAGGCTTTTCCTTTAGGTGTACATATTGATTTTGATTTCCTGCCTTGGAAATGCCTGTGTTCTGTTGAACAAGCATTTCTAATCAGACCTCCCAAAAGACCAGTGAATTCTCATGAAAGGTAGCAGCAGTGCTAATAAAACACCAGGCATCCTCCCAAAGTCAAAGAGTTGGATCACTCTGTACTTTCAACGTGCTGCCAAGTCTGTTGAATATTATTCCCCTGCCTAATAAGATATTGCACACCTGCATTTCAGACAGCAAAGCTACTAGGAAAATCCTGAAAAAAATAACTTTACTGAGCTCAGGTTAGAAGATTATTATATCCTGCTGTTATCTGTGGTTTTACTCTGAGGCATATCCTTGGCACTAGGATGATAATGCAAAGTAGTATGACACCATGGTAAAATTTAAACAGCCATGCATCATGTTGTGTGGAAGCACCTTAGGGACCAGGGGTAGGCCCAATATTATTCAACAGATTATTAATGGTTTTGAGGAAGGAGTGCACAGCACATTTGTTAAATCTGCAGATACTACTAAATTAGGAGGTGCTGCAAACACCAGGGGAGACAGACAAGCATGAGAGAAGGAGCTAGAGTTGTTCAATATATATGGGTTGGGAATATATAACTAAATCTGATCCTGGGAAACATGTTTGTCCATACAGAAAAACAAAAGAATACTGTTTAGTGGAAGGGAGATGTTGTGGAAAGAGCGTAAGCGATGGTAACAATTAGAGAAAACCTTTCAAAGGTAACTTAGAAACAAAACACCCAAAGTGATTCAGTAAATGCAGAGAAGCTTTGTCACCACCGACTGAAGAATAAGACTCCTTTCCTCATATACGGCCTGGATGAGACCCTACATAGGAACTGCCTGACAACGTATAGCCAGGCCTCCCCTGGCACGGCCACATGCCAGGCCCACCTTGCATGGAGCGTCCACTAGCTGTGGCTGCGGGGGGGGGGAGGGTGCATTAGTGTGCAGCCACAGGGTGCCATGTGGGATGCTGGTGCAGGGGCATGCCCCGTGTGGCGGGGGTGCGTGGCCACAGGGTGCTACACAGGGAGTGGGCACGGGGGGCGTGGGCAGAGGCCACCAGCTACACAACACCACTGTGGAGTGGGACGCTCCCCCACATGCACTCCCCGCACAGCACCCTGTGGCCGCACACCATGCCTGCTCCCCGTGTGGCACCCTTCTGCTGCACATCTGCTCCCTGCACAGCACCATGCAGATGCACGCCATGCCACCCTCCGCACCCGTGCCCCCATGTACAGGAACCACCTGCTGGCTGCAGCTGCAGGGCTTGTTGGGGGGAGCTTGGCATGGGGGGCTGGCAAGCAAAACATGGCTGCAGGGTGCCGCACAGGGAGTGGGCAGCACCCACCAACTGTAGCACATTTCCGCTGCCAGCATGCCACGCACCCCACCGTATGGGGCACACCCCATACCTGCATGCAATCCCCCCTGCAAAACTGCCTCCCTGCCCCTATGCATCATGGCCCCATGCACCCTCTGCCACACCCCAGAGCTGCGCCCCTTGCCACACAGCCACACCTGGAAGGCACTCCCCCCACCATGGCCACTCCCCATGCTATGCCCCACAGCTGTGCACCACCCCCTTGCCCTGAGGCCATGCCACCCTGGTCCCATGCCCTGCCTCACACCCTGCGCAGCACTGCAGGGCTGCTCCCCACACCATGCAGCTGGCGAGCGCTCCCCACCCCATGGCTTCTCCCCGCACCATACCCTGCAGCCACCCACCCCACATTCCCTGCACCACATGGCTGCAGGCAGCAGGTGCTCCCCCCACAATGGCCACTCCCTGTGCTATGCCACAGCACCACCCCCTGCGCAGCTGTGCACCATGAGTCCCACGCACCCTGCACCACACCCTGGGGTTCCTCCCTGCACCATGCAGCTGGCGAGTATTCACAGCACCATGGCCACTCCCCATGCCAAGTCCTGCAGCCTCCTGCCTGACTGCATGCCACATCCCCCTGGTTGCCTTGCACCACACCCCAGGGCCACTCAGTGCACCCCAAAGCTGCAGTTGGTGGGCATGCCCCGTACTGTGGCCACTCCCCATGCCACACCCAGCGGCTGCATGCCACACTCCCCCATGCAGCCATCTGCCATGACCCCCACACTCCCTGCGCCCCACCCTGGGGCAGTGCCCCACGCCACGCAACCATTGAGTGCTCCCTGCACCACACCCCATGGCCGTCCACTACACCACCTCCACGCAGCTGCACACCATGGCCCTTCGGGTGTGGAGTGCTGGGGAGGGGTGTGGTGTGGGGCACAACCCAGAACGGCACCAGGGGTGGGGGAGAGTGGGGCTGGACCCAGAGCAGTGCAGGGAGGATGCAGGGCCAGATACTGGTCTCCATCCCCCCCCCCCCCCCCCTTCCCATCATTCATGACAGGCATTTTACTAATCTATCCAAAAATCTTTAAATGACCTAATCACAAGGAAAGTTTCTTCCTATCTGCCACTAGTTAGGAGCTGTGTGATGTCCTCCAGAATGATGGTTTGTATCATTTCCAAAATGTATGTGGTGAAATCCTGGCCCTATTTAACTCCCACTGACTTCAGTGGGAGCAGGATTTCACCCAATGTATATATACTGTATGCCAAATGCTATGGATTACTTGAAATATCTGAGTCAAGAGCTTGGTAAATTTTATCCTCTTGTAAATCGGTTATTTCTCTTGCCTTCCTCCAATACTTTTTTCTTTTCGACAAAGATAGTCTTCTGATAGGTACGCTGTTTCTATACAGATATATAGAGTTGGATTGGGATATCAACCCTACAAATCTTTTATGAAGCTTACTGAATACCTAGGAAAGCCAAGTAGAAAAGCAACTTTGTGGAGTACAGAATAAACACAAGAGAAATTAAATTGTATCGTTCAAACTACTATGATTGCATTGTTTTAAAATACATGACTAGAATTGGCACAGCTATCTTCTTTATGAAGCAAAATAAAAAATACTGAATAACAGTGGGGATGGGTTTTACTCTTTCATTTGATTGCTGCTTGTGAAAACAAAATTCCAATATCCTTTTTCATATGTTGATGAAAAGTAGCTAGAATTCTCATGCATAATGGATATTTTTTGGAGGCCCCCCTCAAGAGAACACTAAAATGATCACTGAAACTTTAGGAGAGTTACTCATAAAATAAACTTGTTAATTTTTCATTTTTTTTACATATCTCCAGATTAATGAAATAATGGTGTAGGCAAGAAATCTCTTGGGATTGAATGATGCAAAAAGTTCCAGCTCTTTGGAAATTAGAATGTAAAGCTTGCCAAAAAAAGAAGTACACATTTTGCATAAATACTTCTTTGAGCTTATGCTATTTGTCACTGAGGATTTAATCATAAAACTTACATCTGTAACAGTGAGAGAAATGGAGGCTTAAATCCCCACTCCAAATCAATGGATTTATACGCCTATAAGAATAGAATAATTTAGCATCAATTCAGGCCCCAAATTATGAAGCATGTAAAGAAGATGCTATTAAATCCAAAGACATAAAGTGATCAGATGAAATCATTACAAGCCAGCTCAAAATCCTGGAAAACCTTGGTTAAAAAAGAGACACCAGGAGATCTAAGGCATCCCATGCATAACTATTTTCTAAACAAAAATTCTGGAGAGAGTCAAGAAGGCTCTGAAAAAGATATTAGGGATTTGAAAGAGAACACTGCACAAAAGTCAAATATTTTCAATTACTCCTAAATAAACCACAGGATTTTAAGTTAACCAAGCTGCTAATAATAATCATAATCATAATCATAGACCTATGCACATGCCTAAGTAAAACTTTTTTTTCTGTACACAAAGTTTGGTTACATCTGTGACACTGGCCAAATGAATTACCCCTCTAGAAGCTCACCTACACAGGGGAGTCACAATGAAGTATGCTAGGGTGTAAACGTCTAGTGCACGAGTTACTCCATGCAAATTCCTTGTATGGACTCTTTTCAAACTGGAGTAAGATATTCAGTGCACACTAACAGTTAGTGTGAAGCAGCTGATACATTCTTTCTAAAACTACATCTTATACTTTACTATGCACAGGGTTCCCTGTGGAGACAACATTTAAGCTTTATTGTCTACATCAGTGAAATAGGAGGTATGATATTATTACACGTTGGATTAAACCTTGGTGAAGCTAGTGGGGTTTAACCTCATTTTATATAAAAGTGGTAGTTCAGACTTCTTGATGAAGCAGTCCCCAAAGTGAACCAGGGATACATCTGAGGCGACTCGGGGATTTAAGCTATTTTAGCAGAAAGAGAGACCCTGCGTGAGCAAGCAGCTGAGGACACAGCCCCCTGAAAAGACTGGAGCGAGTGCTTCGAAGGGTACTGGCTGGAACAGGTTTGATTCTGTGAGCAAAGACACTGTGTCTGGTCGTTTGATTCCTACTATGCACAGGAAAATCAATTGGAGACAGGCACTTAATTGGAGTCAGGCACCAGCATACCCCTGTACCGTCTTTGTGAACAAATATGATTGCATCAAGGAGCTGCCAAACTCCATCAACATTTTCTCCTCCTAGCTAAGAGATGCCATTTTTTTGGCTAGCTGCTCAGGTTGAAAAGGGTAACCATAGCTACCAATACTCTAAGGGTGTAGGGAGGTGCATGTAGTGTTTGCAAAGTGCTATACCGCTGCAGTCATTATGCCTTATACTCACTGCACCAGACCACACCTCTTGGCTCATCCCTGACTGTTTTTACTTCAAGTTAAAAATTCACAAGTGTGAGCTTTCTACCAGGAGGGATTTCTGACATATGCCAATGAGGAACACTTTCAGCATCTCCAAAGGTCATGAAAAATGAATTGACATAGGCCCTATATAACAAACTGGCAAGAAGGGTTTTGCATCTTCAGGTGTGGGGAGGAAGTTAAATTTCAGGCTGCTTCTCTCTTCCCTGTTTGAGGCTTTACCCTTCCATCATAGTACTGAGGAACTCTAAAGAGAGCAATTTGCTTTGCAAATTATTTAGATTAATGATGCATCCCCAAAATACAGAGAAAATGCTTCTTCTAGCACAATCCTCAATGAAAAAATACAGCCAGCTCTTCAGCTCCTGTAAATCAACATGGCCTCATTGACTCCAAAGGGCCTAAGCACCAGTTGTCAGCAGCTAAAGTGCTGATAGAAAAGTTAGATGGCCTAGGTCATTTTGAAAGAGAAAAACGTTGGCTAAAAGCTTTACCTGGACAGTCTTTATGCCCCTCCTGAGAACAGCCACAACACCAAAGACGTTTCAGCCAACTCTGCTAACCAGAATAAAACCAAATTTACATTAGTTAGACTAGAGGTAGGATCTGGACCAGTGAAGAGATTGCAAACAAAAGATAACGTGTTTTATTTTTCTAAGTAATTGATAGAGCACATGCTTACCATTATACACAATCCAGGGTACCTTTAGTATATAGATTCCCTTGCTGCCATCCGCTCTTTAGTGACTAGAGTAGTCTTAAGCCAAGTCTACACTAGAAAAGGTATCGCTATCTGGGCAAGCCATTCTAGGGTAGACATGATGGACTACGAGTCAAGATGTGCTCTCGCTTGTATCATTTACACCATTACCCCCAATCAATGAGATGTGGTGACAAGGGATTTTTTGCCAATATTCATGTCTTAAGTTAGGGCTTTTGCCATACATATAATGAGTATCATACCCTTATCTGACAATCTATAACCAGCAAAAATTGTAAGTGAGGAACTTGCTGTAAGAGTGTTATATAGTAAATGTGTTAAGAGTGGGAGAAACAATTGCATTTATGGCATACACTTGTGCTATTGATTATATGTAGTGCATTTAGGCAATAATAAGTATTTGATTTGCATTACAATGATTACCTGGACCAACATTCAGCATTCTAAATTAGCCAATTTTGATTATTTCCCTCAGAGAAGGATGAACTGACATTGTATCTAATTGTCTGGAGCTTAGATTGAATTGTTCTGATCAGTTACTAGAACCAACAAATTGAAAGGCATCAACTTATACTGGTTTTAATTTAGTTTCTTATTGCATGGAAGGATTGGATTTAAACATTCAGTATGGGAGAACTTCCATGTTTACTTCATTGTGCTTCCAGGCAGCTTGGCTTTGGTACATCTAGCATATTTAAAATCCATAAATATACACACACAGAGAAATTCTTGCTGCAAGCAAATTTAATAAAAGAAAAAATCCATTAACATAATGAAGAGACTGTTTGGGCAGCTTCAGCAATGAGGACTTTTAAATGAGCACAGTATTTCTATGCTGCAGTCCTAACTATGCCATTCACTAGTTGCTTGACACAGGTATACCACCTGACCTCTGTAACTCATATAAACAGAGCCAATTTTATGTTTCTTCTTCATAGCAGTGTTGAGAATTTTTGCAGTGGCTGCAATGTACTGGGCTTTATGGACCAACACTGTGTGAAGCTGAGGGAGGACAGACTTTCTTCTCAGAAGTGGACCTTAATTCCACATGAGTATCTGCTAGCACAGGTCTCTGCAGCTGTGTGTCCCATTGACTTGAATGAGACTCTGCACAGACAGAAGCCTCTTTACCAGGAGGTGTTGATACAGCATCAGAGTCTATTATTTGCACAAACGATTCCATCTTTGTTCAGTACCTCTGCAGTCACCATTAACACAGATGTTAAATCAGACGCTTGTGATTTAGGACTTGATTTAGTGGTGCACACAAGCAAATGCCTGAGTCTCATTGACTTAAACCTATGCTTAGGTGTTTTATTGAATTGGGGTGAAGCAGTGAATAGGGCTGTGGGTAGGACAATCTCCTTGATGTCCCTGACCTCTAGAATTTACTTCCTCACTTTGCCCTTAACAGTCTGGGTCTCTTAATCTTCTGGATACACTAGTAGGTCCTCCAGCCAAATTCTGGTCACAATGGGAGTCTTTGCATGTGCTCTGGGGTGGGGCAGTGGAGGCGTATTAATTAGAGTGGCTCTCAGGAGCTGTTCTAATTAAAACATCTGCAGTATCTTGGGTATTTAGCATCCCATTCTTCAAAATGATGGCGGGGGTGTTCTAATTAGAACATGTTGGAGCAGGTATTGGGTATGTGTATAGATGCCCAGTTGTACCAGCATTAGCATAGAAAGCTGTGCCAGGCTGAGTACCCCCTTAGAGGTTATGGTTACTCTTTAGGCTCCAAATTGAAATATGCAAAGGTCTGCTTCTGCTGTCACCTACTCCTGGAGGGGCCAAGATAGTAAAGCCTCTTATGTGGCTAGGGGCACAGGCAAAAGTGACAATTTTTGCCTGATTTGGCCACAGAAAGTGGTCTATAGCCATGACCAAGTGCATGGCTGCAGACAGCTTTAAAAAATGGCCAATCAAATGAAAATCTGAAACAGCCTCTCACTGTTTTAAGAAGGGGGGGAGGGGGAAGAGAACAGAGGAAGTTTGGTCTAGGGGGTTTTCAATCCCTGCTGGAGGGTGCAGCAGGTGTACTGGAGCACCCCCAGGGTGGGGGACGGTGGGGGTGAGGAGGGCTCCAAATCATCCACCCTAACCTCCATCAAGGCTGGGGGACCCATAGAAGGAGCTCCCTCTGCTCCCTCCCATCCTGAAAACTTTGCAGCTTTGCAGGGAGGAGAGGCCATTGCTAGGGCAAGACAGCTCCAGACTCCCAGCCAGCAGCTAGATTTCCCTCCCCCCTGGAGCCAACAGTGAACTTCTGTTTGTTCCCGGGGATCCTTGTAACTCAGACTGCTTCCTGCAAAGCGTTCTCAGTTACAGCGGGGAGCTGCACTTCTGTCTGCACCCTAAATGTCTGTTACTGGTTCTGGTCAAAAGTGCCTACGTCCTTACTGCACCGAGCAACCAGGTGTTTAGTTTGTGTCTAAGCACAATCAGGATTTATAAACTAAGCCTTCTTCTACCTATCTCACTTGTCAGACTTTACAAGGTATTACAGGCTTCACAGAATATACCTAGCTCCCCACAAGAGACTGCCAGGAGGAGGAAGTAAAGGTAGGTTCTTCTTCTTTTAACCCAACAGCTTACTGAGTAGTCCAGGTTGCTCCCATCACTTAGCACCAACTCTTCCCATTTATAGGGTTTCTTAGGCACTTAACTAAGGGCTCTGGATTCTCCCAGAGTGAGGGGTGTCTGAAACACTGAGTGTTTCAATGTTTGAACCTTTATGTTGATCTAGCTCCCAAAAACTCCAAATCTCTTCTTCAGGAGTAAGTTATAGGTGATAAATAGCCTTAGGGGTTATAGACAACACTTTTCTTTTGATCGTGTAATTGTACAGTTAGTTAAGGTTGTATAGTCAGGCTGATACCCAACCTAAGCACTAACACCATTTACTTTCATCATTGTGAGACAAGCTTAGGGTGTTGCTACACATTAATACCATATAACATTTCATAGATTTAGCATGTGCAGATTGTAAAGTTAGCATGTGCTAGGAGCAGTCACACAGTCAGGAGTTAATACCACCTCTGACCTGCACAGCTGTGACTTGCCTCTACAGGGCTGGTGAGCAGGGGCATGGCTCGGAGTAGCCAAGTCTCCCTGTGACTTCCTTGTGGCCGTCTGGCTCCCCAGCTCTCCAGAGACTGTGCCTAGCTCTCCTGAGGCTCCTTGGCTCTCTGTCCATACAGGGCAGTAGATTTAGGGAGGATGGTAGGTGCTGGAAGCAGAGCATCCAGGAATGCTGTAGAACTATAAATTGCTTGTGCTGGTCCCCTGGAGCAGACTGACGTTAGTGCAATATCTGTTGCATAACACCAGCCAGAGATACTCCTCACCTGAAGAGTTTTCCTGCTTTAATGTTTGAACGATTGTCTTTTAAGTGCATTTAACTCATATTGAGTTAACATCTAACAACACCCTTAAACCCAGACAGGTTCTCAATTGATGCAAATCAGCATAGTCTCCAGCAACTTCAGAACATGTCTGTTTACACCAGATGTGTTTGCCTAGTAGCTTAGAAATGAATGAGCATTCACATCGGCTATGATGTAGGTACATATGAAGTAAGGAACTACTCAGTATGGAAAGCAGTGCCAGAATCTGGCCATACGTGCATCCCCATAGCAACTGTTTGGGACTTGTCTTGCAATTAATCAGAAGCAGCAAAACTACATGCCTGCAAGTTCCAGCAGGTGATAAATGGAATAAATATCCATGAAACATAGGCATACTTTAAAATCTAGGTGTAGTTTATTTCCATTAATTTTTTCACTACTACTATGTCTTTAATTCCATAAACAAAATAAATTGGTTGACAGTCTTATGGAGGCAACCACCACAAAACATTTAACAGGAATGAAATATTTCTAATTATCCCCTTATGGGTTTCTTAAGAACCCAACAGCTGCTACAACTGGCAGCAAGGAACCATTTCAAAGCACTTGTTGAGCAGCGAGCATGTTTTCAATACAATTAAAGAATTTGTGTTACCACAAAATCTCTGCTCTTTACCTAGTTCTCACAGGACTGCAGTGCCCTAAACTATTAACAGCTGCCACGTATCTCCCTAGAGGTAGCTGCATTTCAGGGCTAAGAAAAATAATTTCAAAATTTCATAAAAGGATTATTCTGCTGATCAACATATGCTTTAGTTAATAGTGCATGACAAGCAGGAAGTAAATGCAAGCTGCTATCTCTGTAGGTGACACACTTCCTTCTGAGATAATACTGGACTAAAAATTTCAGCAGATTTTTAGGTAGTGCTGTATTGCTGGAAACATTTGAGTAGATTCCCTGTTCTAGTGCTTTGCGTGATTATTTAGAGCCATTCAAGGTGATCACAAAATGCTAAAACTCAGAATGGCAGCATTTTATATCAGCTTTACATTTACTTCCCACACACGTACAAGTTGTGAGACCATGGAGATCATGTTCAGTACCATTCAGAAAGCCAAGACCTTGAGTACAAAGGGAAGGCAGGATTATTACAGTTGTGGCAGGCTCGCCGCTTTTGCCCGGCTAGCCCGGCTTGGAAAAGGACACTTTGGATTGGTGGAACATTTCTACCAATCAGGTAACAGCTGGGTGGGGCTTGCCCTGCCCCTGCTTGGAGGTGCAGGGGAGGTCAGGACCTGATTGAAGACTGCGCTTTGCAGGTCTGGCAGACTTCAGGGGCGGGGCCTCCGGTGTAGATAAAAGCCCAGTGTGCTCAGTATGCTGGGCAGAGTCGAGGGACACTGGAGAGGGAAGAGCCTCCACGGGATCCCTTCTTTGCTCCAGCGGTGCGCAGGCTGGCGCATGGGACTCAGGCTCTGGGAGCCACCTTGAGGCAGCTCGAGCCTGCATCCTCAGCAGAGGGCTGGATGGAGCAGTGTGCAGACCAGCACATGGAGAGCTGGCCCTGGGAGCAGCTCAAGGCTGCTTGTGCCCATACAGTGTGCAGTCCGGCACATGAAGAACCTGCCCTGGGAGCAGCTTGGGGCTGCTCAGGTTAGCCCCAGTGTAAGCTGGATAACCGGAGCCCCACAGTGCGGCCTGGCCAAAAGAACTAAAAGAGCCCCAGAGCCTAGAACAGGGCCTGAGAAAGGGGATGCCAAGGCATAAGGCTAGGTAAAACCTAGCCAGCAGTGGCTAGGTTCCCCCCCATGAGAGCTGGACAAACCCTCAGTGCCCAAAGTGGGGCACAGGGCCAGGAGGGGAGGTCTCGGAGTGATGCAGACAACGCTGGTGGGGCCTCTGATTGAGTGAACCATTTTCTGCTCTGGGTCCTAGGGTAGAAGTGTCTCTTGATCTCCAACAAATCAAGGGGACATCAGAAAAGTGCAAACTGGCTGGTTAATTGCTTATAAACTTTGTTCCAAAATGCCTGTGTCATAAGGAAGGATGTTGTGACTTCCAAAATGCCAAGTCAAAATTCACCACTTCAAGCTACAGCATTAATGGAAGTTCACAATCTGGTTATCCTGGGCAACTCATTCAAAAAATGTAAGGAGGCTGCTTGATCTTTTTGGGGGCATAGCTACATGTACAAGTTATTGCAAGGCAAGCTAGGGCATACAGTGCATCAGCCACCAGAGTAACTTCTGATGGCACATTTACCCTGTGCAAGTGTGAGGTTGCTTATTCCATTTGCACTGAGGCAGAAGCCACCTCTCATTACATTTGGGCAGTTACTGAGGAGTAGCTCACACGTTATATTCACCCAAGAGGTCAGTGAAAGAGCAGCAAGAGCACTGACAGATATGATGGGGAGCAGAAAGCAGAGCAGCAGATTAGGCAGGGGAGAGTTATTGGACTGGGCCTCAGTGAAGGTGTGGGGCTTAACTTGTGATGTGCCTGCCAAAAAGTTTGCTCTCTTCCTCCCCACCTCACAAGACTATAAAGTTATTGGGACTGGGACCATGTTTTTATATATGCTCATAGGGATTGGGGTTATCACATGCTATTTTAATATAGATATTTAATAATAAAAATGACCATAATAAAAATAACAAAGGGGAGCTATATAAAAATGACAAAAGAGATGGTTGATGATACGGACAAACTGACTATGATTTTTGAAGGGCCACAAATAAGTTTAGACACATCAGTGGTCAAAATAGGGGCACACTTGAAGCAAAATAGTCATTCAATCTCAAGGTAGTGGTGCATCTAGGGTCATAAAACTACATTATCCTGAACTACCTTATAAATAATTCATTGTAATTGCATAGCTGGGTTTATTTATAGTTCTTTCTTATCTTGGCTGTTCCTGTCTGCTTTAACCATCTCCAAACACTCATGCACACCCTGCACACACACACATACACACTCATTGAAGTATGTACAAGAATACCACTTTTTACACAATGAGTTTTGACTCAAAATTCTAGGGTAGATTTAGAAAGCTTGACTCAGTTCAGACTATTACCATATTGGAGTGTGGATGCAAGTATTTTAAACTGAGAGCACTGAAAAAACAAGAAAATGAATGGGAGAAATTCTTCCAAAAAAGGTTAAATATAAACTTCATAAGAAACCTGTGCTTCTCACCCTCCAGCATTTGGAAGTCTTCAGAGGGTGTGACCATAAATCGTTAATCTCTTTTGCATATTTCCCCAAATTCCCCATTTGCCCAGTTCTGTGGTGGGGGTGGAAGTGTACATGCAAGTACAAGTATGTGCATGCACACTCACAGAAATTCATGCGGATGCACTGACTACTTTAAAGAGAGATTTTGCACTGCTTTAGGTCAAAGTGTCTTAATTAAGACACATTTTCCTTTACTTAAGCCATCTCTTACAATAACCTCAGAGGTACGTAAGGGACTGAAGTCAGAAGCTAGAAAGGCACGCTTTAAAGTCTCTTCTTAGGTCCTAAAGGGCTCAAACAGAAGTGACAATTTTGACCCAATCTGGCTACAGAAAGCAGTCCATAGCCATGACCAAACACAAGTGCATGGCTGCAGACTGGTTCAAAAATGGCCAACTGGGTGAAAATCTGAACCTTCATTGCATGAATGTCAGATGGAAATGTTTCAAAACAAAGCATCTCCTGTAACCTGTGTCTGCACTGCCTTCCATCCAGTTGCTGTTTTCAGAATGGGAAGTGGGGAAGAGAGTCAAGGGAGTTAGGTCTGGGGTTTTTCAGCTCTGCTGGAGGGTACAGCAGGTGTACTGGAGCTCCCCAGAGGTGGGAGGGCTCCAATTAACCCATCCCATCCTCCAGTACTGGCTGGGGAACCCCTTGGATTAGCTCCTTCTGCTCCTTTCCCCCCTCCTGTTCTGAAACAGAGACAGGCTGGGAGAGAGGAAGGGCCATTGCTAGAGGAAACCGACTGCAGGCTTGGAGCCAGTGTCTGGAGTCCCCAACCCCTTCTCCTCCCTGGAACCAACAGTGAACTTCTGTTTGGTCCGGGGGATTGCTGTAGCTCAGACGCTTCCTGCAAAGTGTTCTCAGTTCCAGTGGGGAGCTGCACTTCTGTCTGCGCTCCAAATCTTCACCACACACAACATAATGCTGTTTTGATTCATCAGCAGTGCTGGTAGAGAAGAAAGTAAGCCTTCTTCCTTTCCCTTCCTCCTCCAGTTGTAGATTCCTCAGTCAGAATTTTAAACCCCACAGATCACAAATATTTCAGGGGTAAGTGGGAAGGGACTTGACCTATCCAAGAAAACTGAAAACCATTTGCTTTGTAGTGATCAGTAGCCAGATTATATCAGTAATATGCGGGGATCCCACCTGTCTCCCTGTAACAGGCCACTGTGTGCATGTGTCCACTGTACTTTGCTGTTTGGAAGCAGGGGGAGTTGTGATCTAGCACCTTTTCACCAAGTTGATTTGCAACACTGCAGTGAGAGCAGGGATGTAACTCCTTCATGCTCAGAGGGATATTTTCCCTTTACAGACAAGCTGAGAAAGTCTGATTCCATGGAGCAGAAGACAGTGGTGGAAAAAGCAGTCTTGTTAACTGTACTCCATCCTTTCTATCAAAAACTAGGAATCAAGATGCCTTCCACAATGCTACATGTGGTCTTGCAAATGGATTCTACTGTAATGCAAGCAAGAAAAACATTCATCTCCCATATTATCATCTGCTTCCTCTAGTTATATAATCTGGTCCCCCTAATCAGCTTTTTTTGTTTGTAATGGAAATAGCAACATTTTAAAGGGGGAGATGGTACCAGAAAAGGACTTGGGGGGTATTTCTGAGGTGCCGTGCCCAGTGTACATGTCACAGCTGGTATCCTAGTTGAGTTGAAGTACACAAATTTCGGTAGCCAACAGGCCACAAGGGAGTCATGTGGCTAGTAGCACTATGCCTTTCTGCTTTTGATTTCTCAGCCCAAACAACCAAGTATTTATTTATGGCTGGGTCAACTGAGAGCAGCTTGCAGCATGAGTCTAGAAAAAAACTCAAACTCACACTTCTGGAGCTATAATAAGATGCCTCAGCTACTTTGCTATGGCTTCCCACACTGCTTAACAGCTATGGGAACACTGTCTTGGAAAGAGATGAGGGGACAGAAACACTGTGGCCAGGAACACAGAAAATGAGTCTGGATTATGCAGCTGGTTCATTTGTTTTCTTCTTATGCAATGGCACACCTTAATAGCCACAATGCTGCCCATGCTCGGAGAAGAAAGTCTTTCATCTATAAAAAAAAGTTAGGTTCTCTTGGCACAGAGAGTTGTGATGTGTTTTTATAAAACACACCACAGCTCTCTGTGCCAAGCGAACCTAACTTTTTTGCGTTTTTATAAAACACACCACTCCATTCAAAGAATGCACTTCCTAGCAGAGACCGAAGGAATGTGAAATACCATAATGAAAGACGGGCCAACCACACTGATCCTGAGGTTTTACAAACTTTTCGGGGATTTACATCACTAGCATGCACTTGGGAAATACTTTTCCTGGAATTTAAACCAATATGTTCTTCCAAGGGTGATTCAGTTGTTTGAGACATATGTTAGTAATGGGCCTGAGCTTCACAATGGCACACAGGCCCCACTATCAGCATTCTTCATGCCTGGCAGTGGTAGTGTCATTTTGATTCAACAATGATAGATGGGGCCAGATACCAAGTTAGCAACTGGCTCTGAACTGGGGATTATTCATCATATCCAGTGTCTTGGCTCATACCTGTCTGAGATGGAACATTTCATTTTAGATGCTTGGAATTACCATGCGTGCTCAGAGTGGTTGTCTGTTTTAAGTGACTGCCCAATACCAAATGCTTCAGAGAAGATGAAAGAAATCCTGAAGTAGGCTTCTTCCTAACCCCCAAGATTAGGTTGGCTTATGCCCATTACCATCTCTCCTGGTAAGGGGATTTTTGACAATGGTAAACAGTGGACATTATTATTTTCCTTGATGTCTAATAAGAATGAGAAAAGGACTGAAGTTCTTCATCTCAGTTATTAACTTTTTAAATGGGGTTTTCAATGTAAGGACACTTACCAGTAAACTTTCATTTTTATAGCCCTAGAGGTGAGAGACATATTTTTGAAATGTGGCTGATTTCTATACTGTTTCCATTTCTATAAGTATGACAATATTGGTGTTTTGTCTTAAAAATTCCCAGTTCCTGGAGTCATCTTAATAAGCAGGGCTCTGGCCTCCCAACCCACCTCATTGTTTTGGCAATAAGATTGTCCCCTTGTCTTCTCATGGTTGTAAGGAACACTGGAAAAGGTTTAAGCTCATCCCAGAAAACAGGAGACAAAAATAACTCTTTATTGACAATTTGTTTTAAAAATCACCTGATTCATGGCACTCATGGTTTTGAGAAGCTTGATTAATGAGTTTTGAGTGCTTCAAGTTGGCAATACTGTTTCTGCAGTGTGGCCCATCTAGGTTTCTGACACTGCCCATCAACTAAATACTACATAGGAAAACACAGGCTCTTAGTAAGGGACTATTGCTGGTCTTTAACTATCTTACTTCCTTGGACACACATGGTAGATGGCCCGAGCCAGAAACTATTAGCACCAAAAACTGAGTTTGAATCTTCAGGTCTGGTTTGTGGCTCCTATTCAGATTCATGGTGTTTCTTCACTGCGGATGACAAATACATAAAACCTGGGTGAATCATTAACAGCAAGAACTAAGCCTGGTACCTCTGCGTATAGGACAAATGGGTATCTACCTCTTGCATTAATGACCCAGCTCTATAGACCAAGCCTGTGGAAAATGAATCAACTTTTATATCTGTATCACTTCCATCACTAGAGGGGGAGAGTGCACCACACTGAGTCAAGTTTGACAGCAGCTAGATGACTCTTCCATATTTGGGGGTCCTTTAGAGCTTAACAGATCTTCAAACATCCTGTCAGAGTGGTTTGCCAAAAACAGGACTCAACATTCTTCAGATTTCAGTGCTCACTGAACAGTTTTCCTCCAATTCTGCCTGTATTAGTCAACACAGTTTTCCAGCTTTTCTTACTGTCAAAACCACCTGTCTAAACATCTCATTAAATACCATTAAAGACAACCATCTTGCAGATGCACACTTCAGCATTTTTCCAGTTTTCACCACCACAAAATTCCAAAGGCTCATTTAGCATCCATTTTAGTTTGGACTTTATTTTTATATGTTGATGGTGCATATGCGTGACCAGTTTAAACAACATTAAGCAAGCAGGGGCTAACTCTGGTCTCATTAAAACACAGTGGAATGTGATTTTCGATTTACTGGTGTAAAGGAGATTGAAACTTGGGCTACGATGTAAAATCTATTGCTCAAAACCTCAAGGATGTTCCCACTGAGAACAAAACTCTACCCATAGGCTTTATTGTAATGAGAGATTAAAACCTCTGTTTTCTCAATTTCCTTTATATCACACCTGCTAACTAGAATTTACAAGGCAAGAAAGGGTTGTTTTGAAAAGGTGTCAGCCATATTTCGTTTTCTACCAGTAACTTGCATAGACTTAGGCCCAGATTTTCAAAAGTCAATGACTATCTGAGTGCCCAGTAGAGCACTAAGGGAGCAGACAAAAGAACAGCTCTCTGTTGCAATTCATAGAGCTTTGCAGGAAGCACTCTGAGTTGTAACAGCCCCCTGGACCCAACAGAAGTTCGCTATTGGATCTGGGAGTTGGGGATGCCAGCTGCTTGCTGCACGTCTGAAGTCTGGTCTCTGTAGCAATGCTACTCCCCCACGCCCAGCTTGGAGACTCGTCTCAGAATGGAAGGGGGGAAAGGAAGCAGAGGGAACTCATTCTGGGGGTTCCCCAGCCAGCGCTGGAGAGTGGGGTGGGTGGACTGGACCCCTCCACCTCAGGGGGGTCTCCAGTTCCCCTGCCCTACTCTCCAGCACCAGGTGAAAAAACCCCCCAGACCAAACTCCCTCTGATCCCTTTCTCCCTCCCATTCTGAACACAGTGAGGCTGGGAGCTCTGCAACCACAAGTTAGAAAGCACACTGCGTTTTGAACCATGTTCATCTGAATCCTCATGCAATGAGGATTCAGATTTTCAAGTGATCAGGCCCTTTTAAAGTGGTCTGCAGCCATGCATTTCTGCTTGGTCATGGCTATAGACTACTTTCTGGGACCAGACCAGGCAAAAATTGTCACTTCTGTCTGTGCCCTTCATGTGGCCCTTTTAAAGGGGCATGGAGTTCAAGAAGAGTTGGGCTGCTTTAAAAGGCATTTCGTGTGTGCGTGCGTGCGTGTGTGTGTAGGGGGGGAAGGGCACAAAATCATTAGCTGTTTAAGAAATCCGATCCTTAAATTGGACCCTTGACATTTTTCCTAGCCATGCATTTATTAGAATTCCTAAACTAAGGGATAACTGAAGAAGAATGAAAAAAACCCAGGAAAACAAGATTTCAGGCAAATTTGAGACTTACTGGGTGCAGCTACATGTGAAAATGCTGCTGGATGAGTTTACTCTGCAGTAATTTACTGCCCTAGCTCCATGACTGGGGGCAGGGGGTTGGAAAAGAGCTGAAGGGGAGGCGCAGGGCCTGGCCCCCTGCTCTGATCCATTGGTCCGGCAGGGGCTCCCCATCCAGCTGGGGACTCGCTGCTAGCTGCCCCACTGGTGGATCAGGGCAGGGGGCTGGGACCTGCCCCTCTCCCACAGCTCTTTTCCAGCCCTGTGCCTTGATCATCTGATTGGGGCACAGAGATGGGAAAAAGCTGGGGGCTGGGACCTGCCTCAGACTGGAACGGCTCCTGGCCAGCCCTGGGCTGTGCAGGGAGGTCTGCACATGCAGCCCAGAGCTGGCTGGGACCTGCCCAAAATGGGACAGTTCCCACCTAGTTCTAGGCTACACATGCAGACTTCCTTGCATGGCCTGGGGCTGGCTGGGAACTGTCTTGGTCTGGGTCAAGTCCCAGCCAGCTCCAGGCTGCATGGGGAATTCTTGCTGTGCAGGGAGCTCCTGGCCCAAGCTCCACAATCAGAGCAGGGCTGGGAGATTGCTCCCCGCCCCTGGGAGTTGCCTGCTGCTGGGGTGGGCTCTGGTGGTGGAGCCTGCATGGAACCAGGGCTGGTAGCTCCCTGTTGCTGGGACAGGGGGGACATTGTCCCAGCCTAGGCTCCACCACTGATGCCTGCCCTGGCAGCAGGCAGCTCCTGTGGGCAGGGAGCAATCTCCTACCCCCTGCTTTCCAGCTGACCGGGAACAAATTTGCTCCCAGTTGGCCATCTAGATGTGCCTTGCTGTGCAGTAACTACTCTACAGTTAATTTGCTACCTGCATTTTCAGGTAGCAAATTGATCGTGGAGTAGACCAATTCACTGTGCAGTGTCTGTACATATAGATGGTGATGCTTACTGTGCAATTAATTGGTCCACCGCATAGTAAAGCATCCTTTGTAGACGCACCCACATAATACACATTTGAAAATATTCACTTTTACCTGACAGCACCCCCCTATCATCTTAACTCAGGTGAAGGAAGACAGGTCAAAGAAGCAAAGCAAATCCAAAGGAAATGAAATCCACCTTTTTGTAATTTTTTATGACAATTTTGCTAGTACTCATATGCCTGGGTTGTAGACCTTTTAGAAATAACTAAAGTACCCCAAATAATTCACATACTGCCCCTTCACCATCACTTGACTCCCCGCTCACATGCCAGGAAGCTCCCATCCCACTTCAGGGGAAGTGGGCTCATCCTGGAGAGCAGCAGTGGTGTGAGAGCATTGATATCAACCGTGCTTCCATTAGCAGGGCTAGCCAATGTATATCAGAATCTGCTTCCTACCCATGCACATTATAACTCACAATAATATTTATAGGGATCACCTTGTTTCATGTTAAAAGAAAACACAAGGCCTGAGATCATGCCCTATAACACATTACCTCAAACAAGGTCAGAAGAGAACTGTAGTATTGATGGCAACAAATGAGAAAAAGAAGTAGTAAGTTAAGTCATAGGCCAAAGGTTTTAATTTCATGCTATGGAAGTTCCTTCTCTCTCTCTCTCTCAGCTTGTAATTTCAGATTCTAGTGTCCAATCATAAATTCAGGGTATTCTAGGTTTCAATAGCTACACACACTAACTTAAAAGTAGGGGGGAAAACTCTATACTGTTCAGGATTAAAAGTACGAGTCTGGAAAGTTTTAATGAAAGAACTACAAAATTCATCTAACCAAACAAATCCAGGGGTTTATAACTGAAAACAATGTTTTCCAGCTGTTTCACAAAGTACTCAAAATAAACCATCAAAAAAAGCATAGTGCCCAGGGAAGAAGGCATGCCTATACAGTAGGATGTAGTTAGTTTGCATGAACATAGGAATTGCCATACCGTCAGAGCTGTGATCCACTTAAGCACATTATCCTGGTTCTGAAAGTAGTCAGCATGATACGTTTCAGAAGAGAAGCAGGAGAGCTTACTTCACTTCTAAAAACTACCACAAAATATAGTGAACAGAGAAGAAACACAAACCTTTCTGGCAAGCGTGTTATTTTAAACTAGGAAATATTTCATCTGAAATAAGTATGTGCATAAAATAATACAGATTTTTGAAAGGCGGGGCAGAAGTAACCCTCAGAAGTAACCCTTTTCTCTTAATTAAATCCCCACACCTGGATACTGTCTCCTTCCTTACATGACATACAAGTGAACAGCCATTCACTGGGACACCTTCAGTCCATAGGGAAGTCTGGTCTGGTTTCCATAAAAATCAAGCTGTAAATCTACATCTTTAGACCAAGTACAGATGTTATACTTATACTGGTTTAAGTGATCAGACACCAGTCCACACCTGTAACCAAACAGAAATTCAGCACACATAGACCAGTTTAAAAATGGTGCAACCTGGTCTAAGATAGACCTGGATGGATGTATCCATCCAGGCAGCATCCGACCTGCTGCTGCCGCTTGCAATTTGCGGGAACGCTGAGGGGCCCGAACCTTCCTTCTGCAAAGCGCCTCTTTCCCTGATGCACAGCACAGGGCTGCTGGCACCTACTGCTAGGGGAGGAGGAGGGAGGGCTGCCCAGCTCCAGCCCTGCTCCCTGGGGCTGCACCAGCTCATGCAGGACTGGAGCTGGACATGGCAGAGCAGGTTGACTGACGCTGCCAGGGAAGGAGAGTTGAGGGGTGCTTGGCTGTGCAGACCAATATCATCATTCCTGCCCCTTGGTGGACTAGAAAACCTAGTCATGGGAGGGATGTCTAACATAACAGGAATCCTTGTATCATAGTGAAATGACAGATCAGTAGGATACTGTCAGGCCTATCAATGGAATACACAGCACAGACAGACTGGATCAAACTGATGTGGACACAACGTTCCCTAGAAGAAACCGTGGAATCAAATGCAAAAATATCCTGGGTAGGAAGGGCCAGAGTATTGCCGTGGCTATGAATCCCAATCCCAAACGCAAATATACCAGTCAGATGATACGACTGGCTTTCTGAGCAGGCTGAGGATGCTGAAAGAGGCCATTAAATCTAATGAAAAAGTATTCTGTCAACGGCCTGAATACAAACTGATTGTATGTCACATCGGGTTTTGGAGAAGCGCCTTCTCAATTGATAGTTCCAGAGCACACAAATTAAGACCTGATTAACAGGAGTTAGAGATATCTGCTTCAAGTGTCATTTCAACTAAATTATGGTTACTTCCAAAGGAGCAGTGGCATGCAACTGGAACATGAAACATTTAAAGAAGACCAAGGTAAGAGGGTCCTGCTGTGGCATCGGAGGCAAGAGGTTCATCTTTGCTTTTGAAACATGCTGAAGGCTGTTGCAAGCTGTAAATGGTACCTTGGCCATTCAGGCTAGGGAGTCCAAGGCAGCTGGTGTTGGCATGTGTGGTGCTGGCTGCAGAGATTGACCACTGGGGCTGTTGGATTATTGGGCCCATCTTTGACCATCTTTTACTTGTTTTAATTAGGGTTGCAGCTCTGAGGCCAATTAAGCAGTGAGTGTACATCACATAAAAAATTACTACCAGTAATCACTTTTCCTCTATTTCTGCTTTAAATACCGTAATTAGCTCATTTTTATAGCAAGTGTATGAAGTATACAATTCTTACCCCAACAGTATGCATGAAGAAAGGCCTAGAGAAGTTGAGGTCATGAAGGACTTGATCCAGAGCCTGAAATTAGCAGGAATCCTTCCATTGAATTCAATGGGCTTTGGATCAAATCTAGAAACAGACACAGTTGGAGCTGTGACCAGAGCCTGGTCATTTTTTGGGTCCTAGTCATATGCTCAAACTCTCTCAAATATATAAATCCCAGGACAATATCTTCTGTTACTGAGTGTTCTTCCAATCCCATCATTAATCACTGTGCAATCGCAGCACAATGACCATATGATCTGAAACCATTTATGTAATAGAGTAGGAAACTATTTATTTTTAAAGGCAAAGTAATCTTGATGCCACTTGGAAAATGCATTAACGTTTGGCTTCCCCTTGGAATGTCTCTGTAGGAAAGGCCTTGCTTTAGTCATCTGAAGAAGGAAGGTGAGAGCTTCGCTGATCTTTTTTAGTGGAAAAAGAAGGATTAGATAGCATCGCTGTTGCCATATGTGCACTTCACATTTAACCACTTTAATACAAACATTAAACATCTATCCCAGGAATTCCAATAGCGAATTAGCAGATTATGGCCTGTAGCAATTATTTGCCATCTCACATTTAGCTCCTTGGTAGCTTCTTTCTACCAGATGGAAGGGCAAGTTGAACAGCTGTTTAACAAGTGCTGAGGCCAATGATTCTTCAGTGATGGGCTCTTTCCCTGGCTATGATTTTGTGGTAGTGGTGATTTTCTTTTTCTGTAATAGGCTATGCTTTTGTGGTAGCGGTGATTTTCTTTTTCTGTAATAAACTAGATTTTCATTCCTATCTGTAGCATCATAACATAGATCATAAAAATGATTTGTATGCTTATAAATAGCAGCTGTGTAGAGCATGAGCCACCTCAGTCTGCTGGCGTGGTAAAGCTGTTTTGTTTCATTGCTTCTCAAGCTTCAAAGCCTTTGCTGGCTTTCAGGAATGGATCAGCAGGTAGGTACTATTCATTTGGGTGAAAACAATGGGGGGAAAAATCACCCTCTGTGATAAAGACACACTAGACTAGATCCACAAAAGGAGTGAAGCTGACCATTGAACTAGGTTTCAGGTAGTTAGCAGAATGCACAGTCCTGAGCTGGGCACTTAGGCCCCAGCATCTGAGAAACAGGTGTCTGAGAAGGGGATTCGTAATAGTCAATATGACAAGGGAAGCTCCCTATGCAAGCCAACAGGGAACAGTGAGGACAGAGGTTGGTTCTTAAAAGGTTGGTTCCTAAAAGCCCCTTTTTGCAAAGCACCAAGAAGAGGGTCAATCATTTCTTTCAAAACAGAGGCCGAAGAAACCCAGCACCACAAAAGTTCCATAGTTAGAGCACTTCCCTGGGAATCCTGGGTTACAATCCCTCTGCCGGGGGTTTAAACCCAGACCTCTTACCTCCTGGAGCAAAGGCCTAACCACTAGATTATAGGCTAGCCTGGTTTTGGCCACACTTTGTTCTCTTGTTCATACAGTTGTACTCAGGCATCTAGCAAACTTTGACATGGAAAACTGAAGCACCCATCTCAGGATATGGGCACTTCCAGAGTTTGCTGGCAGCTGAGCAGGGTTTTGAGGACTTGACATTTGGATTTAGACACTTAATTCCTTTTTGGGTCTAGCCCATTGTTCTGACAAATAGAATAATGTCCTGGGATCCTTGGACACACATATGAAAGCAACTGTGGCGTGCTCTCCTTGACAACACAGGATGGTTGTCACACTTCACACTTGTACTTCATACTTGTAAAAGTGCCTCATCTGGAGGAACCCAAATAGGTGCAGAGTGCAATCTGTGGTCATGCAGACTGGATGCAGTAGCATATTTCCATGCTCTGACGGCAAAGAGTGGGAGAAAGGAAGTATCACCACCCCCAACATGCAAACAGGAAACTGAGGCACAATGAGAGGAAAGTGACTTGTCTCATGTCAGAGACATGCCCAATCCAGAGTCTTAACCACCTTTCCCCTGTCTTCTCACATGCTTTTCAAGGCTTGATTGGTGTATTTGTCTTTCCCTCCTTGGAAGCTGGAATGCAGCTTTAATTCCTAAAGCTCCACTTGATCAGGCCCAATTTGGTGCAATCCTGAATGCAAAGGATACAATATTCTATTCTTATTTCTCAACCACATTAAGTAAACCACATAATATCTTAGAGCGAGTGCCTCATTTGAAAGAGAAATCTGGTAGGGGAATCAATAATGCAAACCATCTGACAGTTTCTCTCCTTACCAGACTAGCAAAACAAGATTTTCCCAGAGAGAGAGAGAAAAAAAAAAGGGGGAGGGGGAGAGGGGGGGCTCTTCATAGATAACCAAGTCCAGATTTTTATTCCATTTCATTTGATTCAAACATATCATTATCAAAATGTCGCAATCATTTCATCTGGCTGGGGGCGGGGGGGAATATGTCCAATCTGAAAATGCTGAAATTCTGTTTGACTTCAGCTTGATCAGATCCTTATTAAGTGGCAGCTCTTGTAAGAATCTCATCCGAAGAAGGGCAACTCAGTGAGCTGTACAGATGTTGCTGGCTGGTAACTAGCCTGTATTTCAAGATAGAGAAAAAACAAGTCAGATAATGAGTCAAACTAATAATTTCTAAGCATAGGCTATCTCAGTTTGACAGAACCTAAAGGACTTCCTTTAGAAATGATAAGGTAAATTATCTGCTCATTTCTCAGGGTGGTCATGTGAATATATCAAGGGGCTCGAGAGGGAGTTCTGTTCCCTGAGGTCTGTTGCTTATTTACTGGTACCGGTTTTATAATCATAATTCATGGGCATGTGAACTGAATTCAAGTCTTCAACACCTGTCACCAGAGGTTCTTGGAGCGATTCATGTGGATTAGTGTAACCCAGATTTGTGTCTGAATGTGCTGAGATTAAGATTAAGAGATTAAGATACCAGGTCTCAGAAACAGTTTAGCAGGAACATGGAATTTAGTTAAACTGCAGGCTCTTTGGGGAAGGATATTTTTCACTATTAAATGACTGTACAGTGTCTATCATGCTGCCATACTTTTTTATCCGTGATGGATTTGGAATTAATAAATAAAGTACGCACGTTACAAAGAATATGAGGCTATAATAGCCTCGAAGAGGAATAGATGATGTAGTTGCTTACTTTAAGATGAAAGTAGCTGGAAAAAAACCAAGGAGTGAAAATTCCCTCTCCATGCGCAATGCAAAATGTGTTCAAGATTTGAAGGGATCTATTGCTGTTAAGGTAGGGTGAATTTACTTTCCAGATGTTACATCAACATTACAAGCAAGGAATGTTATCCCAGCTGGAGGAAGCTGTTACTCTTTTACTTGGTGAGTTTATGAATACTATAGCCTGCTCATAAAAACACCACCAGGTTTCAGGGTAATTTACTTCCTCAGTTTAGTTGAGAAAAAAATAAACAAAAACCTCACTGCTATTGTAGTTACTATTACTATTACTATTAGTTACTGCTATTGTAGAAGCAATTCTATAATTATCACTGTGTAAACCATGTCCAATACAAAGAGCTGATTGAAAAAATACCCGGATGGATCAAACCTTCCATCTGTTGAAACGATAACTCATTTTATAGACTGATGAAACATGGTTGATCTAATTAATCAGGACATCAGTAAAGCACATGATACGTTGCCATCCCACGGTGGGTAACCAACTAGCTGAAATGGGTGACAACAGATAGTACAGAAAAGGGAATTATCAGGGGAAGTTACTAGTGGAATTCTGCAGGGATCAGTCTTGGGAACAATCCTATTTCATATTTTCATCAATGAGCTTAGCACAAACACTAGGAGTGTGCTGATAACATTCGCTAAGGATACACGTTGAATAATTATTCACGTTTGTATATGAATAGTTGGGGGGAATATAGATAACATGGAGCAAAACTTGGATGATTTTTGAGGACTAGAGTTCTAGAAATGGGAAGAAATTGTACAAAACATGAGGTGGTGTACTTAAGGAGTAATAAGAAGAATTGGGAGCCTATCATTTGGGAATAGTTGAGGAAGAGAAAGACCTGGATGTAGTGATTGATCACAGCATGGCAGTGAGCCACCAATCAGACAGAGCATGGAAAAAGCCAAATATGAACCTAGGATGTATCTGGAGAAGGTGTTTTCACTGTAGATAGGGTAACATTAATGCCATTGTATCCTTGATGAGGTCCTGCCTGAAAAACTTTGTCTAATTTTGGGCACCTATGTTCAAATCATAATGGATGCAGAGAAGAACTATTAAGATATGTCGTACTCAGAGGTGGATTGCTAATTGGCTGAAGGGTTGTACTCAGAGGGTGGTGGTGGACAGGTCATATTTGACCTGGGGGGAAGTGGGCAGCGGAGTCCCCCAGGGCTCGGTCCTTGGGCCCGCACTGTTCAATTTCTTTATCAGTGATTTGGACGACGGGGTGAAAAGCAACCTGTTCAAATTTGCTGATGATACCAAAATTTGGGGTGAGGTGGGCACATTAGCAGGGAGGGAAAGACTGCAGAAAGACCTGGATAGGTTGCAGGGGTGGGCTAACAAAAACAGGATGCGTTTCAATACGGACAAGTGCAGGGTGCTGCACTTGGGCAGTAGGAACCAGCAGTACACTTACAAGATGGGAAACTCCCTTCTTGAGAGCACGGAGGCAGAAAGGGATCTTGGAGTCATCATTGACTGCAAGATGAACATGGGCCGACAATGCGAGGTTGCGGTCGGCAGGGCTAACCAGACCCTATTGTGCATCCAAAGGTGCATCTCAAGTAGGGCCAAGGAGGTGCTCCTCCCCCTCTACGCGACACTGGTCAGGCCACAGCTGGAGTACTGTGTCCAGTTCTGGGCACCCCACTTCAAGAGGGATGTGGACAACATTGAGAGGGTCCAGAGGAGGGCCACCCACATGATCCAGGGACAGCAGGGCAGACTCTACAATGAGAGGCTATGGGACCTGAACCTGTTCAGCCTTCACAAGAGAAGGCTGAGGGGGGACCTTGTGACCATCTATAAACTCACTAGGGGGGACCAGAAGGGTTTGGGGGAGACCTTGTTTCCCCCAGTGCCCCCCAGGATAACAAGGAATAACAGCCACAAGTTGTTGGAGAGTAGGTTTAGATTAGACATCCGTAAGAACTACTTCACTGTCAGGGCGGCTAGGATCTGGAACCAACTTCCAAGGGAAGTGGTGCTGGCTCCTACCCTGGGGGGTCTTTAAGAGGTGGCTCAATGCCTACCTGGCTGGGGTCACTTGAGTCCAGTTTTCTTCCTGCCCATGCAGGGGCTCAGACCTGAAGATCTACAAGGTCCCTTCCGACCCGACTTCTATGATTCTATGACTCTAAGATGATCAAGGGAAGAGACCCTATCTTAAGTGATGACAAAAAGCTTATTTAGTAAAACAAAGGTCAGGAGGAGACAGGAGTACTCTCCATAATAGGAATCTTGGTGCAAAACCATTTTCTAGGAACATAGGACTGGAAAGGACATCTGAGGTCATTAAGTCCTGTCCCCTGCTCTGGCAGGCACCATGTAATTTAATCCTTTCCACAAACTCATCAAGGTCCATTTTAGAAGTAGCTGGGTTTTAGGTATCCAGATGACAAAATCCCAGTGGAAATCAGTAAATCACTATATTCAGACATCAACAACTAATCTTACACGTTGTCTTACCCAACAAATGATTTTTCGTCTGCACTATGCTCCCTCAAAATTAAAAAAATAAATATACTATAAATAGCTACAAGTTGGAGATGCGATGCATTGCAGGCAACGCTTGGTCACATGTTCTGGTCATGCCCAATCCAATGATGAATTCTGTGTGGAAGGAAATTATAACTAGAGTTAATATGTTTTTAAACACAGCACCGATACATTTGTAAAGTATGTGTGTTCTTGGGTATATCCCCAAAGAACTCCATCTGAATCCTTCCCAAACTGCATTCTTACAGAAGGCCTTATTAGCAACACTCAGGGCATCTTGATATGTGCAGGTAAAGGCACAATGGGATCTAATGCACACTCCCCACAATTGGGCCTCTTGCCATGCCGCATGTGCATAGCAGGAGGCATAATTGCGGGATCCACACATTAGATCCCATTGCACCTTATCACTAGTGCAGGGGGAGCCTGGGATAGTGGGCTCCCCCTGTACTGGCTCCCATAGCCCACTGGGCTCACAGTGGGGACAGCCCTGGAAACACTGTCCCCATTACAAGCCTCATTGACTGTGGGGCTTGCAGCAAGGGCAGTGTTGTCAGCCACAGAGCTTGCAGTGGGAAAAACACTGCTGCTGCTGGCAGCCTCACCAGGTGCAGGGCTCCCAGCAGAGGGCAGTGGGAAGACTGCTGCCACCACTGAGAGCCTCCCCACCCCAGGTGACGAGGCATGCGGTGGTGGCAGCTTTCTCCTTGCTGCCTCTGCTGCAAGCCCGTGGACAGTGATGCTGCCCTTGCTGTGAGCCCTGTGCAGTTGCTCCTCTCCACGGCAAGCCCCGCAGCTGACCAAGCTCACTGCAGGGGCAGCATTGGGAATGCGACCACCACTGCAAGCCTGGTCTGCTGTGGGGCTCGCAGTGGGTGGTGCATCCCTGTGGCGGGGAGCCTTTCAGTTGATGGTAAAGCTGTCTTTTGCATCAAGGGTGGAACCCACAGAGTTGTTTCAGTGAAGGCAGCGGTGGTCTGAGGTCTGGCGCCCTTCACAGGAATTCACAAGTTCCAGCTCTTGGAATCAGAGGATTCTCCTGCCGCAGAATGTGAAACTAGAGACCCTGAGAGCCTTGGCTTTTAGTGCCTCCTTGGTTGTCAGACTCTGAGATGCATGATAGGTAGCTTGGAAGTGCTAAGAGCTCCTGTTTGGACTTATTTCCTGCTGTGCATCATAGCAGTCCAGCCCGGGGTACCCAATACCCTGCCTTGGAGGGAGAAAATGATAAGTTCTTAAATCCACGTTAGACCCAGGGCCTGCAGAGCACTCAGGATCCCAGCTGCACAAGAGGAAGCTTGGAAACCTTGGAGTAGTCCATACACTGCCACAGACCCTAAGCGAGCAAGTCCCCAGCAGCCCACTGGAGCCCAACAACTCTGTGGGCTCTGCCCGCAGTTCAAATAGTTACCTAAAATAGCTTTACTGAATTGGGCACTGTAGTGCCCAATGCGTGGTGATGTAATCAGCTGGAAACCAGGCAGATTTCCATGACTTAGAAAACTGTTGAACCCGAGAGGTTTCTGTAAAACATTTTGGTTTGGACAAATCAACGTTTTCCAGCAGAACAAAGAGGTTTATTAGAAAATCTTCCATCAGCCCTAACCAGGCATCAAGGGACATGGTGTCAGTTTCTGGCTTTGCTACTTAGGGCAAATTAGTGCCTGAGATCACCCGCTGCAAAACGAGGATAATGCTATAAGCTCTTCAGGTCACTGATTATATCTCACTGTGCATTTCTGTGGTGCCTGGCATAATGCGGTGTTGCTCTAAAGCAGATTACTATTACTGCCACCACCCACTACTTTTTCCCCCGTCCTTTATCTATCTTCTGAATGGGGAGGGTAAGTTCCATGAGACATGAACTGTTTCTGAGGGGCCCTCTACATGTGCAGGTAAAGGCATGAGAGGATCTAATGCAAGAGCCACACAATTGTGTCTTCTGCCATGCTACACATGCATGGCAGAAGGCGTGATTCTGGGATCGTGCATTAGATCCCATCACATCTTATTGCTGGTGAAGAGGGAGCCTGATCCAGCAAGAAGTATGCTTCTGTGACTGGGAGCTCCCATCAGCTGAAGGGGCTCCCAGCCATGAGGGCACCCCTTACACCACATACCCTGTGGCTAGGAGATCGTCCCAGTTGCGGGGGCATACCACACACCCCTGGGGCTGAGTGACTGCAGCTGTATCCCGTGGCTGTTGGGATCTAGTGCCCAGCATCTCTGCAGCTGTGGGACACTGGGTCCTGGCAGCCATGGGGTGCTGTCATGATCTGCGGGGGCTAAGAGTCTCTTCAAATGTGAGACTCCCAATCCCCTATCAGCTGATGGGGCTCCCAGCCACAAGGGATACCTTATTACATGTGCAAATTAAAGTTGGATAGCAACCAGCTATAAAGTTAGCACACATTTTTAAGGTCTAGCTTTATAGCTGATTGGACTTTTTTATGGTGCGAGAGGTACTCTGCATGTGTAGTTAGTCTCAGTTAACCAGTTAATTGTGCAATACTTGTAAGGTGTAGAGGAGGCCTGAATGTGTCTGAACAGCATTTGCCTGAAAAGGGGGGGCCCAATCCCAATAGGGTCCTCTCAGTGGTCTGACAGTACAGGCGATCCTTGCCATTCACAGGGGATATGAGAACGTATCCCGCACAAATAGCAAAATCTGCAAATAAACTGGCAGCTGGGGGCGGGGAGCACGGCTCCGGCAGCAACAGCAGGAGCGCGGTGACGGAAGCCCTGCGGCAGCAAGCGTGCAGCTCCCAAGGAGTTCCCGTAAGTGTATAAAGTGCATTTAAAATGCAGGTTCATCATTTGTGAATACTTGAAACTGCAAATGCCAAACCTGCGAATAGAGAGGGTTTCCTGTACAATCAATAGTAATGCTTTAAGAGGGATTGTTTGTAGAACTGCAACTGAATTCAAAGATGCCTTGCCTTGAACAAAATGTCTAAACTTATACAAGATAAGAACCATTATAAGGCAGTGCTGCCACAGAGTCACAATTAGAGACAGAGTAGCAGTAGATGCAAAAGGGATAGGGTAAGGTATATATATCTATATAGGCTGGCACAGTACATGGACATGCCAAAAATATGTAATATAAAAGGGAGAACAGAAGAATTGAGGGTTTATATCTATTCCTGCCTCTTCCTCCTTTTTAATCCAAGCTTAGCAGCATTTGACAGCTCTTTTTATTTCTAGCAGTGGCCAATATCTACAGGAATCACTTACTGATTAGAACGAGGACAGCTCCCCTAAAGGGCATCACTTGAAAAGAAACCATTAAGAATCAACCCATCCCTGTGGTCTGAAGTGCTTTAAATGAGAAGCCTATTTTGTTAGAGTTATAACAAAACCTGGAAATTGTTCACTGCATCAAGAGGAAATAGTGCAAATAAGGTAAAACCTGCCTTTTCATGTGATCTGTGACTGAAGCAAGCAATTTACCCATAGCTTTCCTTGACCCAATAACCAAAATTTCCAAACCTAAAGATCCAATCAGTGTAGGTACTGAGACAGAGGAGAGGATATTTCAAAGACACAAACTGGCATTCGTCAGCACTGAATCGCCTAATGGCTATTTGCCATTTGAAAATTCTACCCCTTCCATCCATACCAGGACCTTGAATAAAAAATGCAACGTTCAGAAGCACCGAGACCTCATGGACACTTTTGAACGTTTTGAAATGAGATGATATTTACTTTTGATGGATGGCACATACCAGCCTCACCCATTGTTCAGACCTCTAACTGTTCGAAAGTCCTAATATCAAGTTGTCATTTGTTCAAGTTTCTGGAAATGGATTCAATCCCTGATTTGAGGAACTGGAGTGAGAAGTTTTTGTCTTATTTTAATATTCTATATATTCTGAAATATGTTATTAAGCACAGGCTAGCAGGTAGATGAAGTGCTCATGTTAACCAAACAAAAGCAACATTAACGATGAGCTTTTTAATTTATAATAAACATAGTGGACCATAAAGACCTCAGGTTTTCAAGGAAGATGTGGGCTAAAGCTGTGGATTCATTGCCACAATCCTTTATATGAAAGTAAAGGATATGAGTATGTAACCCAGGCTCCGATTTGGCAAGCCATCACTACTCCGCAGAGTGTCTAGGTGTGTGTCTAAAGGACAGATCCAAAAGTATGAAATAAGGCTTGATGAAACATGTATAAAGTAGAACTTGTGCTAGAAGCTCTGCTTCAGCATATAACCAAAAGCACTTAAGTCTGGAAGAAGCTGAGCAGGTTGGCACTTAAGCCTGGTCAGGGTGCAGAAACCTGGCATTCCTCTGCTTCTGTCGCCTCGATCCAGCAGGCGGTCCCAGAGCTCACCTAATACATAAAATGTGGCGTCTACCACTTTATTTTAAGAGACAGTCAGAGGTGGTGATGATATTGCCTCCACCCTTTACAAAACAGCTCAGTGGTCAAAACACTCATTCAGCACGTTGGTGACCTTGTTTCATTTCCCCCCTGCCCCCACTTAGGGGATTCAAACGGACCGCTACCTCCCATCTCTACAAAGAGTGGTCTACCACCCAGGATACAAGAGGTGGTGGGGCTCCCTCCATCTCTCCCTTTGAAACCTCTGCACTGCGCAGAAAGGAATTCAGGATTCATTGGGCTAGAATGGGAGTGAGAGTGAGCGCAGCTCGGTAACTTCGGAGAGAGACATAGTTTGCCATGTTAGTCTGAAGTCAGGCAGAAAGGAGGGCAGGGTGGCACGTTATACGCTAACTAATTCAGGGAGGCATAAGCTTTTGTAAGCAATAGTCTACTTCATCAGATGCTATAAATGGCCCTGCACACAGTAGGGGTCTAAACAGAGAGCAGTAATTTAAACACTTCTCTATTCTTTGTATTTAATACCACATCCTGATAAGCCCTGAATACACTGAAAACACAATGGTTTATTCAGGTGCAACACTGCATTATGCCCATCCAGTCTGCAGACAGTTACTAGTGGGTGGGGGAAGCGGATCCAGACAGCTTTGCACAGGAGGATGGAAAAAAGTGCCAAAAGCTGGATATCCACTACTGCTTTATTTAAAACAAAAATGAGCCTGCAATGCAGCATGATTAGGCTCTTAGGTGTGTGCCCAGCTTACTTCCTATAGCTCAGCATCAGTGGTCCAGCTAAATGTCTGCTGAAGACAAGTCCTAGTGATTTCAATGCCAAAAGTGTAACCCGCCATGAACAGAAAGGAAGTCCTGTTTTTATTTGTCTGCTGGGGTCCATGATATAAATCCCACCTTGGCACCCAAAAATATAATGTTTCAGATATAGTCAGACTGGCGTGCTGAATTGTTTAGCCATACTCTTTATTTTTTGCATGGATCAGGCTGGACAGACAGTAGGTTTTCAACTGAAAGATTAACACACCCCAGCAAACAATATCTATAACAGATATATGACCCCCCCCCCCGGTAACCTCCGTAGCCTTGCAGCTACTCTCCCATCAGCCTGCCACCCCTTTTTTATAATCCAGCTGATTCCTTTAAAAGCCAACTGCAATTGTCATCACTCGAGTCTATTTCCAGAGGACACCATGCCAGGCATTAAAGCGCTGAACACATATTTATTGCATTACACATTTTTGGATGAAGGCCCACCTCTGTTCCATATGCTGACTAGACACAACTGGAGCAGTTTGAAAAAAGTCACCGATACTCAATCTCTCACGCTTAAAAACAAAACAAAAGAAAACAAAAAAATCCTGACCTTTCACCAACAAATTCTGCCTCTGCTTTTACCCCCAATACAGAGCAGATGTTGTTTATGAGCTAAATTAGAGTGGCCCACTAAGTGCTGGCTGCTTCTAAGAAAAAGCGACTTGTTCTCGGAAGGTAAGAAAGTCAATGCGACTATGAGGACAAAGATCAAAGGCAGTTTCAGGGAAAGTGTTTTATAACAACTGTATCTCCCTACATCTAGCTCCAATTCTACCCTAGACGGAGAACATTCCTCAGGCAGATCATCTGACTTGATTAATATAGCACTACAGCCTACTCACAGCCCATGGCTGGGGGGAACTCTCCTGCACGCTGCTTCATGAACTGTACTCTACATTCTGCTTTTGTAACACATTTCTAACCCAAGGGCTTAATCACAGGAAGAAAGTGCCCCCCATTTACAGATGGGAAAACTAAGGCATGGGGAGGTGAAGTGACTTGCTCAAAATTACATGCGGGGTCAGTGGTAGAGCTGGAAACACCCTAGACCTCCATAATGGCTGCTATACCCCCACACTGTCATCCTACAGAGACCTAAAACTTCCTCCCTTTCAGTAGCATTCAGAGCAGACCTCCTGCATAGATAATCTTACTCTTATCCTGCCATTGCTTTCTCTCCAGCTTCATCAGTTTGCTTTGTCATTTTTTAGCCTATATGGTGTTAAGGGCAGGGATGAAAACCCCTCTGGTTTTAAGAAGCACATATTGTTTTTAGTCAAACACTCATTGAGCTCAGCACAGGGGTAACCGAGTAAAATGTCATAGTCTGATACACAGGTCATGCTGGATAATCTAAAGCTCCCTTCCAGCTTGAAATAATCTGTAAACTGCATTCACTACTAGCAGAAAATTCATTTTAGAGATGATCAATATTTGTAAACAATTGTTTAACCAAAAGGATCTTTTCAAAAAACAATTTCTTTGCAACCCCCCCCCTAAAATTTTCATTTAATATTATTTGCAGTAGTCTATTTTTGCTGCAAATGCTGCCTTTTACTTTTTTATATTTTTAAAAAAGCAACATCATTAAGGAGCTCGCAAAGTATTTAATCCAATTTTTGGTTTTCAAAAATGAGCATTCATTTTTGAATGGGAAAAGCCCCCCCAAAACATAAAATGTTTTTGATTAAAATTCAACCTATACAATATTTAAGAAAAAAGTGGACAATCCATCTGTTTGAAACCCTTAAACATATATAGTAGACTATTTATATATAGACTATGTATATAGCTGACTGGCTAAGCAGCAGCTCTGAAGAAAAGGACCTGGGGGTTACGGTGGACAATAACATGGATATGAGTTAGCAGTGTGCCCTTGTTATCAAGAAGGCTAATGGCATACTGGGCTGAATTGGTAGGATCTGTGCCAGTAGGTCAAGGGACATAATTATTCCCCTCTATTCAGCCCTGGTGAGGCCAAATCTGGAGTACTGGGTTCAGTTTTGGGGCCCCTGCTATAGAAAGGATGTGGACAAATTGGAGAGATTTCAGCAGAGGGCAGTGAAAATGGTTCAGGGCCTGGGGCACAGGACTTGTGAGGAGAGGCTGAGGGAACTGGGCTTATTTAGACAAGAGAAGACCTAGAGAGGTGGTGGAATATCCATCCTTGGAGGTTTTTAAGGCCCAGCTCAACAAAGCCTCGTTGGGGATGATCTAGTTGGGGATGGTCCTGCTTTGAGCATAGGATTGGACTAGGTGACCTCCTGAGGCCCCTTCCAACCCTAATTTTCTATGGTTCTAGGATTCTATTTTGTCACATTTTGTTAAATAAGTACGTAATAATGGAATAGCGCCATGGAAAGTGAGCTGCAAGATATGGCAGCCCATGCCTCTAGATTTGACTTCTCTTAGCCTCACTCTCCTCAGGGGGATTGGAATACTAATTACTTTGTTTTACAAAGACCTAGAAAAGGTTAGCTGGCTTTCAATAGCCTTCACTTGCTCACCTCCCAGGCATGTTGCAAAACCCATCGTCAGAAAGGTTATTGGATTGATGCCTGGACGTTCTAGGGAAGTGTGATTGAATTGGTGGGTTAATCTGACTGTTATTGTAGGGTTGCCCAACAATGGCATTTAATTGTTATTTTTAAAAGCCAACTTTTAAGGTGTTTATCCTTAGAGCATCCCTTTGAGGCTGGGAAATGCTGTTACCTCATTTTCATATGGAGAACTGCTATGCAGTGAAGCTGATTAAAATGAGCAGGAGTTAGGTAGCTAAATACTTTCAAAACATCTTTATTGGCTTGACTGAGTTGCCTAAAAATCATACAGGAAACCTTTGGCAAGGAAGTGAATCAAACCTAGGTGTCACAGGTTTCACCTTGCCTCAAGGCCCTGACACAACGCACATTTGAGCTGGGGACAGGCATTGGAAACACCAAAAAAGGAACATAATGTAATACAATAGCTGCAGCAGTTCATGTGCAAAGACATCTCTGTCCTGGTGGTTATGTCTCTGAGGGTTTACTTTTTTTCTCATATTATATAATCACCACCAGACTGGTGTCCCCTGCTCAGTCTCTCTCTTCCACCAGACCCACTCATTTCAAATCTAAGCCAGTTCCAGAAAATTCATAACCTCTAACATTTTGTTTCTAGCTACTAGAGCACCCTAAGTTGCACAATAACTCATCACTGTACTGTCAAGGCTATTTGGAGCCTGCTAAGAAAAGTATGGTAACCTGAACTGTATCTTGTTATGTATTTCAGACACAATGTAGTTTCCAGATTCTTTCAGTTTACATTCAGAGGAAGGAGTCAAGTCCAATTAAAGCGCCCTTTGAAAAACAGAGAAAGAAATCGGGGAAAAATACCAAAAGGTTTTAAAGTACAATTAACATGTTATAAGGGCCAAATACAAGTGACTGTGGTTTTGATGTTGTGAAGATGCAGGTCCATGTAATGTATGTGCTGTTTATTGAGTGGAAGGGGAGGGGAAAGGAATTTCACTGGCCACATATTCTGTAGATATCATGATAGACTACTTTACATTTAAATCCAGTTGACTATGACTTTGAGAAAGGCTTTTGGAGAGAATAGAAGGTGATGTCCATGGCTTTATTATACATAGCTCTTGTCCCTCAAGGAAACCAGAAGAAAATGCAGCTGACAAAACTACACTATATGGTTGACCAAAGCATAGCAGGAAATGGTCTCTCAGTAGGGCTGTGCGAAGATTTGGTCACTGATTCTTTTCAGCAGAGATTTGGCCTGATTTGGGGGCCGAATCTCCGAATCCAAATCAAATCAGAAGACCCTTTAATCTCTCTGAATCGCATCAGAAACCTCTGAATCAATTCGGAGACATTCGGCCATAGACACAGCTTTAAATGTTTTTTCTATATACTTCAAGGTAGCAAGCAGCTCATAAACGCTGCAATATTGGGGCAGATGGAGCGTCCCACAGAAGTGCTTTGCAGAAGATCCAGAAGTGGATCAGAAGCACTTCCACTTCCAGGTCCGCCAGAGAGTGTGCTGGGGACCTCCCCCCTGCCCCCCTGGCTTCCCCCCCAGCTTGGCAACTGGTGCCTCCTGGGTCTGGGGGGCACCCGGCATTGAATCTTCAAATTTGGATTCAGCCAAATCAAATCAGGAACAGTGATCCAAATCAATGAATTGAATCATTGTCCCTGATTTGGGCCAAATCTGAATCCAAATTGAATGGGGCCCATTTCATACACCCCTAGACTCTCTACCCTCCAATTGGAGGCTTTTGAGGAAACGTTAAGGCTTTTGAGGAAAATGAAAAAAAAATTGTCAGCTTTTTTTCAAAGAAATTTTAATTTTAAATGACTTAACATTTAAATGGCCATATACCTTTCTATATAGTAGCCCCTAGCATCTGATGAAGTAGGCTATAGCCAATGGAAAGTCATATGTCTCTGAATGAGTTAGTCTGTAAGGTGCCACCCAGCCCTGACTTCTGCTTTACTGCAGACAAACACAGCTAACTATCTCTTCTTATAGAAGTCAGATGAACCTATAAGATTAGTATCTGGATTCACATCCAAATTCCTTCCCCACATCCCCCCTCCAAACTGGAGGACTTGGATCTGGGGCTGTAATTTCCTTTCTAGCAAATCAAGTTTTGTAGTGGGAATAACTGAGTCTGACTTCATGAGGGCCTCTCTGGGGCTGGGTTCTCAAGTGCTCTGCAGCAGGTGCAGCTCAGGGAACAGAAGATGTTAGTGGTGCCAGTCTAATTTGAGCTGCAATGATCTCCCTACTCAGTTGCGGATAACAGTTAAGAAACCTGATAGCAACTGAAGGCTGGAGGTAGAGAGAGAAGGAGGGATGAGATCAGTGGGTTTGGCTCGAGCATGAAAGGCTACTTGTGGAGGAGGATTAGTGTCAGTGCATGGATGGTCTCCGTCTCCCACTCACTACAACAGCAGCCTGTTTCCTCTTCCCTTACGTCACTCTCAGTGTTGCTACTATGAGTGTAACCACATGAAAGAACTGAAACGCTAAAGCTTTGATGGTCTTAAATTTTGTTTTTGCCAGCCTCACATAGGAAACTATGCAGGCCGGTAGACTGAGCTTAAAATATTATGAACAATATTGTGCCTTGACGCACACCTGTTGGATAGGTAAACAGGTTGCAATATGCGCGCGTCATGGCATAATTAGACCTGTAGTCTTTCCAGAGGAAAACTGCACACTCACCTCACTCTCTCCTAATTGATTATGTAACCCAAAACTTTTAATATAGATTACACTGGCCACAGTCTCTCTACAATTCAGTACTTATTGGAAATCTAAGACAGCCTCCTTCTTTTAAGATATCTGTATTTGTTTTAAGATAATTTCACATTAAAATTTGAAGATTTGGTAGAGTCCAGAGCAAGGATTTAGTTAATATTCCTGGGTTTTTGATTCACTGTGAGAATTTCAGGTCTCCTAATGCAACTGCTATGTGTTACACCTTGCCCTTTAATGGATCTTTGACCCATCAATGGATCTTTTTGAAGCTTTGTTTGATTATTAATACAGATTAGCTGTTATACCACTGATGCGTGAACCAAATTATGAAGGCTGCATTGTATGGTAGAAAAACTTCCTCAGCCAGGTGTGTTGGTAGAGAGAAAAATTAGAGAAGTGCCCATGTAGACATATCATACAGCTTAGCGTGAAAGAAGGTTCCCTACTGAGTTCCAAACACTTAACTTTGTCTCATCAAACAAATGTTTTATAATTAAAAATGGTAGTCATTGCAACCTGCAGATCATTTAGACCAGCTAAGTTAGCAGGACCTCCCATCAGTATTATCACTACCCCCCACCTGTGTGTTATATTTTGTGTTTAATTAGCATAGAAGGTCTTCAGGGCAGGAGCTGTACTCTCCGTGTGCATAGAGCACCTAGCGCAGCAGGGCACTGATCCTGGTCAGGTACAACTGTAGTCAGACCTAGAATTTTTGAAAAGGGAATATATATGATGCAATGCAGCATTACATATAAAACAAAATATATTTTTCTCCGGTCAAAAATAAACTAAAAGCTTTTACTAATAGGCTACAGACCTAGGGCTGTATTATTCAGTTAAAGATTGAAGCAAAAACAAATATCACTTCATTCAGGCAACTGGCTTTAAACTTTGGGTGGGCCAGGAATCAAAGCAGTGTGCACATGCAACCCTCTGGGTCAGCCCCTGCATGTGCCATAATATAGATAATAACTATTAATGCATAATGATGTTACCTTTTCAGGCTGGAGGTACCAGCCACTGCCATCTGCTTCCCTGAGCTAGGAAATACAGGGGGTGTTTGCATGGGACAGGAGCCATTGCTATAATAATAATTTTTAAAAAACCCAACACATTTATCTTGAACAGACCTTCAGAGAATCTGAAGCTGTATGTATGGAGTTTTTCAATTTTTAAAAAGATGTTTTGTTTTTTTTTTTACACTGAGCAGAGAGCCTTCAGGGTATACTAGAAACATGATGACAAAGCCCCAAAATGCTGAGAATTTTAGCCCACTGGACATGTAGTATTCCTGCCCAGTGTTCAATGGAAGTTTTGCCAGTGACTTTCATTAGAGCTAGAACAATGTACATTGAGCTAAAACTTCAGGGAAGGCATCTGGAGATCTGTATGGTTATCTGCCCTACACCTAATTTCCAAACTATGCAGGTAGACACCATTATTTAAAATCATGTGCACACTTGTGTTCACACTATGGATGAATATACACGCTTGTACAAGTGCACACAGCCTCTCTCACCCACATTCTGATCATGTATCTGCTCCAGCAGTTTGCCTTTGTTTCTCCCCTTGAGTTCCTCCTACTGCTCAAGGAGAAGTTGCTGCCTTTGCATCATCAGCTGTTGGAGCTGCCTTCCCTGTATGGATGACAAGTTTAAGAAACTGGTTACAAGCCAGGAAGCAGAAATCTAATTTTAGTAAACAAAAGTTGATGCAAAAGGTCATCAAACTCTGTGAGCCCTTACGTGGGAATGAAGCTGCCAAGAATGGGAATGTTGCCAAGAACATAATCTTAATAGCCTAGCATATTGCAAATGATCCATAGGAGTCTCAAAGACAAGAGGAAGCCTCCTTGAAGCAGAAGAGAGATCTCCCGCTTCTCCGTAATAATGAGAGGAGGTGGCCACAATTCTTTAAACTAAAAGCTCTTGTGTCCCAAGTTGTCCTTTTTTTTTCAGATGAAACGGTTTGTAAGTAAAACAGACTTTTGAAATATCCTGCAAAATGGAAGCAACTTCACAATTTCTTTATTGTTTACCACTTCTAAAAGTGAATGTACATTCTGTAGGATTTTCCATTAGGAGATCTCAAAACACTTCACGTTTATTAATGAATGAAACCTCACTCCACTCCAGGGTGGGAGATGAGTAAACCAACATGTGTTGAATAAGCTCCTCATCAAAAGAGAAATCAACCAACTATTTTGCTTCAAGTTCCTGCATGCAGTGCTTGATGAATCTTGGCCTCTACTAGACATAGAGCCTTGTTACACTTTACACCAGGGGTGGGCAAAATGGTGGATCTGGCTGGCAGCCAGCCTCCATTTCCTAGCAGTCCCTGCCTGCTTGGCTGGGGCCAGTCACCATGGAGACACCCCAGCTGCAGCTGTGTGGTGATACCAAGGCTGGGGTTGCCATGGAGACTGGCCCCAGCCATGCTGGCAGGGCGTGTGGCAGGGCAGGGCAGGTGGCTGCTCCAGAGGGACCACACTATCACTGCTGCAAGAAGCGTGGCTGGGGCCAGTCACCATGGCAACCCCAGCCTTGCGTTATCACAGTGCAGCTGCAGCTGGGGTCTCCATGGAGACCGGCCTCAGCCATGTGGGCAGGGGATGCTGGGAAATGGAATCCACTGCCAGCTGCATCCAGCCTGTGGGCCAGATTCTGCCCATCCCTGCTTTACACTTTGAGTTGCTCAAATACTGATCAGAGTTAGTGCTAACTTGAGTCTGAAGCAGTCATACCTTAAGGCTAAAACCCTTCTCTGACTGTCCCCCACCTGAACAGCCATGACTTGCTACTAGACAACATGCAAACAGAGACCTAACTGGGAGCTACAGCTGTGAGTTGCCACTCCATGGCTGGTGAGCCAGGACAGGATTCTGTCCCTGCTCTAAGTGAGAGATGGATTGGGGGGACAGGAACATGAGGCTGGGAAGCAGAGGGTAAATGGGATGGAGGTGGGTAACGAAATGGGCTGTAAAATGGAAATGGGCTGGTGAAAGATAAAATAAAAAGAAGTAAAAATAAATTTAAAAGAAATAAAGTAGTAAGTTAATGACGGTCTTATGTTTTAATACATTGGGGTATGGGAAGTACTGGTTGTGCTGCCTGGGATGGCTAGGAGGTTGGAATGGTGAAGGAAAATACTTTTGGGGGAGCTACTGCCCCTGCCCTGGGAAGGAAGCCCCAGCTTATGGAGACCTGATCTAGCCCCTTACCTTGTTCCTCCTCACCCCCTTGACTCCACTCCTGGACCTGTCCATGCCCTGCCACCTAGCTAGCTGGCGTATGCTCTGCAGGGTGTTTGCATGGGGTTGAACCTCTGGGAGTGAAAAGGTAAGAATCCCAGTTGGGCGGAACTGCCCCCTGGGCAGAAGAGTTCATGGGTTGGAAAGTTTGTCTACATAGAACAGGAGGGTGGGGGATGGAGACACTGCATCCTGGGATGCTGGAGGACTCAAAATTGGAAGGCTCACCTGTTGGGAGTGGCCACACATTAATAGGACACAAGCTGGGTAACACTGATTAGAGATAAACCTGCCCTGAAGTGGTGTAACTTTAAGCTGCCTAAAGTGTGTTTAAAAGTAGTGTCAGGCATTAATGCGTGGACAGTCCAGGGGTTAAGAGCATCAGGACACACCTAAAAGTAATGTATAACAAGGCCCTGAAAGCCGTGGTATATTCCAGAGCAGAGGTTCTCTCCTTCATCCTACAAATGCCCTACCTGTTTCCTCTTAGGTTCCAACAGAGATCCAGGTGATCTCATCTAGAAGAATGGGAGAAAAGCAAAGAAGTCTCATAAAAAGCCAAGACTTAGATCACCTGGAGCTTTATATATCCACAGAAGCTAGCTGACAAATTGTCATCAAGGAGTGATTGGTCCTTTGAGGATCTTGAGTGTGAAAAGATACTTAAGGGTGTCATATGAGAGTGAAGCAGTGGGAAAAAAATGATGATGGAAAATCCCCTAAATTCTGAGGGAGCTGAGAAACTTCCCAGGAACAATATTTTGAAATAAGGGGCCAGACCCTCCACTAGTATCAAATGCAAATGTCACCAAAGTCAAAATATCTACCCAAGTTGAGGTTCTCTCTCAACACTTGGTATAGTTAGTTTCCTGATGTTCCCTGTTACCGTAGCAATTAAATTGCTTGTTAGTCCCTGGGAGGTTCCTGCAGACCACACACTGTTTTGATAAAGTGTTTTTTGATGGATTTTTTTTCTTGCACATGCACACAGTTGCTATATATAAACCCAGCTTGGTTAAACTGATAGAACCAAGGTCATAATTTCACAGGGAAATAGCAGACTGATGGGAAAAAAAGGTTATAAATACAACAACACACAAATCCTGACATTTACCAAGGACAATAGTTTCATCTGAAAGTGTCTGACTCTTCTGAGGTCTTCAATTAGGCTTCCACAAGACATCCTGCATCATCACTAACTAAAGAAGAATTGTGGGAAAGAGAGGGACAGTGGGGGAAGGAACCCAATCAAATATTTTTAAAAAGCAGAGGAAAAAATTCCAGGGGTTTCAAGAATGGATTGAGCGACTAATGCTCATTGACCAAGAGTAGGATTAAAAGTTCAAAAGGGCAGGTCACTTAAGGGCACCAAGGGCAGAGCAGATCTTGCAGTGACATGACCTAGGAAATACAGACTAGCCAATGTGTGATCCTGTACACAGCATGGTACCAATTAGTGTTTAATGACCAAATGTGGAATGCATTAGTACCTCTGAGAACTGAGTCCACTTTCAAAAGGCCCAAGATGTTCTTTGCAAACATTCCTGTGTTTTTTGATTCAAACTGTGTTTGGGAAAGTCTTCAGGTTTTTGTCCAGACTACAAAGCAGGTTTGTTGCAAAATCCTATGGATCCATGAGCATAACAATGGTCTTAAGAAGTTGATCTGATCTATCCAAGGACAGATTTTTCACTGTCCAAAGCAGTATTCTCTTCTCATTGCTAGCTATTTTTCTCAGAGGCACTACTCAAAATAAGAATAAAAAGCATAGGAGTCAGTAGAGCCATGTCAACTCACCTCAACTGGGAGTCTGACCTGTGGTTGTTGTCCTAAGGTATCAAAGGGCCTTATCCTGCCAATACTTCCTATTTAGCAAGGGACCCACTTCTATGCCATTTCACACTAGAACATGTGATATGAGTTGTTTTCTAGGAGGTACCTTAAGACAGGACTATGGGAGCAAATGGAAAAGGGAAACAAAGGTAAAGGAGACCCTTCTTCTTTTGCTAAATACAATTAACTATCCATGAAGGGCTTTGACAGCTTTCTGCCAGGAAACCACTTACCAAATGAAAACTGGACCTAGGCCAGTGTATGTTTTTGTATTTTGTGATTCTTGATTCTTTCCTCTCTTGTCTGTCTTTTCCTTCTCTCCTTCCACTGTTTTCCCCTTTATCGTCATACTGCAGTGATTCTCTGCCAGGGTGTCATGGCACCCTGGGGTTCTGTGAGATCCTTTGAAGGGTGCTGTGAATCATCACTCAATATTAGCACCTGGAGTATTTGGAAATATTATATCTTGCAAATTACAACTCTGCATTTGTCCTAAGTACCACCAGCTTGCACTATAAAGGCACAAAGAAAGCATTATCACCTAATTACATGCATATTCAGCTAAATGCTTACTCATGAAATCATTGCCCATATCTCATTCCCTCACTCAGAAATAATCCTGAGCTAGAGCTCTAGTGAACTAGGTACCAACAGCCCTGGATTTGGTGGAGCACCAGGACATGCTGCCCAGAGAGATCACATACAAGATACTGCTTCCTAGTCCCCCACCCCTTTCCAGTCAACTGTGTGCAAGCAGTGCATGGTGGAATTTTTTTGCATTACCATAGCCCCTTAAATCCCAGCCATGGACTAAAGCTCCATTGTGCTAAGCTCTGTAGAAAGACAGAAGATAGAGATGGTAGTTGTCCAAGGAAGCTTGCAGGCTACATCTAAGATACAAGACAGACGGATGCAGACAGATGGGGGACATAAGGAAGCAATCAGACGGCAATGATAGGCCATGGTCTCAGCACATTAGTGGCCTAGTGTATGTTTTTGGAGGCATGCCAGAGAAGGAGAATTTTAAGGAGGGGTTTGAAGAACTATTATGAAGTATCTTTGTAGATGTTAAGGGGAATGCCTCTGCAATGTGAGAGACTGCTTGCAGAAAAGCAAAGAAGGCTCGTTTGAAAATCTGATTTGGCCATGGCATCAAGGACTAACTGGAAACCATCTAAAATGAGAGAAAACAGGTAAGGAGAAGATAAGCAATCAAGTAGCTTATGTCTAGTGTAAGACAGAAGTTGGGCTGTGAGGGAATCACAGATGCTATCAGGGAGACAAGATAGCTGCAGCAACAGCATACGAGGTAGATAAATGCAGGGCAAGTCTGTATTAGAAGTATGTTCTAATTATTTAGATGGGTGTTTTTGCTGTGTGTAAAGATAGAAATGGTACCTTATCTTTGAAATGATATTCAGAAAGAGCTCAATAAGTATTTGGCAAAGCCCAACTAGAGGGAGGTCCAAGCTGAAAAGGATGCCTGTGGTATGGGTCTGTCTATGTGTCCAACCGATTACTATAGGCAAGGCCCACCTGGCTAACTAGTGGCCCCTTTTTATGGGGGCTAATGGACAAATGGAACAACTAAATTCTTGGGACAACAAATGAAAAAAACAGGATATGAGTGTTGTATGGGTCAAAGGGTCAAAACATGAAAATAACTGCACCTCAGGGGGATACTGAGCAGAGCCCCCCGGGCCGCACCCACCAGTCCTCAAAGGCATCCAAGGAACTGGTGGACACTGCCCACTGGTGCTCTGCCTGGAAACGTGGACAGATAAGTGAGAGGAAAGTGGCCCCACAGTCTCCCGGCACCTTCTTGGCCAGAGCCTCCTTCCTGATCAAGTACAGGACCCACTTGGCCAGGTCCAGGAGGAGGTTGACCAGGAGGTTCCAGGACTTGGTGGGGCCATGAATGGGGTGACCAAAAACAAAAAAGTGGGGGGTGACATTCAACCAGAACCTCAGGAAGAGGTTCTAGAGATGGGGGTGGAAGGGCTGCAGCCTCACACACTCGAGGGTGCACCAGGGTCTTCCTCTGCCCACAGAAGGGGCTGGAGACTGGGGTGTCTGTGAAGCTCACCACATACACACCCATGGCAATGGTTCCATGGAGGAGCCACCAGCTGAGGTCCCCAGTGGCTTGTGGGATGAGGGTGGAGTACAGACTCAGCCACTGGGGTGCCCCAGTTACGCTGAGCGGGTCCCATCATTTGGTATCTGGGTGGGACACGAGGGTGGCATGATGGACAGTGCGGTGCATGAGTGTGTAGAGGTGGTGGCAACAAACGGTGGAAAAGTGGACTGGTCTGGTGTCCACTAGCCAGCTCAGGTGGTGGAGCAGGGAGCACTGTGAGGCCGGGTGAGGTGCCGGCCCCAAGACAAACTTGGGTGGGCTGGAGGACATGGCGGGTGAGGGGGGAGATGGGGGGACAGGGACTGCAACCACTCAGGACTTGGTCAACAAAGGAAAGGGCGTTGGGAGGTACGGCAGATTTCACCTCCTGGACCAGACGGAAGGTTGCACGTGTTGTGGGTAGATCCATGCACCAGCCAGCGCAGCGGCATCCACCCACTCTCGCCTATCATAGTCCAGGAGGTGCCCACTATGGGTGACACCATCCAGGACCAACCTCTGTTGCAACCAGGGTGCCTCTACTATCGGCACCTCTAGCTAGGGGTTCCAGAGAAGGGCCTCGATGAGCAGCTTGGTACCCTGGGTGACTGTTGTGGGGTACCTGGAGGTGGAAACCAGCCTCCAGGTCTGGAGGAGGTCCTGGTAGAAATCTGGCAGCCCTTGCAGGTCCTGCAGGGAGAAGCCCCGCAGACTTAGGAGCTGCCAGTCACGTTGGAGCCCCTGGAAGTGCCACAGGAAAGCATGCCCCAGGTGGCCCCGTGCCATGTGGCTACCGATACTGTATAGTAGTCACTGCAGGGCCTGAAGGTGGAATGCCAGGACCTGGCTGCCAACTCAAACCAAGCCCTGGCCTCTGTTCTGCAAGGGGAGGCTCAGGACCTCTGCAGCAACCCAGTGCTGTCCCAGCCAGAAAAACTCCAGCACCCATCTCTGGAGCCCTGCCAGGACCTCAGGGGGCACAGGCAGGGTGTGTAAGCATGGACAGGACCAGCTGGTTCAGCATCAGCACTCTCCCACATAGGGAGAGACATTGCAGGAACCCTGCCCATGCCCAGAACTGCTCTACCACCCTTGCTTCCAGCTGGTGCCAATTCTCTGGCCGGGAGGGGTCTGTCAGGTTCAGGTAGACCCCTAAGTAGAGCAGCGAGCCTGTGCTCCAGCAGATCCCACAGAGTGTGGGTGGGAGTGAGCCCACCTACCAACCCATCCCCCACTGCCAGGCCAAGCTCTTGACCCATTTGGCCAGGGCAGAAGAGGCTGCCAAGTACAATGCCTGGTGGGCTTCCACCTGCGCCAGGTCACCTGAGTCCTGGACTGTGAGGAGTACATTGTCAGCATATGCTGACAAAACCAGCCGCTCTGGTGACTCCCAGAGCATCAACCCTGCCACCCGCCTCCACAGGAGAATGAGGAAGTTTCCACTACTACAAGCCCTTCCATCTACCATGTTATAACTCCTTCCATCCACAGGTCTCATACTACTTTAGATATTCAAGAAATTAAGTTTGCAAATATGCCCGTGAAGAAAAGTTTTAAAACCTATGCACATGCCCGATATCTGCTCCGCCATGCAAGCCTTGCATGGTGGAATTTCTTTGCATTACCATAGCTCTAAGGAGCAAACTTGATTAATCAACTCTGGGAGTGTACTAATTAGCACACTCTAGCAGCCTCAGTGTCACATGTATTCAGCATCCCCACACTTGAGGGCAGGGGCGTTTGATGACAGGGGACTTGGTGGTTCCCACAAAATAGTTAGTTAAAGCACCCCTGCTGCCATTTTGAAGTGTGAGGGCACTGAATACACAAGACGCTGTAGGCACTTTAATTAGAGCAGCTCCTGGGAGCTGCTCTAATTAAAGCCCCCCTCCCACAGCATGGACCATGTGTAAAGACCCCAAAGCACTAAAGTCTCAGAAACTGAAAAGCAAATTAAAAGAATGCAATCTTTTTAATTTCTCTTAATTTCAAGTCAATCATGATTTTGGGAGGGGCTGGACTCATGTTGTTTTAACACAGTGGTTGAAACAGCCATTAGGATGGTCTTTTGTGTTAGATCTTGGACTAATTATTTAAGCTGTCAAAGCAACGAAAGTTGTAGTTTAAGCACTGGCTTCATTTTTAACTGTCTTTATGTCTTAAACGAGACATGGAAAATAAATGCGCCATCTTCTAGGATTGCAGCTGTTTCACGTCATCATGATTAAAGAACTAAAAAGCTACTTTAAAAATAATTTTTTGGTTACTTTGGGAACAGAAGGAATGTTAGGACATGTCAATTGGTTTTACTAGAGGTATCAGTTGAAGGACTCAAACATATGGCCTGGGAGCTTTCTTAGCATTACTTGAAAAAACAGCAGTATTGAATGTTTAAATAGATTTCTCCTTCCAGCTGTGTCAGAGGTGTTAAGAGTTAAATGGGTGTGAATAAATTCCCTTCCACTCTAAATTAATCAAGGACTCCCCCTCCTCCCACTCCGCCTCAACCAGTACCTATGCTGTTAATAACCTAAAAGTTTTGCAGCTATCCATATAATCTTCCAGAAATCAGCCTCCTTTATCAAGGGCACTTAGAGCTAAAAGTACATAATTAGCAGGAAAAGGTCTAATTTTTATGTATAATGAAAGTGCATTCAAATTTTTGAAGTGCAGTTTAAAAACTTGCCCCTAAGTGTCTATCTCTACTCAGTTTTGGTAAGTTTAATTCAGGATAGCAATACTATAGCTCCTTGTGAGTGAATAGAAAGTGGCAGATCAGAGACTCATACTCTATAAGCATGCTATAAAAAATAAACCATGTTTAACAATGGGTGTCAGAATGAGCCAGTACGGGAAAGAGCTATCCTGATGCTGACACATGTTGTACCCCCTTCTAGGAAGTTCTGCTATATTCTGTATATCAGGGACACCACTATGTTTAATAGCTACGAAGGGGAAAACCCAGAAGGTGTACCTAGAATACTTTATCAAGCTCAGTCTGTTTTTACCATAACAGACATCTACAAAGAGATTCTTCTGAGCACAACATAGGCAACAGAAACATAACAGGCTTTAGTAGACTACATGCTACTTTAGTTGGGATAATGTATATCACTATTCAGGTTTCCAATGAAGTAAGCAGCTTCTTTGCTTTCCACACTGAAAAGCATTATATGATTTGGTTTCCTGGGATATTTGGGTCTGGATTTGATGAGTCAGATGGTTTCTTCCACTTCTATGATCTGCTGCTAACCCCTCAATATGAATGGGGTGTTTATCACCAATACAGAGCAAGCATATGTTCTGCGCACACATATATGGCACAGACTGTCCAGTACGCACATGCAATAAGAATCTCTCTTTGTTACTATGCATTCCAAATATTTGGATTCAGAAACACATTTTGGGTTCATTTTGACACCTGCTCCAAGTGTCTGAATCTCCAAACACCTGTTTGAGGCTGCTCATCTCTAAATCAGAGGATCTGCCTCCTAGATGCATTTGGATGGGGAGGGTAAATTAGAGATATCTGACTCAGCTGGCTTGCTCTTGAGCAGCTGGTCCTTTCATTCAGTGGAAGGGAAGGATCCTTTGGCTAATTTTACTGCACATGGACTCAGACTGCAGCTGTTGAGAAGGTGCAGGAGATTGTGACCCAGACTGCCAGTCTATACAAATCCTTAAACTGTCCAAGAGCCTTTCTAGCCAGCTTTTGTGCTTTTGAGGAAATTAGGGGCTACAAACTCTGTGGGCAGTGAAGCACTGGGCAAAATTCACTGATGCTCAAGACATCTGGTAAAGATCAATTTAACTTCAGAGATAAATGAAATCCTGCATCCAATTGTTAAGTATTGCATTGAGAATCTGCAGATTCCACCAGATTTGGCAAGACACCAGATCCAAATCAGTAACCTAGATGCCTTCATAGGATTAAGGCAAAAGTAAAGTACCTAAGATGCCTCCACCCATGCTGCTCCATTGCCTGGTGGTCAGGGCACTCTCTTAGGAAGGAGATGATGTGGGTTTTGACTATAAGACTGAGAAAGAGATACAACCCACATCTCACACTTCTTGGTGAGTTCCACCATTAGCCTAGCATGAAAGAAGTGGCACTAACCTTTCCATCCCCAGTCCAAGCTACCCTGGGATCTTGAGTGATTAGAGGGACATGTGCAGTCCTGAGTCATATGCATAAGGCCTGTGGAAGGGAAAGAATTCAGATATACCTCTGTTCCCAGTGCCCTATGGGTTAGATTTGAACTGCTAGAGGCACTTTATTATTGACTGTACAGGGATCCTGAGTGCCCAGCCTTACCTATCTGAATCACTGTCCTGGGGCCAAGTGCCCTTTTTGCATGCTGAAGCCTAAAATGGAGGCACCTATAAGGCCCAATCAGCCTTCAATCTCTTTGGGCTTCCCTTCCCCCTCTAAAAAATGGCTTTGGGCATGATGAGTGAAAACTGAACTTCCTTGGGGGCATTTACATTTGTACTTTACTGCGGAGTTAACTAATTAGCTCCACAGTAAAGAACCGCTGTCTACATGTGTGCCCCATTAGGCTGGAGTAAACTAACTAGCTCCACCATAAGACAGTACTGCCTGACACACATACTATCCTATGGTAGGGTTCATTAAGTGTGTTGTAACACACGTGTAGACAGCTAGGATAGTACCTTAGCAAACATTATATTTATACCTTAGGTTGCCATCAGCCCAAACACGGTGAGACAAACTGATGGTTGCCTCGGCCGTGGACAAACTCGGTTCTGTTTTACAAGCTACTGATGACACTGCCGGCAGCAGGAAGCCAAAAAGAGACCTTCAGTGCATTTCTACATATTCCTGGTGCAATGTGGTCATTAGCGTTGCTGCCTTGGGCAACCCAGAAGCAAACTGAGTTAGTGGAGGAAATCCAGACTTACACCAGCATGATTTTTACATGGATAAAGCCTCAAAATTTGATTAGGAGGCATCCATAATGCCAAATGCAAGGGATGGTTGTGTCTGCCACAACTTGAAACTGGAAGCAGCAAGAGAAGCTTCACAAGAGGATGAAATAAAATAGATTTTCATCTATTCAGCTATTGGAAAGAGAACACAGCATCTTTTTTTAAAAAATGCCATATCCAATGTAATAAAATCACCAGAGCAAATACAGGTTATAGCTGCCAAGAGAACCAGATGGAGAAGGAATGGTGTAGAAAAGAGCCACAAAATAATTCCATGCCTGAAGAAAATGCCTTACAGTGACAGGCTTAAAGAGCTCAATCAGTTCAGCTTAGTGTAGAAGAGACTGAGAGATGACTTGATTACAATACATAGGGAGAGAATAACAGGTACTAACAGGCTTTTTAATCTAATGGAGAAAAGCAAAGCACAAATCAAGGCCTGGTCACTGAAATAAGAAAAAAGCAAAATTAAAAAAAAACCCAACACAAGCAATGAACCATTGGGACAAAATGAGCCCATGAAGATGTCTTGATATGTCCAAAGTAAGACTGGAGACTTCTTAGCCAAACACAAGTTACTGGGCTCAATCCAGGGCTGAGCAGGGTGACATTTAATGGGTCTGTGATTGACAGGGGGTCACAGACTAGAGGACAGAATGATTCCTTTAGGCCTTAAAATGCTGTGAAATGCTTCCTTTCTGGTTTTGCTGAAGTATTACGCTGTGAGGGGAAGTTCAGATGTGGTGACTGCAGAGGAAAGTTCAGTTCAGTCCAGGCAGCCAGCCAAGTGCTCTGTTCATGTAAACGCTTCTCCAGCAGGGCTTAAGAGGAGGAGACCACAAGCATACACAGAGTGATATCAGAGTATGGTTGGAGCGGATCCAAAACACTAGATTATAGGGAGAGAGGTATGGGGGGGGGGGGAGTGGAACCGATTTACAGCTGTTTCACAAATGCCCACCAGATCTTGGAAATGCTTTATCAGCTCATGGTCAACTGTATCAAAAGCTGCAGAAAGATCAAGTAAGATCAGCAAGGCACAATTTTCCCTGTCGATCTCCAGGGGAAGAGCATCAACCAAGGCCATAAATACATGCTATATCATGTATGAAAGCCAGATTGTCAAGGATCCAAGAAACAGAAACAGATGTGCCTGGAGCTGTTGGGTGGCCCATTCAATGACCTGCCCCGAAATGGGGAGATGGGTTGGGGACGGGGTGATAAGTGGATGGGGAGTCAGCATCAAGTGATGGCTTCTTGAGCAGGGGCTGGAAAATCGCAGACTTAAAAGTGTTTGGTATCCTGTTCTCCCAAAGCGAGGTGTTGACAAACAGTGCCGGATTATGACATGCTGAGGCCCCAAGCTATGTCCATTTTAAGAGACCCCATACAATAAAAATAATAATCCATGAAATCCATGAAAACAGATTTCCATGAAATTTTCAGATGAATTGTTCTTATTTCTGCACAAATTTATGAACACAATATGCATAATGACTGTGGAGCCATATATATGTATATTTTTGTCATATTAGAATGAAAACGTCCAGGTTTTTTTTCTTATTTAGAGGCCCTTCATATTGTGAGGCCCTAAATTAGCTCAAAAAGCTTAAGCCTAAATCCAGCACTGTTGACAAGCTCTGCCAGCAATGGGTCCAACTGCCTAAACTCCTGCTTAAGCTGTCTCAGGTCCCCTGTGTAGGGGCTATAGGGGGCCTGTGTTGCTGCAGCAGTGGGAGTGGTGTGCACCCAGGGGAAAGGGATCCTCTACCTCTGAACCTAGAGAAGGAATAGAGCAACTCTGCAGTCACTTAATTGGGCCCTCATCTGCGGAAGCAGGGATGATGCTGAGGTCACAGGGATCCTGGTACTGCTGGACTACTAAAAAAGCTCAGTATTGGCTCAGAAGGAATCTTGAAATCAGTTAATAACTTGCCATTGTATTTATGTTCCAGGAGGAGAAGGTGCTAGGCCTCAAGCACAATTACCTCCAGACCAAATCTCAGCTTCAAATCTCAGCCATTTTGGCGGCACGCCCATTCAAAAACATGGTATGTGTTTGTTCCAAATACACACATCACCCCCCGGCAGAAACTGAACCTGGAAAGTTGCCAGATAGGCTAATGCATGAGGAAGTTATTAACTTGTGAGAACAGGAAGTTATACATGAATGCTGCATATGCAACCTTTTCTATAATAGGTTTTGCCAGGCTCCTGCCTGAATGGTAAATATTTGTATAGCTATCTAGGAACCTGATCCTTCTCCCACAGAAATCTAGGCAGCTTTTGCAACTGCCTTCAGCAAGACCAGGCTACGCGTGTTATAAATAAACACTGGAGTTTTCTTTTTCTGAAGCACAGACTTTCAAAAAAGACAACTGTAGCATAGCTTACATGGCCTGTCTTTCTGAAGTCCTAGATGCAGCATACTTTGTGGCTTTCTAAGGAAACAGAACTTGTTATCATTTAGAAAGGAGGTTTGACAAAGTGCACATTACGACCTGAAAGGAGCAGATGCCGAAGTAGACTGCAGTCTCATTTTTATACTGTATAGCCAGCCAAGTCTGTCCCACCACAAAGCACAATGTGGGAACTCCTGTTAGCATCCTACCTATTAATAGACATACAAACCCTCAGGAAGACATGCTGCATAGTTTGAAACTTGGAGCTCCAGCCAATATATTTTATAATTACAGAAAAAGGGATGAATTGAGATAAAATCATTTCCCACTTATAAGGACTTCACATTGCTCTGGCCAACGGCATCCAGCCCAGAAATTCCAGAAGTCTGCTGGAAAAAAAAACCCTCTTCTTAAAGCATTACTTGAAATCCAAAATCCAAATGTCCTTGAAGATGAAAGAGCCTCTTTAGATAATTTTAGACAAAGCTCTCCTATTTTGGTTGTGGACTGGAAGCGGAGAAAAGTAAAATGTTTACTCTAAGAACAACAGTACTGGGCAGTGAGCCCAAATAAAGCGATCGCCCATAATTCTCTTACCATATAAGATACAGTTTCTTCTTCAACTATTTACATCAGAGTTTAACTCATGTAATGCTCCCTACTACAACCAATTACCCAGTGACAGGACAGTATAATCTATGGAATTGCAACACACTGTAGCATTTCCACTTGAACAGGCTATTGCCCAGGACCTGGCAATAACGAAAGGTTAGTGGTGCTGCTTACCATGATTAGTGCAACAGGACATCAAATAGTAACTGAGGCACCCACAACTTCGAAGGTGAGGGCATGGAGCTTACATTTGATCAACAGTACAACAGGAAGACAAGCAGGGGTGAATCCAGGGGGGTGCAGCAATGCGGTCATACCTTCCTTCTGCTGCTGCTACGCCTCTCCCCAGCTGAGCTGGGTACAGGGGGAGTCTGCTCTTACCCCTTTTCAGCCATTGGCTGCAGCTGTGCAGGTTCAGCATGGGAAAGCAGCAGATGGGTTTCCTCTTCCCATGCCTGCTCCCTACTGCCTCCATCAAATGTCCCTCACTGGCAGGGAGCAGGCACTGGAAGGAGGAACCTGCATGTTGCCACTCCTGTCTCCAGCTGAGCCCTACAGCTGGCGAGGCTGCAGGAGCAGAAGCAGGAGCAGTTTTGGGTGGTCCCTTACCATCAGATCATCAAGGGACAGTGGCAGGAGCAGCAGCACTGGGTGGGTCCCCATTTCCTCCAATGCCTGCCCAGCATCCTGTTTTCATCTGCCAGCCTGGGGAGCTCTGACCATTGCCTAAGAGGGATGAGGCCTATACCACAGGCCTCACAGAGTCAGACTGGGAGATGAATAAGTGATTTGGTGGCTGGGATGGAAGAAAAGATGGAATTGTAGCAATACTACAAAGAAAGTATTCATCTAGACCCAGCACTCTTTCCTGCCTATGCAGGGGGTCGGACTCGATGATCTATTGAGGTCCCTTCCGACCCTAACATCTATGAATCTATGAAAGCCGATGGATTCTAATTCCTGATGCTGACTCTGCTTATAACAAGTCCCAGGCAAGTTTCTTGGCTTCACTGCCTCACTTTCCCTTTCTGTAAAATGCAGCAAAGTGATACAAGTTTACCTACAACAGGTCTCTTTGGTGATGACTAGTGAACACATGTAGATGTTTTCATGAACAGCATTATGTAAATAGTGCTATCAGAACCAGGTCTACAAAAAATATATGAATTGACTCCCTAGGTGTGAAAATATATGTAAGCTGGGTTTTTGGTTGTAGCTGTGTTGGTCTAAGGATGTAGGCAGGCAAGGTTCTTTGAGCAGATGTGATATCTATTATTAAACCAACAGAGTAGTTGGACTGTAGGGTGACTGCACCCAAAAATTTGCTAGGAACTTTTTTCCAGCTACTCAGCTGGTCCAATAAAAGGTATCACATCTTTTCAGGTAACCTGGCCTGCCAAAATATATGTAATATATTTAAGAAGACAAACATAAATGGACAGTTATGGTCATGCGGTAACCAAACAAGTCTGACAAACAGCATCCTAATTATAGACAGGACCACAATTCCAACTTGACCAAAATTGAGTTTTCCCTGTAATCCCAACATTTCATAAGCTGATCCCAGTCAAATTTCCTAGACTATGAATGTGAGTGTATGCCAGTAGTGAGCCAAAAAGAATGATGGTGGAAGAACAAGTAATATCATTATTGCACACCACTTTTTCTGACCAACTACAAAGTCATATTCAGCTCTCCAGTCAGAGGCATGTCTGTGCCATACTCCATTGCAATGAGAGTTCATCAAAAAACCCAAGAATTCAGCACAGGCTGCTAATACAAGAAACACACAATTTAAGAACATCATTCTTAGACATGTAATTCTTTAAGAATATACGTTCAAAAATCTACAGAGTTACAAACCTTTTCTTCCTAAAAAAGCATTCTGGAAGCATTGAGAAAGAAAAAGTTAACAATTTCCCTTTATAGGGAGAAGTGGAAACATGAGGTGAACATCGCCATCTCCATTGAACAAATAGAGAAAAAAAGCCATGGTCAGACAGGGACTTGGGATAGTATAACTTGAGGCTGAGGTACAACTAGAACTGAGGTTTCCTAACTTCCAGCCTCATGTTCTAATTATCTGATTGTCGAAGTACTGCACAAGGATTATACTACAGAAGTCAGATATTTGTAAAGTTCAGAAGCAAAGAGGGTCAGAGGATGCACAAATATGAGAAATAAGAGAATAGGGAAACTGATACTAAAGTAAAAGTTTGTTTAAACTTTTCAACACAAAGGTTTTCCAACCAAAATACAAGGTTTTATCAAACAGAACTTGTTTTGGGAAAGGAGTGCTTGTCACAGAATCATAGGGATGGAAGGGAACTCAAGGGTCATCTAGTCCAAGGCTTCCCAAACTGTGGTATGCATACCCCCAGGGGTATGCAAGACATCTCTGTGGGGTACATGGGGGAAATTATGTAATGCAGGATTTAATTTTCATTACAATAATAACTGAAATTTAAAAGGTAAAAATATAAAACATATGCTGGTAGGGGTACACGGGCAGCTGGTAAATCTGGAAGGGGGCATGCAATAAGAAAAAGGTTAGGGCGGGCAATTATTTTGGGCAGAAGGCTGCTTACCAAGTTTTGGCAAGCTGTTGAGGGCTGCATGGGTGTCCCTGCCCCTTGAGAGGTGTCCCACCCCCTGGTTGCCATCTTGGGGCTGGAAGTCCCACCCCCAAACCCTGAATTTTGCCACCAGAAGTCCCTCCCCTTGCCCCTGGAAGTACTCCTTTCAGCAAGGAGGTTTGCCATTTCAGAACCAGAAAAATAACAAATTGTAGTCTAAAAAAATCAAACATCTACAACATTCATTAATTTGACTTCACAAAATATTTTTGTCCTGATTCACATGTGTTTGTGTAGTATATACAGAGGCGATTGCACAATAGCTTAAAATGTAGTCTTACTCTTGTATCTTGTGTGGGGTGTGGTGGGAGGTATGGGAGGGTGGGTATAGGTTTGTGGGGGGCTGTCGGTGTGTGGGTATGTGGGGTGTGGGGGAGGGTGTGCATGTGGGGGTGTGGGGAGATAGATGCAGGGGGTGTGGGTGTGTATGGGGTTGGGGGGTGTATGTGTGGTGAGGGAGCATATAGGGGTATGTGCGGATATGTGGGGTGTGGGTGGGTGTGTGGTTTCTGGAGGGAAGTGAGTGTGTGTGTGGGTGGGGGATGCTGGTGAGGGTTGCGACCTGTGGAGGGGGAGGGTTGTTAATTGATCCCAATGTTAATTAGGTGTGGGTGCCCCAGGGCCAGGGCCAGGGCCAGGGCCAGGGCCGGTGGGGGCCCAGGGCAAGGCAGCAGGAGCATGGGGCCCAGACTAGCAGGGACTCCATGGAGCCGGCCCAGCTCCTCCCCCTCCCTGCTAGTGCAGCCCAGCCTGGTTCCATAGAGCCCCTGCCAGCCCAGGCCCCATGCTCCTGCCACCATGCCCTGGGCCCCCGCCGGCCGTGGCCTGGCGCACTGGCACAAGTCCTGCACTCCCACCCAACTGTCGCCATGCTCACACCCACCCACACACTAGCTGCCACTCTCCCACCTGCCTGTAGCCACCATTTTCCTGCTTTCCTGCCTGCTGCACCTGCTTCCACTGCCCGCCTGCCTGCCAGCCACAGCTGGGTGGGAGCATGGGGCCCAGTTGTCATCATGCTCACACCCATTGCCCCCACCCCCCCCGGCCTGTAGCCACCATTTCCTCACTTTTCTACCTGATGTCCCCACTTCTCCCCACCCCCCTGCCTGCCATCTGCTCCAGCACTACGTGGTTCCTGGCTGCATTGCCGGACCGCATGACTCAGCGGGAGCTGGCCCAGCCTGGAGGACTGGGGCAATTGCCCATGGTCCTACCCTGCCTCCCTCTTCCTGTCCCCCCGTGCCCAATTCTTAGCTGAGTTTCCTGGAGGGAGATGGGAAACAGCCCCAGGGTCCCAGGCCAGAAGCTTCTGCTAGGAAGAGGATTCCAGTTGGGGGTGGGGCAGGGCTGGGTGGGCCTTGCTGCTGGGGCTGCTGGGTCCTGCCGGGTCCTGCCAAACCCTGGGTCCTGCCGCCAGCTTCCCCTGGGTCCTACTGCTGCTGGTGCCTTGTCATCTTTGACAGGCAGCTAGGGGTAGATAATAATTAATTTTGAAAAATTTTAGGGGCCCTGTGAGCCAGATAGAATGGCCTGGTGGGCTGAATCTGGCCTGTGAGCCATATTTTGCCTGTTTCTGCTCTAAAAAATAAAGTTACAAGCATTTGTATACTGTAGCACTGATGTTCATTGTAAACACCAATATAAAACATGAACAAGAATAATTGGAAAAAGGATTATACATAAAGCTACTATTTCTAATGCAATAATCAAATGATTGGAATACCCTATGAGGGACAACACCCCTCCCTGAAATTTTTCAGCCTACAAATTAATATATTAGAAACTTCTCTGACCCCCAAGTGCTACATACCTACATTGGGAAAACCACATCAGAAGAAAAGGCTCTCAACCCAGACCTAACTTATCTCATTGCATGAAGTTCAAAATTACATATGTCACTCAAGTTCTATATTTATTTTTATTTTTTTTATGGAAGGGAAGCCGGAGGAAAAACCCAAAACCAAACCCAGGTTTTTGACCAGCTCCTCATAAAACACCAGACAAAGCCAATTTAGATGTCAAAGTACAAAGACAAACATGGAACTCTAGAATTTGAAATATGCAAACTGTATGCAATATATGCCCACTATATATTCATTTATGCAAACTATATGTGAACTATTTACCAAATATCTGAACACATCCATTAAAAACACGCAAAAGTATTTAATCATTAAAACAGCATACGACTCCAAAAGAGATCAATATATTTTAATTGTCAATGTACTTTGTCACTGTGTACAATATACTGATAAAGCACATCAAGCACATCTATGATCACTTATCGAAGTGAGTAGATTTTCCCAGCAGCTGGAAGATCAAAAGAATAATAGGCTTTTAGTCTGCCATCTGCATCTGTGTGTTTCTTCAAAGGCCAATATACTTCTGCGTATGTGGCTGCAAAGCACTTTGAGAACCTTTGGGATCAGAGATGCTATGGAAATGTATACGGATGTTATTAGATGTGCCAACATGTGCAAGAAACAAAATTACTGTACTGTATCTTAGGTAAAAGAATTGGGAAAGGAATTTTAAACGTATGAGCCAGATTCTGCAAATTTTATACTGAGGAATGCACAAATTCACAGGAATAGATGCAACACTGATTGGAATGCTAGTGTTACCAACCAATACAGATCATCTTTTTGTTTCATCATTGTTCAGATTGCTGATTTATTGAGATATGGAGACAATATGCATCCCTGGCAGAATGCTGCAGGAATTCCTTCCCTTAGGAATTAAAGCCAGGTTCATAGAAATGAAGACTCCCAGAAAGAACCAGAGCTCTTCCATCACCAGCATATTATGGGTGAAACCAAAGGCCATTGAATCACATCCTCAGAAAGACAATGGATATGAGATGCGGAGTCTGCATCCTTCTGAGTGCAAGAGAATCCTATAGAAGGTATGAAAGGGAGGCCTGAAACCTCGTCAGAAGTCAGAGAGCAGGTAAAGTTTGGAGATCCTCAAGCATCACCCTAAACTAGCATTCCTCTGAAGGGGTTTTCCTGATGGCACTTGGTTTGAAGGCACTTTGGATCAGTGCTTTCCACAGGTGCTCTTATGCACTGTACACAGTACTCTAGCATCACATCTCAACTGCTGTCCTTAATTAAGGATATCAGAAACAAATGACAGTCATCCCATTTTGCTCACAACCCTGCCTCTGGGCTCCAGGCACACACTGCCTTTGGGCCCGCCCAGTCAGCCAGGATTGGTGGGCACATGTCATCCAGTGCAACTGGGATGATGAGCAGTGGCTGGAGTCATTTTGCATGACCTGGGCCACTTTCCAGGACCTCCTGGAGCAGCTCTGCCTGCATCTGCAGTGGTAGGTCACCAATATGCAGTGGCCCCACCCCACAGAGATCTGGCTGGCCATCACCCTGCTGAAGCTGGATACAACCAACAGCCCACCTCAAGGTCGTGGAGGCCAACATCCCCTGGGTCACCATTGCAGTCTACTTCTGCAAGACCCATTGAGAGCTCTTCCATGAGGCCTGGGTGGAGAAGGTGCCTGGTGGAGGATGCCTGGCACCAGAATTGCCAGCTGTGGTGGCAGCAACAGCAATGCACCCTCCTCACACTGAGGCCCTGGGTGAGCTACATACCTGGCAGTGGGGGCCAAGGCATTGGGTGCAAGAAGTGCTGACAAGGCACCTCCTCCTGCACTCCCCACTGGCTGGCCACAGACCCCAGGCCCACTGTGCACCCCCAGCATGATGCTCACTACAGACAGTTTTCAGAAAAGCACTTTATTCCCCTCTATAAACACAAACCCCTGTCCCCCCTCCTGCCCCAACAACAGTGCCACCAACCACCTGCCACCACCAATAAAACATTGTCTTCCCATTGGAAACTATGTACTTTGTACTCTGTGTGCTTTTGTGGGCTGGGGGGGCCCAGGGGGTGGAGCCTGGGGACAGGTGCCCAGCATCCCCACTTCTGACTGCACCACTGTGGACATGCATGCCATCGTGAGGTCAATGGGTGGGGGGCTCATCTAGGGGCAAGGGTAGCTGCTGCTTTGCCAGCACAACCAGCTCCCTCTCCTGCAGCCAGGGGCCATGTGTGGTGCTGTCTCCACTGCAGGAAGGTCCTGCTCTGGGGCCACATGGAGCTAGGGTGAGCAGTGGAGCTATGTCCAGGTGGGGGCTGGTGGGGGCTCTAGGGCAGATGCTTGGGCAGGGGGATCTGGTTGCTGAAGGTGCCACTACACCTCAGCCCAACCCTACTGGGGGGCTTGCAACTAGGCAGTGGGTGGCTGCCAGGGAGCAGATGGGTCTAGGGCCAGGGCCAGGGCAGTGGGTGGCACAAAGGTGGCCGCCAGAGCCACAACGGTGTCCAGCACCTGGTGGTCCTCCTCCATGGCTTCCACTGCCCTGATCATCACAATGGCCTGCCATTCCAGGGTCTCCAACATCCTCTCAAGGAGGGTGAGGTGCCTGTCCTCGAGGTCCAGGAGCCTGTGCCAGAATGCCTGGTCTGTCTGGTCTCTCACCCAGTCCCTCTCAACTCACATGAAATGTCCTTAGCACACCAGGCCCGCAAGTTCACCTGCTGCTCTTCTGCCATGGTGACCAGCTGGCCCAGCAGCTAGATCCAGTCCTGGGCCTGCCACTGCCAGAGCTGGTGCATATGGAGGGCCCTGGCTGAGACTGGTAGAGACCCTAACCATGCATCCCCACATGCAGTTGGTGCCTCTTGCCTGTGTGCAGCTGCTGGACCTGCAGAGCCAAGTGGAAGGGGCTGTTTGTGAGAGTTTGCAACATTTCGGACATAACATGCACTATACCAGGGGGCTGTGCACTGCCTGCTCTCAGATCGGGGATCATGCATGCCCATGGTAAATTGGCTGGCCAGGCCCTGGCACATGCGGCCACCAACTGAGCCTCCCATTCCTGCTCACTCCACAGGGGCAGGTGGGTTGCTGGGTGCCTGTTGCAGGCAGCCTGCCTTCCTCTTCTCCTCCTGAAGGCCAGGCACCTCTTCTGTTGCTGCCAGGCCAAACCCAGCACCTGGGCTCAGGGCTCCTGGACAACTGTGATGCAGACCTGGTGCCACCACCACCCTCCCCCTGGGGGCCTATCCAGAGAGACACCATGGGCCCCCCTCCCTCCCCCCCCCCCCCCCATGTGTGCCCTGCACCATAAGCATACCCCTGGTGAGAGTGTCCTTGGTGCACAGTCAATTAGTCTACTGTACAGTAAAGCATGCTACTTGTTCCTGTTTGACTTGTCATCACATTATGACCCCCACAAGTTTCAACATTTCCTTGCCCAGAAAGCCCTCCATTCAGTCAAGAGTGGAGGGATATAGCTCCCTGTGCATACAATACATATTAATACATTGATATATTTACAGCTAAATGGAGTGGGATGGGAGGAATCTTTGGAAGCAAACTTTCCAAGCATATCATCAGTCTGGAATGGAAACTGAGAACCAAATAACTCAGGGTCTGAACTGGTTCAGAGTCTGGTTAAGTAGTTCCAGAAATATCAGGCATGGAGTTGGGTTGGATTAAATCTAAAGAAATCTGAGAAATGCCCAGCATCCCTTGTTTCAGTGCTGACCCAACTTTTACTCTCTGTTAGAAAAATGTAGGAATGGTTGTTTTAATCTATCCTTATAGACAGCACATGCTTCTCTTATCACCTCTTTAGCTCATGGTATCTCTGTTCCTCTAGTAATTGTTTTCTAGATCCTGAGATTTGGTGCTAGAGTGTTCCTGAGACAAAAGTCTGCAGAAGCAAAATAAGGCCTCTCATATTGTCCCCAGTTTCTATGGTATGAGATTGTACATAACTAACATTATGATAATACAAGTGGAGTGATACTCATTTTAATCTTTGCCTTTTAAGAGAAACTTAATAGGGCTAGACAATTGTGGTTATATGAAATATTGATTGTCCTCTACCCCGATTGACTTAGTGGAAACTGAGGACATGTGGCACCTTGTTTAAGCAGAGTTTTAATTCTGCATGTGACCCAAAGGAGAATGTGGCTGACCCCCTGAGCCTGCTGCCAGCTGGGGCTGCTCTGCCCTGACTTAAACTGCTACGGTCCCACTCGCTGTCCACACGTGTTTCTATGCAGTAAATGACTCTGCTGTAAAACAGTACTGTCTCCAAGTTAATTAACTGTGCCCAAATATCAGTGCATGTGTAGATGATGATGTTTTACTGTGGAGTGAATTAGTCAACTCTGCAGAAAAGTGCACATGTAAATGCACCCACCCACACCACAAATGGCTGAAATAGATTATTTCTATGTAAACAATGTCCCATCCTCATTGCAGCCCAGGTTCATAAGAAACAGGTCCTTTCCCCAAAAAACAAATGATCACAATGGATAAGACAGAGAAGGGAAAGGGGCGTAAAAGAGCAGAGGTGCCAAGGTGTCTGGCCAGTAGCATAAGACAAGCTTGAGAACATGAACACTAAAGTGGGAATAAAAAGAACCAAAAATGATTAATCTCCTGAACCTGGAAGTTTGTTTCATGATTTTCAAATGTGTGGGGATTGGTAAAATGGAATAAAGGCAGGGTAGATAGGCAGCCCAATAGACTAACTAAATAAGATATATAGAGAGCACAAGTTTCCGTGAACTAAAGTTCACTTCATCAGATGCCAGGGCCCTATCCTGCAATTCATCCCCTGAGAGCAGATTGCTGCAACTATAGACCCCCCTTTGGAAGCATCCAAGTTTTAAAATCAGGGCGCAAGTTTGAAAAAAAGAGTACAGCTGCCAGTGATGTTGACTCGTTTCTGCGTCACATGTTTAAGTTCCAAGTGTTAGCTCATAAAACAAACTTTAAGCACTTAGACTGCCAATACATGTGCTCGGGAATGGTGGTAGCAGGGGTATTATACTTATAATAATAGAAAATTAGGGTTGAAAAGGACCTCAAGAGGTCATCTAGTCCCACCCCCTGCTCAAAGCACGACCAGCCCCAAGTAGATCATCCCAGCCAATGTTTTGCATAGCTGGGTCTTAAAAACCTCCAAGGATGGAGATTCCACTACCTCTCTGGATAACCAGCTACAGTGTTTTACTAGCCTCTTAGTGGGAAAGGTTTGCCTAATATGTAATCTAAACTACCCTAAACACAGTGGATGAAATCCAGGGAGTTTTGCTATTCTGTTCAATGAGAACCAAAATTTTATTTCTACGAATGTTAGTTTTTAAAGCAAAAGTAGACAAACCAGAATTTGAGCAGTGGAAATAGACTTCAATGTAACAGTTATTACTGAAATACCATGAATAACAAAAATAAATGAGAGACTGCACCACAGTACAGGAAGAGCACAATGCGAGGAGTGGAAATAGAACAAGAGCAGACTGATACTGTAGCAACGAATAAAGACCATGTGATACAAAAGGTATGAGTGCAAATAGGCCAGTACTGTTCTTCTACCAAACTACAAATTATTTAGTGCATACCGTTGAGGAAGATCAAAGAAATTAAATCTAATAAGAAAATCTAGGTTAAATTGGTTAGCTATCCTGTCAAGATGAGGCTTAGAGAGGAAGTGTATCAACATCTTAAACAATTGCTGTTTCTAGCATGTAAGGACGATTCTGTTTCTTAAACTAATCCTTTACTAATACATAGCAATTGGTTAATAAATTGAGCTATTAAGCAAGCATGGCCAAAATACAATTAAACTGATGATCAAAAACTGAAAAGCTGGCACCAAACTCCCATGACCTAACACAAATTTCACATTTGCTTCTCAGTTGTGGTTAACCAAGCGGTTATTTTGAAATTCAGAAAACATCACATCCCATAGTAACTCCATGTGTAATATGCAATAGGTGGATGCTATAAAATCACTGTCCCTTTAGAATAGTGATTTTCAGTCAAGGTGCTGCAACACTGTGAGGTGCCTTGAGAGCTTTTCAAGGGTGCTGCAGGGTACCTACACAGGTGGGGTAGCAGAGACTGAGGCCAGCACTGGGGCTGGCCCAAGAAGCCTTATCTGGGTCCTGGGGGCCTCCCAGGGCTGCAGCAGCAGCAATCCAGACATGCAGACCATGGCCAGCAGCCAGAGTATGGCTCTGGCCAGCCAGGCTCTGGTTTTGGGTGGCACACACTGCTGCCACGTGTGCCATGCCACTTTTTTCAGTGTGTTTCTTTTTAATACTGTGATTTCCCAATATCTAAATTTGGCTCTGCGCTGCAAATAGGCAGCACAGAGAACCAAATCACATGCATGGAGTTTTCTATCCACCTTACATTCATCCAGCCCATACTTCCTTAGTTTGCCTGTAAGAATGTTGTGAGAGACCATATCAAAAGCCTTGTTAAAGTCAAGGTACACACTATCCACTTGTTTCCCCACATCCACAGAGCCAGTCATCTCATGATAGAAGGCAATCAGGTTCATCAGGCATGACTTGCTGAGTTTGAATCCATGCTGGCTATTCCCAATCACCTTCAAGTACTTAGAAATAGATTCCTTGAGGATTTGCTTCATGATTTTTTTCCAGGGACTGAGGTGAGGCTGACTGGTCTGTAGTTCCCTGGCTCCTCCTTTTCCCCTTTCTTAAATATGGGCACAATATTTGTCCTTTTCCATTTATCCGGGACCTCTCCTGATTGCCATAAGTTTTCAAAGATGATGGCCAGCAGCTCTGCAATCACATCAGCCAACTCAGGTGCATCCCATCTAGCCCCATGGACTTTTACACATCAAGCTTTTCTAAACAGTCCCTAACCTGTTCTTTCACCACTGAGGGCTGCTCATCTCCTCCCCAAACTGTGCTGCCTGGTGAAGTAATCTGGGAGCTGACCTTGCCTGTGAAGACTAAGGTGAATTAAAATTAGAGCGGTTCTTGGAGAGCTGCTCTAATTAAAACACCACATTGTCATGTCTATTTAGCCCCTGCAAGTTTAAAAACCTCATTCAACAAGAGTTAGAAAAAGCACCCCAGTGGCCATTTTAAAATGCTTAATAGATGTGATGATGAGGCAATGCTAGAGTGTTTTAACTACAGTGTGGAGCAGACTTGATTAATTGAGTCTGCTTTGATGTATTCTAATTAAAATGCAAATGAGCACATGTATAGGCAGTGGACTGGAAATACTTCCAGTGCTTACTTCGCTATGTAGTTCCATACTTACACAGTGAAATCCGCACCTACAAAACTATCAGGCATTAAGCCTGTGGGCCAGGTACAAGGGAAAATACCTTTCAGAGGACATGGAGTATAAGGACTCTGCTCACTGGGCATTTCTAACTGGAGCTGAATTGCCCATATTGTGAAGAAGACCTCTTGTCTCCAAAACAGTTGCAGCTCTCACCTTGGTGAGAACCAAATCAACTTGCAGAGAAAATAAATCTTCCATCAGCATCAGGCACTGAGCCACCATCACTACCCAAGATCTATTACGGCCTCAACTAGAAGAAAAGTTGATAAAGCACTTTCTGTGCTCATGAACAGGAATATTTGAACTACCGCCAAGGCAATAAAATAAGCACATGTTTTAAATAACATGGCACACAGGTAAGCCTCATTTCATGCAGCTATGCAAAGAAGTATTGGGTTTCTAAGATGTCAGGTGAAGCTCTGTAAGGAGTGGGGAGGGAAGAAGAGCACTGGTGCTGGCAGTTCCCACCACAGAAAAGCCTCTCCCTGCCATTTCCACTCTGAGTGTTTGTTGTACATGTTTGCATTCCTAAGAGAATGCAGCAGCTGATGTCACAAGAGCAGAAAACTCCAGCATCAGCTTTCCAAGAAATGTAATTATGCGAGGAAAAAGGGGTTTTCTTTTTGTGATGTGAGACTGCAATGCCATAAAAATAAAAGCCTGCAAATAGCAATGCCCCAGACTGGCACTGAAACCAAATTTGCTTGACCCTTTGGGGCAAGGAAAATTGAAAGAGAAGCCAACATATTTACAGGGATGAGATGGAAAAAAACAAACTGGCCTAGTGCCATCAAACCGCACACTAAAGACATCAGAGCACAATACTGCATTGGGTTGAGAGGCCCTAGTAATGAGAAAATAAGATCCTACAATGGAAGCTAAGGGGCAAGAGAGATGGTCACAGAGAAACCAGAAGAGGATGGTAAAGCTAATACTGAAGTGAAGTGAAGATTAGCTACAGAGGACAAGAAACACCTGTCCATATTTAGCAGGTGGTTTCTTTTGAGAGTCCTACACACCCTCGTTATCAAAGATTTTAAGAAATATTTTCAAAAAAGATAATGCTCCCTGACTAGAGGGAGCAGTAGCATAGGGACATACAGCCAGGTGACCAGGGCACATGGGCAGCAGTGACTTACAGTAGCTGTATAGTCACAATAGCAATTGCACTCACATGGCAGCCAGCAGCAGCTGCTTTTTCCCCCTATTCCACCTCCCCCCAAATCGGCATTTGGGATGATTGCCCTATTAACCCTGCCCTAATTACACTACTCCACCAACAGCTCCTTATATATATGTAAAAGGTCATCCCTTTTCAGCAGTCATCACTTGGCTTAAAGTGATGAATAAAGTGAGTGGAACTAACAATGGGAATTAAAAATCTACACAGATCTGAAGGATGGAAACAAATCAGGAGAGAAGTTACTATACAGAACACGTTAGCATATAGCCAGGAACAACAGCAAGGTGGATAGAAAACTGGCTGAACAGTCAGGTTCAAGAGGGTAGTAATCAATGGCTTGATGTCTAGTTGGCAGCCAGTAGCAAGTAGAGTGCCCCAGGGGCCAATCCTGAGGCCAGTTTTGCTCAATATCTTCATCCACGACCTGGAAGATGGCACAGAGCCTAAGCACGTTTGCAGATGACACTGAGCTTGTGGGGGAGTAGTCGATAACTAGAGTTGAAGAGAATGGCAAAACTCCCTGGATTTCATCCACTGTGGGGGTTGGGGGTTGCGGGCAGAGGAGTTTCTTGAGATGTCCCATCTTCATTTCATACTTTTACCCAAAATGATTCTGTACATTGGGGTACACCTGAGGCTTTCAAATTCTTTCCCTACCCTTGTGTTAGTCTCTTCTCCATTCCATTTATCACAGCAAAGGAAATATAGACTTCTGAGTAACAAATGGAGGATTTATCTCAATTCTTCTGTATATATTAGGAGGAGATTTTTTTTGAGGGAGAACTCCTTTAAGATGCTAAATAATGAATACTGAATAGTTTGAATAAACTGACCAACCCAACTCTTGCTTGTCAAGGAGACAGAGACAGACAGAGAAAAGGGGGGTGGGGTTTGGAGGAAACTTCTTGCTGTTAGTGCTACTAGCATACTTAAATAAAGAAACAAAGAATCTAGATATCCTGAGGTGAGCAGTTAACTAACTATTCATTACTCTAAAAACAGACAGGATTTTCTGGTTTACACTTTGCCACTAACTGATAGCAGCCCGAGCCCACAAAACATAATGAAACTTCAGTTTTTAGGCAGGAGTATATCTCTGAAAAAACGTTGTCAACCTGTTACTAGATAAACTGTACAAATCAACAGCAAATAAAACTTTACTTATTCTATTCATCTTGGGGCATAAATTCTAAGGAGTTGCCTATAAAGCCCAGCTGTAGGGGACTGATCAGTTGTGGGATTAAAGTTTTTAGTGAAACAACTTTTGTATGCTATATTTCTGTATTGGTCCAGTGATCCCTTCCTTAACAACATGAGGTGTGTAGACTAGTGGCATGAGGCAATATACACAGTGCTCTCTTCAATGTTACCATATAGCTGCCTTGTGGCACTTATCCCATATTTCCAGGCCCATTTTCCTGGAGTAGGTGCATTGCATAACACTGTGTCCTTGTTCACAGTGCCATTCTCCATGAATCTCCCCATGCAGAGAGTGCATTTGCAACCCATGTCACCAAGTACTGTCCTTTTACATAATTATGCGTCTCCATAAGGCTTACTTATACAGTGTAAGGCATCATTATTCACCCACCATTTATCCAACCTATTCAAAAATCAAAACTCAGGATGTGTTGTCAACCCATAGGGTGAATAGGACACTGAAGGGAAATGGGTTCCTGGTTTTCCATGATAAAAAAAATCACAAATTCTCTGATAAAAAATTGCAAATTCTCTGATAAAAATCCCAAAATTTGTGGTTAAAATTAAATGCCCCCCACAGCCCTGCTGGTGTCCCTCACTCCCCCCCACAGCCCTCCAGTCCTGCTTGTGCCTCTTGCCCCCCACCCACAGCCCTTGCCCCCCAGCTGTCAGGGCTATAGGCCAGGGACCCAGGTCTACAGCCCCCTGTCCCCAACTGAAGGCAGTGGCTGCTAGAGCAGAAGCACAAGCTGGCTCCCCGCCCCACTGCTGCCTGCTGCAGGCTCAGGTGGGGCCAGCTCCTGGTGGCAGCGTGCACTCCTGGGTAACAGGGGACACCCATGCCCTGCAGATCTGTGTGGGGGTGGAGGCAGGGTGGATGTGCACTGCCCCCATTCACGCAGCGGAAGTGTGGCCAGGACAGCTCGGAGCTTGCAGCAGCAGGCAGCTTTCGTGCATGGCCCCGCTGTGCCCTGCCTCGCCAATCACACACGTTGCACTCCAGGGAGCCCAAGGGAGGGCAGTAGGGTGGGGAGCTCGGCATTTGCAACCCAGGGTTTGCAGCTGGCAGGCCACTCCAACCGGGAGGGGGTTTGCAGCCTGCCTGCTCCTGGCCAGAGTGCTCCGCTGGCTGCAAACCGCTGCCACTCCCAACCAGCTGCAAACCTCTCCTCCCAGCATGGTGCCTAGCTGAGGAGTGCCCAAGCTGGCTGGGGATGGAGGGAGCGGGGAGGTTTGCAGCCGGTGGGGAGTGGTGGGGGTTTTCAGCCAGTGGAGCACTCTGGGAGGGAGCGGGAGGCTGCAAAACCCCTCCCACCTGGAATGCCTGGCTGGCTGCAAACCTCCCTGCTCCCTTATCCCCTACCTAGCTTCCCCCGCAGCCCTGCCCCACAACCCCCAAACCCCACTTATCCCGCAAGAACTGTCAGCCTGAAGAAGCCTTTGGTAAGTGTGAGTGATGGGCCCCGCTCTTCCTCCCTTCTTTCCCCTCCCAGCAGGGTTGAGGGTTTCCCCACACCTTTTGCAAACAGCTTTGCAAAAGGTGGAAATCTGTGGGTTTCTCTTCTAAAAGGGAAAATCCATGTTTTTCTGATAAAAATGGGAAATCCGTGGTTTTCTCTGTTTTTCCATGGGAAATGGAAAACCAGGAGCCCTGCACTATCAAACTTATTTTAGAGTATGGCATTGGAGTAGGGTTGTTTAATGTCGGTTTCATTAATCAGACTATTTGATTTTATGAAACCTTGGTCCCTAATATTGCCTCATAATTTCCTAATAATATTTCTCTATGGAATCAGTTGTGATCTGGATGTTGTACACTGTATATTTATAATACGTATGTAGCTGCAGATCATAAATATATCAGGGAATATGTGTAACTGAAGATTATCAGTGGGTGTCTACACAAGATGCTCAATGAGCAGGAGACTAATTCTCTTGTTTGTTAGTGCAGTGGGCAAGGCCCATGGTAATGCACTGATGCACAGTAGATTTAATCTAATGCACAGTAGGATCACCAAAAAACCCCCTGTTCATCTGCACTAATGCACAGTAGTGTGAATTATGGCATATTAAGTTAGTACTCGGTATTACAGGTAGTAAATTTAATACACCACAATTACAGTGCATTAATGAACATGTAGATGCACCCAGTGTGATTTTACATTTCCTATGCACACTAGTACTGAAATGATTTGAACTGAGCATCATGGGGAAGACCGTGTAGTACTATGGTTTCAGACAGGAAAGGTTAAAAAAATTGAATGTGGTTAGGTTTAAGATGAGCTCATCTTCAAAGGTCCTGCCATTTGGTGGCCAGGCAGAAGCCTGAGCTAAAAGGCAGTTTTGTCAGAAGGAATCACTTGAGCTGGTATTTATGTTATTTTTTACATGCAGCCTAATTAGGCCCTTAACTCCTAAACCACAACCCCCTCTTAAATTAGAGAGAAAAGCTAACCAAGGCTTCTGCAGTACCTGGAAAAAATTAAGTAGTGCCCTGCCTCACTAATCTTGTTTCAAATCACAATAGTAAATATGGTCTTCATTTAATAGTTGTGGTTGCATACAGCTAAGCAGAGGAGGCTTCAGCAAAAATGAACATACTCCAGCACCAGTACTTGGAAATGGCAAATTAAAAAAGTCACCCATGGCTGTGACATATCCAAACTTTTGGTGCTAATAAAAACCACAGGCAATCTGCATGTGCCAAGCAGCAGAAATCTAAGTCCCTAAGGGATTTTACTGGGGTAAGCTTATGGAGTTTAGGCATCTCCAAGTGTTTTGAAGACCTTCATTTTGGAGTTAGGTACCTAAATTGGCACTTGGGTATTGAAAATGACTGTGCTTCAGCTTCCCTTTGAGGAAGGAGAACATTAAGATGAAGGAACTGGGGTTTTGAAGAGACCTAGGTGTGAGACGCTGTAATAGCCATCTACTGAATGCAGCTTCCTGGGACTGCAACCCTTCTGTCCACTCCAGATTTTGGTGTCATTTGCACAGGTGCAACAAAACTTATTTAAATTACTCTCCTGAAAACTTCTCACGTATCTAAGCTTCAGAGTTCTGGACTCCACTCTAAAAGCCAGGCAGCTAAAAAAGCCAGGTGTTACATAGCATAATGGTAGGCATCCCAGCCCTCTAATGACTTAGCCCTTTGGCCCTGGTACTCAACAGGATATAAGTACATCACACAGGCACCACTGATGTTCTGAAAACCATCAAAGAAATGGCACCACAGGCACTGAAGTTTGCAGTGCAAAATTTGCACAAAGCTGTCAAGTGCTGATTTTGTACCCCTTCTTCCTCTGAACAGACACTTGATGAGCTGCCTGGAGCCTTTAAAACAGGATTCTCAAACTTGCTGACATTGGGGCTTGGATCCTGTAGAGGAGTTTGATATGTACCTAAGGTGGATATCGCCTGAAGAAAAGACAACCAGGCTGCATGCACTGCCCTTGAGGTTGCTAACCCCAACATTTTTTTTTTTTTATTGACAATCTAGAAACCTTTTACTGACCAACTTTTTACTGACACACATTTTTCCTGTCACTTAAACCTGTTGGGTTGAGTAACAGTAAGGCAGCCTGCAGCTGGTGGCAATCACCAGTTAGGCACATCTGCCTGACTGGGAACAGGTCCCAGCTGTTTGCTATAAAAGCAAGGCCTTAAACAGCAAGGCCAGCAGTCTGCTGCCAGCAGCTAGAGAGGCACTGCTGGCTGAGCGGCTGCTCAGGAAGACCTTGAAGGTAAGAGAAGGAGATATGGGGATGGCAGGAGGCTCCTGGTCCTGGATATTACCCAAAACTATACCCTGCTATAGAAGGATGGTCTTGTGGGCTGCCCGTGGTGAGGTAACCCTTGGAAATGCCAGGCCATTTGCCTCCCCAGTGAAAGGTGAGTATGGGGCAACTTATAACCCCAGCCCTCCACATCCCTGGTGGGTAGTAAGAACTAAGCAGGGGGATTGCAGACTCACTGTGAGTACTGAGGCAGGCCCCAGATCAGGTGGAGGGACCTGAGGCAGTGCCCAGACTCACAGTTGAGTTCTGAGGCTATACTAGGGAGTTGGGAGTGAGGCTTCAGGGGAGTGTGTCCCTGAGCCTTTGGGGAGCTATTAGAGAAGCTCTTGGGATGAGTGGATAAGAGAATTACAGCCCAGGGAAGGTAGGGGACGGGGCTTGGAGCCCCAGTCCCAAAGATGGGGGCTTGGAGCCCTGAGAGTATATTAGAAGTATGATAAGGCTGGGTGTTAGGCCGTGAATGACATCTGTGAGGCATGGGACATGGTAAGGGATGGTCAGAGCCATGTACATAGGCCCCTATCACCAGAGCAGGTAAATGAGCAGCCTCCTGCCTTGTTAAGATCTACCGATCAATTATCATCAAGGCGCAGTAGATGAGGAAGGTGGGTGGTTAGCCCAGAAGACAAGTGGGCAGGCCAGTAATCAGACCAGCCCTGGGACACCCATTTATTACAGGTTGGCAGCCCTGTGTGACTGCATCAATGGTTTTACACCCTACTGCCCCCACCACACAGGGTCCCCCCTCACCCTGCACAGTGATGCCGTTGACTGCACCCTGCACCATGCTGCTCCCCCAGCTCATCCCTCCCTCAGCCTGACCCTCTGCCTGACCTCTGCTCCCTCCAAACTAGGCACAGAGCCCATGCCTACCACCTCTCCCCCACTCCCATCCACAAGGAACTACGGAGGTTCTAGTGAGACAGAAATCCTTGATAGACAGTTCACTGCAGGGTGCCAAGCAGTGTTCCTGCTTAAGTACCAGGCTGCATGGCTCTGCTGTATCTGCCCATTATCAATGCTTGACTTACATGTAGTTTCATTCAGGTGATGAATCTTGAAGTGAGCTCGGGATTTCTTATTTTTCATAGAGGCAAAATTATTTTTATGGAATCTATGGAAGGCTATTTTACACTTTTAAGAAAAAAAAAAAACAGATTGTCCATAAATTTACAGACAGCTGGCAACCGTGATCTCCCTCCAGAAAAGTCTAATGGTTAGAGCAATCACCTGGCATGTGATTCACTATGATTCATCAAAGTATGTACATAAACCTTGGTCTTAAAGTGAGCACTTTGAGCACTAGGCCACAGAGTCAGTTTTTTTACTCCCTAATCCACTGAATATTTCATTATGCATGTGAAACTTCAATGAGAACAATCCACCCCACGGCAGCCAACAACCTGTGGTTCAGGCACGCACCTGGGACAAGGGCTCAGTTACTCAGACTTCAGTACAAAAGCGAACACAACTCTTTTACACCCACAGTAAGCGCTCTAGTCACTTGGCTATTTACTCTACTGATCTCACCTCATTTTCAGATTTTTCATGGATGGGAGAATGAAGCTGAGGAACCTGATCCTTGAAGAGTGTTTTTGGCTGAAAAACTTGAGTGAAGGGATGTGTTTATCTCTGATCAGACTTGTCAGTTTAGGGTTACCATATTTTAGTTTCAAAAAGAGGACATCTGTCGGTGGGGGGGCCCATGCCCTGTCCCTGCCCCTCACTCCCAAGTCAGAGCCCCCCCTGCCCTGCTGCTGCCCCTCACTCCCGACCCACAGTCCCCCACCCCCTCAGGCCATGCTGGTGCCCCTCACTCTCAACCTGCAGCCCCCCATTGTTGCTGATGCCCCACACTCCTGACCTGCAGCCCCCTGGCATGGCCCCCAACCTATGCTTCTGACCCATAGTCCCTCACCACCCCGGTGCCTCTCACTCCCAAACCACAGCCCTCTAACCCTCCTGGTCCCCCTCACTCCTGACCCACAGCCCCTTACCTCTCCCCTGTCCTCCTAGCCCTGCCAGTGCCCCTCTCTCTGACCTGCTTCCCCCTGCTCCCCCCAGGCCTGTAAGTGTCTCCTGGCTGTACCACCCCTGTGCACAGGCTTCAGCACAGGCTGAAGCTGAGCACAGGCTTCAGCATGGCCCAGCCACGCAGCTCCCCTCCCTCGCTCCTTTCCCTCACCGGAGGAGCAGGAACCTCCCCTACTCTGCTGCAGCCCGGTGCTGGGGAAAACATCAGTGCTGAGCAGAGCAAAATCCCAAATCCCAGACATTTGTTGATATTTTCAAAAAACGCCTGGACAGAGATGGGAGGACTCAAAAAGAGGGCATGTTCGGGAAAACCCACATGTATGGTAACCCTACCTCAGTCCCATCCCCTTACTTGTCATTTCATTCCAGGTTAACTTAAGCAGCCTTCTGTTCAGCTGGTTTTGAAATACCTCATAGATACTTAGCTCTCCCCTAATATTGCATGGAGAGCCTGAATGAAGCTGAATCAAGGCTGAGGATTCCATTAGGCATAAGGATACATTGAAGCTGGCAGTCATCACAACTTTATGGTTCACCTTAGACACCTGTGCTTCATTTCCATAGTACCTGGAGATTTTCACACTGTCTTAATCTTATTCCTGTGAGATAATGGGAATAACACAGGACTAAGAACCGCTTGAGATCAAAACATACTACCCCCTCTAATAGAAGTAATTAATTCATTTGTGGCCTGAAGAAGAACGTCTTGTATTTGAAAACTTGTCTAACTCTATCCCAGAGATGCAGTTGGTCCAATAAAAGATCTCAACCAAAGGAACTCTTGCCTCTCACATAATTCCTGAACCATCATAGATACCTCACTCTAACCCTAACCAAATAAAAACACATTTTTGGAACTATTTATTTGGTGTAATAAAAGATATCACTTCGACCAAGAGTTCTGAATATCACTCTAACCCTACCATTCATCCCTCTCCTTCATTTCTCCCTCTCCCCACTGGTTTAATTTTTCCTACCTCTAGAGTAGGTCCTTCTCTAACAAGACAGACAGGACATCCTATTACATACAGTTCCTCAGGCAAGGTGCTCAGTATCTTTGAGGGTCTAGACATTAGTCTCTGTGCCTAAGTTCCCCACATATAAAATGCAAATAATGGTGCTTCCCTACCTCATTTTGTGATTAAGGATTGTTAAGGAATGTTAGATGCTCAGACACTACTATCAAAGGGATGCAAATACCTTAAGCAGAAGTAACCCCAAAAGTTTGGCCTAGCTACCATAACGCAGGCTGTTATATGACAGGAGTTGTAAAACATCGTTGCATGTAGGGACTATATGAAACAAAATGCCCTGTCCTGCTCTAGAGGAAGGCAAGTTGGACTTAGAAGGGAGGGAAGGGAGTTCCCTGAATTAATTCCATTAGAGACAGTAGTATGTTCTGATCCTAAGAACTGCTGAGTCCAGTCTTATTCCCATTATTTTTATGCAAATAAGAGGAAGTCAGGTAATATGATAATAAGACACAGGTCTCTTAGGTCTCTAAGGAGAAATATGACGTTCTAATCAGCACTACAGACAACGGTCTGGTCACCAAAATGTGAATGGTGCAGCATGATGAGAGCTTAGAACCAGAATATATAATAAGTAGGATATTAGCATTCATTTTAGATGAATCACCAGTTACTTTATTTTTTGAGGAATACAAGTTTTTACGAGGTTTTTTTTTGTGCAAACTGAGAGAGATCATTGCTTCATGATCTTTTGCTATGATGATGCTATCTATGCAGAAACAGGAGCAATAGTTTAAAGGTAGATCAAGGGAAGTTTAAGTTAGATATTAGGAAAAACTCTCTCACTACGAGGGTAGTAAAGCAGATTACCCAAAGAGATTGTGGAATCTCTATCCTTGGAGGTTTTTAAGATTCAGGTAGACAAAGCCTTGGCTGGGATGATATAGTTGAGGCTGGTCCTGTTTTGAGCAGGGGGTTGGACAAGATGACCTCCTGAGGTCCCTTCCAACCCTAATTTTCTATGACTCTATAACACCAGCCTTTTGTACCAACACATAAATCGCACAGTTTTATAATCAGGGTGCCACCAGGCCCTTAATGGTGTTGCCTCCCACCTCATGCCCGTTACTCCCCAGCATGACACAATTCATGGCCATCATCATTTCCTCACAGCATGATAGCCTTATAAAAAATCTTTCATCCCATTGTTAGGCCCTATCTTAACCCATTTCCTATCCCAGGCCTTTGCCAAGAAAATGTAGTCTGGTTGGACAGTACTGCGGCTGACCTCCATGTACTCTAAAGGAGGACTATCTCAGGCATTATTGTTGTAGTCCACTTACCCCCTGTGGACTAAATCAGTCCCCAAGAAGCCTAAGAACAGAGATACCCAGCTGGGTGTCCAATTGTGTTCAGAAGTCATTAGCAAGACAAAAATCTCACTGGAATGTACGTCTTTAGAGCCTATTGCTGGAAGAAACATTTCTCAAAAAACCCCTGACAATTCAAACGGAGAGAGGAATTCCTTCAGTTAAATAGACGATAAGACAAGATTAGCATAGTCACAACAAACCACAGACTAAATCCCTTAGAGTGGGAATGTGCTGTACTCAGAGAGAAAGGAAAAAAACAGTATAGAAACGTTCATTAAACAACATACAATTTAGGTCACTTTTCCAAATCCTATTAAATTGTCTTGATTCTTTGAAGTTGTACATGTTGCTTAAAAAAGGGATAATTTTGTATGACTCTAACCCCCTGAGATAAATGCTGTTCACAGGCTTCAACCCCTACTACCGTTTTATAAAATAAGGCAATTTTTTGGTCAAAGTCCACAAGGCAGAGCATGCTCAGTTTCTAATAAAGTCATTGGAGGCTGAACGCAGACAACATCTCACAGGAGTCTCTTTGTGTAATCAATGTGGGTTAGTAAGAAGCTGCTCTCTTCCCCTGGTTTCAGTCAGACAAGACAAGTCAGAGCTACAAAAGGTTAATGCTCCTCTCAAATAGCCGGGATCAATATCCATTGATCAACTGGCTGCAAAAAGAGGAAGCAAGCATATGCTTAAAGCAAATGCATTGGTGCCTAGAAATGTCTGATGGCTGAGCTCTTCCTGTAGTCCCACTACTGCACAACTGTTTGCCAAAAGGGAACAGTATCAAGAGGCAGGACTTGGATTAGTCATCACCACTCACAAATCACTGCACCACTCAATCAATCTGCTGGAAACCAAATTCAGAATAAAGTATACATTTTCAGCGTTGCTAAAGGAAAACGTTGACATAAATATAAGGAAGAACCCCCCCGCCCCACACACACACACTTTTGCTTAGTTACGTTTCCCTTAGAGACAGGGAAAAAAAATATTAAAACCACAAAAATTACATTCCTAGCATTTCAAACAATAAAAAGCACTCTGATACTTAATGAAACCATCTTGTGAATCAGATGAAAGTGCAAATATACTTAAGGGTGTGTTTGCAACACAGAGCAAGATTAAGTCTATTGCTGCTCCATGAGAAAAACAGTGGCATTTTGTCCTCTCAGGCTGGAATTTGCTCTTAATAAGTGTCACAATGGGAAAGCAGGGGTGCTAAGCACTTGTGAAAATCTGCCTCTTATTTGAGTTCTTAAGAACCCAAAGTCTCTCACAGGGGATATGTCCACATAACACAATGCAGATACCCAAGATAGTTCTTAAATGAGAATATACTGTTCTTCTCAGCCAGGCTAAATAACATGGGCAAAAAGTTGCACTAATTTACCTATACTTCTTCCAGTATCTGTGCTAGCTGCACTGGGCTGTGCAGACATACCCAGAGGAAATCTATAACATGGCAGGGCAGAGAATTTCTTCCCAATCCCCCCACCCTGGTCACAAAGCTACCATTCTTTATTTATTATTTATTTATTCTTTATTTTTCCAGTTGGTCTAATAAAAGGTATCATTTTGGAACCAAGAGTTCTAGTTTTTTGTATGACCATTCTTTATAAAACTCAACTTCCTCCACTAGTCTAACATCTCTTATATACTTTGGAGTATGTGAATTCACATTCCAAATCTGATTTTAAATAAGTAGTTCATCTTGTGTATTGCAGGATTTCATTTTAGTCATTCTCACTCACTATGAAGAATAGGTCAACCCTATAACTAGACTGAGTATATTCCTATTTTCCTATATTAAAAAAATGAAAATATATACATAAACTGACAAAAACTGGAGTACAGCTGTTGCCACCATCTTGTTTTCTCACTTCATTGCAAAATACGTTATATTGGTTACAATTTTGTTCAAGTCCTCACCAGTATTTCAAAAACCTTCACAAAAAGACCTATTATTCCATTTTACTAATATTCTATTTTAATAAAAAGGCACACATTTCCCCCAATCCCCAAAGATTCACATAGAACTTGAATTTGAGTTGTTTTATAAGGACTTAAGAGAGCATACATGATCAAAGAGTACCTCCCAATTCCAGAGATGATCTATTATATCTGTATCACACTGAGTATCCACTAAAGTTGGGAATACTGAGAAGTCCCTTCATATTTATTAACATACAAAGTGAAACATATATACTGAAAATCCATTATTCATCATGTGGTAAACATCATGCATCATAGTGCCATTAAAATATCTGACACTGAATCAGAATGCAAAAGAAATGCATGTGACCAATCATAAGCCATGAGTCTGCAATCGTACAATACTGGAATAGCATGAGCCACCAAAGAAAGCTTCTCTTCCTAGTTCTACAGGCTATAAAGCATGAAAAATTATCTTCCATTGCCACTAAATGTATTTAAGAAATAATCCTTATTCTGATAGATTTTTTGTATGTCCTTGTTACACCTTATTCTATAAGCTGCACAAATGTTGATCAGCTTAGTGCTAGCTTGGAGTTTGGAGCAGTCACACCTTAAAGCTAAAAACCTTTCCTGAGTGTCTCCCACCTGCACAGCTCTGACTTGCACCTAAAGGCTGGGGGAACAGGGTTGGTAAACCAAGACAGGCTTCTATCCATGCTCTATAGGCAGATGGGTTGTGGGGCAGGGTGGTGGGAACATGTAACTGCCAATGTCACCTGCTTTCCCTGGGGCCTAGAGTCTGGAGCAGGATGAATGCTGGTGGCTCACCATGACAAGGCAATGCCTTCCCCTCCTCCTCCTTCCCCCAGCCACCCCACCACTGCTGCCACTAGGGCTGCTAAATGCTGCAACCAGCTGTGGCATGGTGCTGTGGGAGGGAAAAACAGTAGAGTGGTACGGTATAATGTTCCCTGGCTGGGCAGCAGTGGAGCCATGAGTGCCTTACCGGGCCAGGCAGCAGAGCCAGTGCCAGAGTCTTCTTCCCCCATACCATGCAGCACCTTCCACATCTTTGGCACTGCCTCTTGTATCCTTCCCCTTTCTCTTGTTCTGGACCATGCTCTGCCTGCACCACAGCAGCATCCTGGTGCACTGGCTTGAGCTTTCCATGTCACCCCCACCTCACTGCCCACTTCCATCTTCAGCTGTATGAAGAAACACCGTGTGGGGGAAGGACCACTGCATTCTGGGATACTGAAGGACTTCAACTTGAGTGGCACAGCTCAACTGCAGGGAGTGGCCTCACCTTAATGGAACAGAAGCTGGGTTGTGGAAATCAGTGATAATCCTGCCCTGGAGTGGCATAACTTTGAGCTGCATAACAAGTGCTTTAAGCCACTTAAAGGTATTTACGTATAGTCTATCCAGGGGTTAAGAGCTCCGGGAACCACCTAAAATCATCATGTAACAAGGCCCCTAGTAAACTAAAATGATAGTATCATCTTCATGAGACAAAGAATGGCATAATTCAGACAAAAGACTCATCTGTGTATAAGTATGAGGATATACTCCAAAGGCCATGGATTCTATGGAAGGACTGCTATTCAACAGGTTTTTGGATCAGGCCTTAATCCCATAATGCCAATTTGCAACACATTCCAGTCACTGAAACAAGAATGAGAGATTAATGCATATCAATACTGCATTCATCATGTATCATATTCTTGCCCTAATGTATTACATGTACCTAGTGACATTTGTAGGATGTGCTTTAGACTAGTTTAGATGATGCTTCAACCAATTTAGTTCAGGAAGGAAACTTAATGTTACTACTGGGGCTACCACTAGTATCACCAGATTAATTTTAGTGACTCTGGTACAAGTTTCTTAATATAGACGAGGCCTGACATGCTGTTAAGTTACCATGGCTGATTACCTTTATCTGTTTAACTTAATATTGATCCTTCATTATGTTAATGTCAAAGCAATTCCAGAGCAGGAAGACAAAAGCTCAGGAAGATGATAGATCAATCAGCAGCACTGCGAATGTGAGTTCTTTTCAGGGAGAGGTTGATATCTGCAGATCGTTATCTCACATGGCAGCCCTACATAGTAAGAAGCAGAGAAGTTTTCAGGCTGTGATTGCATACATATGGTGGCAGAAGAGGCCCTTGGGGTTAAGGCTGAGACCTCACAGGAAGCTTAGAGCTTCAGCGCAGGGCAAGGGGGAGAAGGAGGGAGGCATGGAAGTCAAGCCTCTGAGATAGGAAACAATTATCATTCAGCTGGCGCAAGGCCAGCCTGAAGCAACATTCCATTGGAAGCCCCAGATCAAGAGTTACCATGAAAAGGAGACTGGGAAAAAGGGGAAATGCATTCAATTTCACCCAGCTGGAATTTCAAATGCCTTCAAACTAGAACTGAGGGAATTTTTTTTCTAGCAATTAGTTTAACCCCTGAAAAAAACCCTGCAGTGTCAGTGGGCATGTGTAGATGAAATCCCACCGCTTCAATTCAGGGTGAAGTAAACCCCCGTGTCGTGCACACACCCCACGCTTACTTGCCTCTCCGGCAGTGAGGAGGGGAGGGCAAGCTGCCGGTGGGTGGAGTGGTACCTGGGCTCTGTGTGTGTGTGTGTGTGTGTGTGTTACCGGGGGGGGGGCTGGTGCTTCCCTCTGGGGCAGTGATGGCCCCACCCCCCCAGGTGGCATCTGTCCTCAGGAACCTGGCTCGGGCGGTCCCGGGGGGCACTGCACCCTCAGAGGGAAGCACCGGGCCCCCGCGGAGCTCCAGCAGGCAGGCAGGCTCCAGGGGGAGGGAAAAAATAATCAGGTTCGTTACTTTTCTTGGGCAGAGCCTGCCTTCCTGGGCTGCTGCCAGGCTGCCTGCATGGGCTTCCTGCAGAGCCGTGGAGCTGCACAGAGCCCGGTGCTTCATTCCACGGCTGCAGGTGCAGCAAACTAGAACTCCTTGGAGGAGTTTAAGTTTGCTGCATCCCCAAGTCATTTAAGGTGCCAAATTTAAGGTGTCATTTAAGGTGCCCAGGTCATTTAAAGTGCATTTAAGGTGCCAAATTTCCTACAGCAGCTGGAATTAATATGCAATACACCGCCAAGGCATGCAAACACTGACACCATTAACGTGTTGTGCACACACACCCTTTGTTTGGTCTACACATGGCCAAGGTCATTAAAATCCTTTACAAACTCAGGTCAAATATGGTGTGTATTTCTGGTGAAAAAAGAAAGACTTTTGGGAAAAAGCTAAAATACTGTATTTCAGAATGTGGAAAAAGTTGAAACATTATGTTTCAAAATGAAACATTTTGATTTATCATTTTAGATTTTTTTTGTTTAAGTATGGCTAAAGTTTAATAAAGAAACCGCTTTTCTGAAACCCAAAATTATATGAAATATGTCCTTTGGGGTGAAATAAAACAATTCAGTCTACCCAGCAAGGGTTTTTCCTTTGTTTTTCGGAAAACTCCTTTTTTTGGTTTGTTTTTATCAAAAAAATTCTCTGGTGAAGTGTGTGTGTGTGTGGGGGGGGGGGGGAAGGGGGGAGAGGAGGGATATTCCTTCAGCTCTACTTTAGATATCTCACCAATAATATATAGAATGAAAAGTGCTGTTTCTACTTCAAAGAACTTAAGATCTAAGTTTTCAAAAGATTTTTTTTTTTTAAAAAGGTCCTTGTAGTAAAGGGTGTCTCATAATGAAATAGCACTCCATTCCATAGAGCAAGATCCTGACTGAAGCCTTTATAAATTGATAGGCTAGATATACTTTCTGTCCTCATGACTCATTTGTTTAGGATGTTTAAGTCTAGAAGTTGACCCAGAACTTCTTTAAATAAGGCACTTGGTTAAATCCTTTTCAAGAAATTACTGTCTTGCATTTAAATTTGTAGAGGTGCTGAACATAATGGGAACACCAGGGTTTAGTGAATACTCATTGTCTTGGTCTAGGGACAGACATTACACATAAACTGGTTTAAGTGATCAGAAACTGTTTTAAACCTGTAACAGAACAGATGTTCAATGCACATAAACCAGTTTGAAAATGGCTGAAACTGGTTCGAGATAAACCAGATTGAATGTAGTATTAGACTTAACTGATTTGGGTCAAGCTGGTTTATACAATGTCTGTCCCAGACCCCTTCCTGGTTTAAGTTAAATCAGAGTTCCCCAGCAGCCTGGAATACTCTCTGGGCTGGGCAGAGCAATCTGGTCCCCAGCAGAGCTGGCCCCTTCCATCTGCTGTCTGGCCAGAGCTCTGGCAGAGACTTGAAGGCACAGCAGGGTCTGCTGGCTTCCCCGTGCCCCTCTCCCCTCACCTATCACTGCTTAAGCAGGGATTCCTTCTTCCCCTCTGCCACAGCACAGACCATAGCCAGCATGGGGTATGCTAATTAATGCTGTGTAAGGCTCCAGCAAAGACTGCAGACACAATAGTGTCTGCTAGCTTGCCCGTGCCCTCCCCTGCCGCCACTCAAGCAGGAAATCCCTCCTTTCCTCCCATCTCCCACAGCACAGACCCCAGCCCCATGGACCCTAGACATGTGGTACACTATCTAATGCTGAGCAGTATCTGTGTGTCTCTCTCTCCAATTTTACTGGGGCAGGCAGGCAGAACAGTGACTGCTTAGGGCTGTTTGGAGCTAATCATCAGGTCAGTGGGTAAGCTGTTTAAGAAGTTTGAGGTAATGGAGAGAAGCCATTGTTTTGCTAATCAGGTAATAAAGACTGTTATCGCTATCAGACCGCAGCTCACTTGCTTGCCTGTGAGTTTGCTGCAGATGGTATGATGAAGCAGGGAAGGAGATTGAAAAGCCCCGTATCATCAACAGATGCATGGATTTCCACCTCCCCCCCACCCTCGCCTCAGAGTGCTAGCTCGGGGCTGGGGACTGGCAACACTCCTGCCCCTTGAACAGCCAGGGGGGAAAAGCCTGGGACCATGCAGACAGACCTCCCTAATGAGAGAGTCCTGCTGGGGCCTGGCCACTCCCCTCAGCTCAGCTCCCTACAGAAGGGAAGGGAGGGCTGCTCTAGCACCCCACCCCCCCACCTCCTTCCAGCCTGAACCACTGCAGGCGTGTGCCTGAATTTCCTCAGTCCAGAGAGACTGTCTATCTAGTTTCAAACCTGTTCAGCCTAGCCAAGTTAGACTAATCTGCAAAGATTGAATCAATCCAGGCTCAGGCTTTTTGAATGTCTGTCCCTAGCCTCTGGGAGAAAAAATGAGTCTAATTCGCAAGGCTGCTTGTTGGTCTGGAGTGAAGGAAAAACCAATGATTCCAAGGTGGTGTTCTTACACTAACTGGATACACCTATACAATCCCAATGACATAACTCTTACAACAATAACTGTTTGCATTAGATAGGAGATAGGAAAAAAAATGATCTCCTCCAAACTACAAACTGTTTCCTTTATGTCAGTAATACTTGAATATATAGCCCTGTAAACCAGATAAGGGGTATGGGGCTGGTCTAAACTAGGCCCCCATGCCAGGATCAGGCCTCATTTTCCATCCCTGCACCAGGCTCCTGTGCCCTAGGGTTGAGCCCTAGGGCCTCACATCGCCTCTGTTCAGCCCCTGCATGCCAGGATCATTCCCCAAGGTCCCACACCTGGCCCTACCACACCAGGATTGAGTCCTATGGCCCTGTGCCCACCCCATGCACTGGGATTGGGCCCTGGGGTCATGAATAACCCTGCCTGACCCCTGCACACTGGGATCGGGCCCCACGCATCACTGTGCATCCAATCAGTGTGTAGGGACACACTATCCGGCCCACATGGCTCCTGATGGATCCAGAAATTTGACAGCAAGGGAATGATGACATCAAACTTTCAGACCAGTGGGGAGTCCTGGAGGCTGGATGACAGTGTTGGGGGCTGGATCTGGCCTACAGGCTGGGGGTTGAGTATCCCAGCTTTACATGGTTCAAAGGGTGCAAAGATGAAGATCTGTAGAATTTCTAGTGCAGTTAATGTGACAGAAGGGGTAGTGAGAAGATGGCCATGCCATCAGTTTGAAGTGAGCCTCTTGCTTTCAATTACAGCAAATGAAGGTACGTAAAATAAGTCTAAAACTAAAAATGCAATATGATGCTCGCGGAAACACAGGCACTGCCATATTGAGCTGTCATTCTTTGAGACCAGTAGGTCACGTTTCACAATGGCCAGTACAACATGCTTTAGGGATAAAGTATCAGAAACCTAACCATGGGCAATACTACAGTAAAAGGTAGATAGCCATGATAATCTGAAGTCACGCAGAAGTCTGGCTAGATATACACTTTATAGATTAACCAAATAAGATATGTATAGAGCACAAGCTTTTGTGAATTTCAATTCATTCCTCAGATGCTGTGAAAGGGCAGCACAGAACAGTGTATAAAGTGGAATAAATGCTTTGAATACAAAAGATGAGAAAAGAGTAGGCAGAGGAAAGGGGACAGTGCTGGGAGAGGCATACAAGCAAAGAACCTACAGGAACAGAAGGGTCACACAAAAGCTAATTCAGGTAATGGGACAGGACTCTGTAGTCCCTGTTTAAACCATACCTAACACAATCCAGTCCGTGGATGATTTATTTTTTCATAACTTCCCGTTCAAACAGGTTCTTCAAATTTTGCTGCCTGAAAACAGAAATCCTGAGATCAGCAATGGAGTATCTAAGGATGTGACAGTGTCCTGCCACAGGCCTTTTTGTCTTTCTGCAACTGATGTCAAACTGGTGTTCATTAATTCTTCCAGGTAGAAATCACCCTATCTGTCCAATGTAGACAGTAATACTACAGTGATACAGCTATGGATGAAAATACGGCTATGGCACTATATCACACACTCAGGATAAGGCCCCAAGCATACTTTTTCAAGAGCATTCACTGAATTCTGAGTTGCCTATTTTTGGATATCCACTTTCATATCAAGATGGTGTATAATATGGGGCCATTATTTCACCATCACGGTATATGCAAATGACAGCAAAATATCACATTCCTATAAAAGTAGTAGAGGTACATAAAACCATTGGACCCACTTGAGAAATGTAGGCTTTAAGTAAACAGCTGGATTTCTATAGTTTGACATAAATCTAGCATCAAATATATCATGGCATAACTCTCCTGAATTTATTAATGGTTATTTTTTTTCCAGTATATTTAAAATGCATTGGATTTCACTTAGCTAAATATGTTAATTTTTTCTTCATTTGCATTTCTGTAGGTAGAGTTTAGCAAGAACTGTCACATATGTATATGCTATATTCTGAAACATGGATGAACATATGGAGAAGATATTTTTCTTTTTTTTCCGGTGATGTCATCCTTATATCATCAGGATATGAACTCAGTCCCATGAGTCCAATTTCATCCATACAATTTCTAGAATGTTCAGTCAGGGCCAGCATGTTTGTTACATTTTAAAGGGACAAGGCATTTTATTCAGGTGTTGTATTTAAACATAATAGGGAGGAGTTACGCTGATTCCAAAAAGCCATGCAGTCATTGTGGTTTCCATATCTAATACCAAAGTACTTACTATTTTCTTTCCTCCAGATATTTTTCTAGTGACACCATCAGCTTCCTTATGATCTTGTGAAACGATAGATGTGCCCCTCATTCCAGTCAACTTTAATGCTGAGAAATAATCTCACTCTACTCTCATCAACTGTTCTTCAGAAGTAGCAGCTGTCCCAAGTTTTGCACTGCAAAATCTTCCTCCTGAAGATTTGCTTAATGCCTCAGTGATGACAGAAATGCTTTTTTATGGAAGGGCATCAGGAAGAAAAACTAATGAGTCACAAAAGTTCAGTCAATCTCTTTAGAGGAACTTCTTTTGTTGGAAGATGAAATGCAAGCTGCAAGATAACCTTGATAAGAACTTCAATTATCCAGAACCCTCCATTATCTAAAAGAGGGTCACAACCCCTGAAGTCTTTCAGTCATCCTTAAAATTGCCTTGATAATCTGGATTTATTCAGTATACCCTATGATTCTTCCTCAAGCAGCTCATGTAGTAAGTCTTTGAGAAATGGAGGTGAGGAAACACTGTTCTTGGACAGCCTTCTCACCACCCTCAGCAGTTCTCTCTCATTGCATTTGTCTTAACAAATAACTTGCTCATAATTAAAGCTTAATCACAAGCTATAAACTGGTTACAGCTTTGACTTCTTTATGTATAAAGTACGGCAGGTATCATCAGGCAGTGCTGGTATGGAGATTTCCAAATTTCTTCTCTAAAGTGAATAAAATGTTCCATCTTCAACACATGCTGCAGTGTTAGATTTTACCAGAGATGGTTCTGTGGAGGGTGAGTGGTGCTCAGAGAAGATACAACAGGAGGAGAAGGAGAGTTTCTTTTCTACCTTGGGTTCCAATAGGAATCAATTCTTGAGGCAGAGATGGTGTCCCCCCAGCTGAGATGGCTGTACAAAGTCATTTATCACTACCTCTGTCAACCTGAGGTTGAGAACTGCTGCACTAGAGGGATAACACTAGTGTCTGAAGAATTCTATATATATAAAGGGCTTAGTCTGTCTGTCTATGAGTCTGTGTATCTGTCTGTCTGTAATGCTCTTCATCAACTGTGCCTGTGCTGCTGAAAGGGTGGCGATTGGCTGTGCAGGCCTGGGTAGGGCCAGGGTAGGGGGAGGTGAATCAGGGGGAATCACAATGGCAGTGCTCCCCTGCCGTGTGACCCCGCTGCCCCCCTGTGCCCAGCGGGGCAGGGTGCCCTACGTGTGCATGCACCCCACAACTTCTATTACCAACAGTCAACAGGGAGGAGGAGGCAATGGGCAAGGAGAGAAGGATGGGAGGGGGGAGGGGAGGCACAGGGTTGGGGGGAAGCCCAACTTTGAGGCCAGCCATGTAAACACTCCTTTGAAATCCATCATTCTTGATGGGAAATTGGCTAGTGGATTATAATCCTCTACAGCGGCGATGCATATGGGGTGTACAGGGGTCAGCGGGATTGGCCAGAGGGATTCCCCTCCGGTTGCTGATTGGTTGCTGGGGGGGCACATGCCCCCCCCCCGACTAAGGCAGCACCAGTCGCCCATGATCCTCTATGAGTGAAATATGTTTATTCATCAAAATTACATCTTAAGAGATGCTGCATGTGGGATCACAGAATCTTATCATAGCTGCCAGTGAAATGCCAAGTTGTTGTACAATACTGCATGGAGAATCATAAAAAATCTCAGTCAATGCAAACGGAGCTCACGATTCTATGAACTATATACATACAAAGGAAGGGTCATGGACACACATGCTAAATTTATAACATCTTACAGGGTTCTACTGTAGGCAGCGAACCTGCAACTATCTATCTTAAACTTTCTTCTTTGTTAGGGTAAGACCTTAAGAGTACATTCAATTTTGGTTTTTAATTTAAGCTGCTAAGAGAAAACTCTCCATTTGAGAAGTAAATTCAAAATGGTCATAAGTGCTATGGAGGACATAAATGAAAAATAATTTTAATGTACAATGCTTTATCAATTTGTCACATGTAGATACCACTGCTTTTCTACCACCCATGACTGAAGTCAGACTGCATGCTAGTGAATGTCTCTGAGATCCTTAGAAGTCATGCTGAAAGGCACCTTACTATTGTTTTCCCCCATGCCAGGCATTACTTCATGTGAGAGTAGCATTAATACTTTAGGCATATATACAGTGGTACTGTGGGCCGTGCACAGGATGCAGGCCAGTACAAGTACACTTATGTTAGTACTGGAATCTCCATAGCTACTTAGCTACTTCAGTGCATCACCATGTGAATGTGGCTATAGGGCTCCTGGCCCAGAAGTTAGCATGTGTATAGCTATGTTGTGTGTCTGCACAGTACACCAAATTCTCGTGCTGTAGCTTTAGGTATGTGACTTAACTGATAATGCACAGTAAATGATCTGTTATTGCCTGCTTTGAGTGTAGTCTCCCGTTTTTTCTTGCTCATTTTGAAGAACAACTCATATTGGGTTTGTCCTACCCAATTCTTTTTCAAATACACAATTTAAATATTAGTGTACCAGTCAGTTTCTTTATCATGGAGAGGAGGTGAAGGGAAGTGGTTAACAGAAAATGTGACAGAGCAGTCCCTAAAGTGAACAGTATGAAATAAGATCATCATTGCAAGGTACTTGTCTGACTTAGAAAGCACATGTGGAGAACCCAGGCTTTTTAGCTGGAGGACAGTATCTTTTGCTCTTTTAAACTCGATGCATGGAATCTCATTTCTATACTCAATGCATTATACAGTTATACCAAACACCTCAGTTATTTCACCACTGTGAGGTTTCCAGTAAAATATGACAGCAAAATATCTTGTTGCAGTCAGAACAGTGGGCTTGTTTTCATACTAGTCCATAATGTGGCCAGAATGGTAGTAAGGCAAAAGTTACTACCGGTTACAGTTGTTTGCCTATGCAAACTTCTGAAGGAGTGAGATGGTTTGCTTCTAAAAGTTAATTGCTGCTGAATCCTTGCTTGGAATTGTGCATTGATATATTAATAAATCTTTATCAAAGAGAGATTTACAGTTCTGTTATGACTGGCCTACAAAGTCAGTCATTTTTTTCCCAGTGATTTGCGACATCTTACTAATCAGTTATGTCCTCCCACCGGTTCAGACAATAAAATGTCAGTTATTCATCCAAACCAATCCTTTATACACTGGCTCTTGAATGCTTAAAAAGTAAAACAAATACCAATAAGTTTGAAACTGGTGGCCAAGGTTCTCAAAGGCAGGAATTAAAACCAAGATACTTAAGGACATATTAAGCTCCCACACCTGCAAATATTTATGAGCTCTTATTCTTTTGTTAAATTGGGACTTCAGATGCCTGAGTAAGTAGCCTGGCTTTCAAAATGATAAGCACCTTTCAGCTTTCCATGGAAATGAATGGAAGCTTATGGAAACTCAGCTCCTTTGAACATCAGACCACCTAAGCAGGTGACTAAAATAATGATTAGGAAATTAGCTGAAGGTCTTCAACTTTTCTACTAAGTAACAGGATACAAACATGGTTTCTACTTTCAGGATCAGCACTCCATTCCATTTCACAATTAGAACTGCTTTACTATGGTTTAGTTCAAGCTGCATCAAAACAAAAGCATTTATTAAAAATACTTTAAAAAATCTCACCAAAAAGGATTTTCCACTACTATCCTTGCAGCTTACACATCAAGTATCAGAAGCAGAGCATACAAACTATGAGAACATTCTGTATCTTCAATAATAAGGGAAAAACCAAAAAAAAGGAGATAAGATTACTCCACCTGGAAGGAACAGAGACTAAAGCCAGGTGCAGACATGACACTTTTACCAGTCTAAGTGATTGGAAACTGGTCTAAACCCATAACAGAACAGAAGTTTCATGCATGCAGACGGATCTAAAAATGACCATCTAAGATAGGCAACCCTGTGTCCTCTGAGGCTTGGCCACTGCTGGTAGGTAACTGGGCCCTGGGCACCTGGCACGCTGCAAGGCTTTTTTTGCCCACAGCTGCAGGGTCCCAAAATTCTAGGGTGCGGAGGGTGGTGAGGGTGGGGGGAGGAGGCACAAAGCAACCAAGCTGGGGAAACCAGGTGGATGCCCCTGGAAACCTCAGGAGTAGGTGGGGCATGGCCAGCTGCCTCTGTGTTGCAGGTAGAGGACTTTCCATGACCACTGAGGGCAGGACTTGGCTTCAAATTTCAGTAGAGGAAATTTAGGTTGGAGATTAGGAGGAACTTTCTATGTGGGTGGTCAGTCATCGGGACAGGCTGAATAAGGAAATTGTGAAATCACTATCTTTAGACGTTTTCAAGAGCAGGTTAGATAGACACTTGCCTGGGATGTTTCAGTTAGGGATGATCCTGCCTTGAACAGGGTGCCGTACTAGGTGACATTAGGAGAGCCATTCGAGCTCTACTTTCCTATCACCCTAAAGCTGACGTTAAGCATAGCTTACTACATAGCTCAGTATTTTTCTCTAAACAAACTGGGTACAGCAAATGTTGTCAGTGTGTCTATTGAGAGCACATGATGAGTTGGCAGAGTGATTGTCCCAGGGACTGATCTGTTTATCTGAAAGGAGACAGAACAAACAGCAGTGGTATAATCATCTCCAGTTTTGCTTTATCACCAAAAAGTACAAATAAAAAAGTAGCTGAACAATGTCCCTAAGCCTCTGTATGCTGGGAGGAAGGACGATTTGTGGTGGCCCCAGCAGCCTGACAGGTGGCAGTGAGGAGAGGATGTCCTGCAGAAGGAAGGATCTGGCCCCTTGGAGTTACAGTGAATGGCAGGAGGCTGAGGAACACCCCCTTTCCCTGATGCCCAGCCAGCCAATCACCTCCAAAACTTTTGACACTGTCTCCCAACCATTCTCATTAACAAGCTAAGGAAATACAGAATAGACAGAAGTACATTAAGTTGGGGTTGGATCATCTTTCTCAATGAGCAGTCCTCGGTGCCTCCATGCCTGGTTGGGTATCAAGTGGAACAGACATGGCTCTTATTGAAGTTAATGGATGCTTCCATTAACCTAGATAAGTAGAGAAGAAATATGGCAGGTATGTAATATAATAAGCATGTTACAGATTCTGAGATACTCAGTATGGTAATGAGGACTGTATATGTTCATCAATCGAACTTCAGTGGAAGCAGGTTCCTCACATTCATCCCTGGTAACAGGAACTGAGTTCTTGCTTCTTATCAGAAGTTTACATTTCTTATTTTGGTTCCTGTCAGGGCCCATACTCCATCTCACACATACTAAATGAAAAAAGCATTCACTGAGTGAGCACTGGGCAAAAAGTAATCTTCCCATTTGATTTGGAGGCTTTTCTGGAGGAAATGTTGGTGATACCTTTCTAGGCTCTTGAGATGATGATGGTAGGTCACCTATGTTTCACATCTGTAGAGGAGAGTAGGGATGCTGCCTGCATTGTAGACCTGGATCTTGCTGTCTTTCTGGAGATCATAATGAATAATGACACGTCAAAGCAATTTCCCAAAGGAGGCACCTGCTCACCATATCCTGTGCTGGATTTCCTCATCAACATTCACTCTCTGAGAGAGGTGGCTACCATAGTAGGGAAAGTGCTTGACTTTCCCTTGATGGTAATTTGTGGAACGGGGTCATATTCATGGCCCAGGGCAGGTTGATACATCACTTCGGTCTTTTGATGTTGATAGAGAAGCCCAAAGTTTGGGAGACTTCTCCAAAAAGATACAGTGCAGTCTGGAGATTTCCCTCAGTATGTTTAAGGAAGGCACAGTCATCAGCATATTGAAGGTTAAGGATGGTTGCTTTGTGTACTTTGGTCTTCAAGTGAAAATGTCCCAGACTGAAGAGCCCTCTATCGATATTCCAGAAGGAAGGTGGTCCTTATTAATGAGAATCAGAATGGCTGTCAGATAAATGGAGGACAGAGTTGAGTCAATGATGCATCCTTGCTTGACCTCAGTTTGGTTAGCAAATAGTTCTATCACAGTCATCTGGTCATGGGTACTGGTGTACTTTTCAGGCCATCCAAATCTGCTCAGTAATTTCCACAAGGCTTTGCTAGGGTGGAATCAAAGGCCTTAGTAAGGTCAGTGAAGGCCATACACAGATCCTGATGTTGTTCCCAACACCTTTCTTGGACCTGGTGGGAAACAAAGATCATGCCAAGTGCTCCACAGGATGGTCTGAAACCACACTAATATTCTGGCAGGACTTCCTCAGCAAAAGCTAACAGAGAGTTCAGGAAGATGCAGGAGAGGATTTTCCCTGCTGTGGAAAGGAGGGCAATACCTAGATAGTTCCCACACACAGACTTATCTCCTTTCTTGAATATAGTCATGATGTTGGGATTCCTCAGGTCCCCAGGGATCTCTTAATTGTTCCAAATTCATAGAATAGATTTGTGGAGTTTCAATACCTGTTCCTCACTACCCGTCTTGTAGTTTTCAACAGGTATCTGCTCTGATTATACAGAGCTGAAGCCACATGCAAAATACTCAGGGTGTAACACAACGCTTGCCACCTCAAATTCTGCTTCCTCATTCACTTACGGACCAATCCACTTGCACATCAGTAGAAGTTGTGCTTTGCAGATCAGGCACCCTGAAGGCACGTAAGTGCATGTTCCAAAAATACACATTAAATTAATTATGGGAGACATTGTGGGTTGTACACAGGTTACAGTACGAGTGATGAAAAGCAGAGCCAGCTGCTGTAATTTAGGTCTACATCCTCAGTGAGGCCTATTTTGGCAAAGAGCCCACAGAACAAGTAGGGCCTAGGGCCTAATGGTCAGTGCACTGACCTGTGGGGCTGGAGATCTAGATTCAGTTATTGACTCTTCCACATATTCTCTATATGTCTGCATATCTGCATGCATCTAATCTATTTTGTGTTTCAGTAATCCATAGATCAAATGCAGGTAATGCCTCCCTATATCCGCACTGAACTCTGGGACCAGAGAAGCAGGGAAGTGCTACGTGATGGGGGATCTCTGCTCCAGATGTTAATTAACCCACACCTGTATACATCCTGCTCGGCATTTATCAGACCAATCATAATGATAAATCCTTTATTGGTACCCAAAAATACTGTCTCTGCCTGATTGCAGGAGTTTGTGACCGTTGGTCCTTGTTGTCCCTTGGGGCGCTCTCGTGAACAGGCGGACTCCTCACTTCTTTTACCTAAGCCAAAGATTCCTGTTAAGCCTTAAGATCCCGTGGGGTCTGCTCATCAAGGGAGTTACTACCAGGACACTTGTGACAAGAGATTGGGACGTGCTGGGTTGTGGCACATAAGGGTATCAGCTGAAAGTGCTGATGAGACCCAACCTGCTCAGATGTGCCCTGTTAACCTGTGTGCGTATGTCCGACTGTGTTTTATTGTTGCCCTGCTGTGCTGAGCCATGGCATATGAGGGGGTCAGCCTGGAAATGCGGAGTAACCCTGCCCGCTCAGACATGCTCTGCTAATCTGTGAGTGTATATGTTTGACTGACTCTATGGCTGGAGGAACCCAGCCCTATCGAAGCTTAGGCCTCCAAGGTAGGTTGGTGAGGCCACAGCTGGAGTACTGCAGCCAATTCTGTGCTCCACAATTCAAGAAGGATGTAGGGAAGCTTGAGAGAGTCTAGAGGAGAGCCACATGCGTGATCAGAGGGCAAGAGAATAGGCCTTATGACGAGAGGCTGAAAGCCATGGGACTCTTCAGCCTGGAAAAGCACAGGCTCAGGGGGGACCTGGTAGCTGCCTATAAGTACATCAGGGGTGTGCATCAGGATCTGGGGGAACGTCTGTTCACCAGAGCACCCCAAGGGATGACAAGGACCAATGGTCACAAACTCCTCCAACACCGTTTTAGGTTGGACGTAAGGAAAAACTTCTTTACTGTCTGAGTCCCCAAGGCCTGAAATAGGCTCCCTCCAGAAGTGGTGCAAACACCTACTTTGGACTTCTTTAAGAAGTGTTTGGACGCTTATCTTCCTGGGATCCTTTGACCCTAGCTGACTTCCTGCCCTTGGTGCAGGGGGCTGGACTCGATGATCTCCCAAGGTCCCTTCCAGCCCTAATGACTATGAAATCTATGAAAATCTATGAATCCATTGGGAGTAGGCACTTGCAGAAAGGAGAGATAGAGCTCTGTACAGAAACACAAGTGACACAAGCAGCACACCGATAGAATTACCGAGACCCCAGAAACGTAACTCTAATAAATGAGTGCACCTCAAAGTGACGGGCAAATCTGGTAACAGCATGCATCTAATCTATTTTGTGCTTCAGTAATCCATAGATCAAATGCAGATAACACCTCCCTATATCACATGGGTATTGTGAGGATAAATTCCATTCATGATTGCAAGGTACACAGATGATGGAAGGTTGTATAGGTAAACACTAGCAGAACTGGTAGCTGTGCCCCTCTACATACAATGAATAATGTCGGCATATCTTTTTACAGTAAAATTATTAATTCTGTCAAGAGTTGACAGGAATGGTGCAAATAAAAAGCTCAGTGTAACTCAAATAGGTTACATGTCAAAGGAATATTTAAAATATTCAGAGAAAGGAACAAGAAAGAGCCAGGCCTTTATTGCTAACTGTCCACCCAACTACAGTTTGTGCTCACAACTCTTGGTTACAAGTTAACTGCAAGAAATTTTTTCCTTTTTCAAATTCATAAAGAAGGCCAAATTCTGTACATGAGGTTCCCACTGACTTCAAAAGGAGTTACACACATACATCCCAACTAGAATTTGGCCTTTGATGTGCATAAATAATTCACAGATTTTAAGGCCAGAAGGTACCATTAACAGTCACCATTCGACTTCCTGCCTAAGGAGCTTCAGCTAGCAATTCTAGCATCAAGCCCAGCAACTTAGAGTTGAAGTCAAACATCCTTTAGGAAGATGTCCAGTCACTAAAGTGCTGGAGAATCTACTACATCTCAGCCAAGTCATAACAAAGTAAATATGACCATCAAAAGGAGGGAAGCGTAGGAAAGAGGGGAGAGGTAGCAAAAATAATTACTGCTGATTACCTCTTGTACAACTGGCTAGCTCTAAATCATCTCAGATTTTGAAATCAATAAAAAGAGCTGTAGTCAAGAAAATGTCGCATTAAATAGAATGTGCCGTGCTGTTTTAAATAAAGATAACACATGATGTACACAGCTCACACTTCTGAATGACAAAATACTCTATCAGCTTGTTACAGTAGTGCTCCCATTCCCAGTGATGTGAATCACTTTGAGAACTGAGTTCTCAGAGCCACTAAAAATGGCAGATTAGTTTCTTACTGTAATTACTTTTAATCATATTTGCTCAGTGGTTATCTGTAGTTAATAGAGTTCTTTCATCTGTTTAACTGCCTCCCATGTAATTACACAGTGGTGAAAAACACATGGCTAATACTTTGCTAATGGTGCACAATTTATACTTAGGAAGATGTAAAAGCAAATGGTAATTCTCTATGAGGTTTTGACTCAAGATGTCATGGTCACATTTTATCATGTTTATTTTGTTGCTAACTTAACGTTGGGCATAATATGTGTTTGTCAATTATGGTTGCTAATTGCTTTGCTTTATCTAGATAGTTTCATTGTACCCTGCTGCTTTTTGCACAGAATTCCTTTGTTCTACCCAGGGGCAGTTTGCAGGGATTGCTACTGAGCCACTGCCTGCTGTCCTGCTTACAAGTTGGAGACTTAAAGAACCAGAACTTCCCAAGAGCTGTGCACAGAGGACCAGCCCCTGGGAGCTTCCATCCTGTTTATTCGCAACGGCTTTTTGTGACATTGTAGCCTGACCTCATCGCTGGACAATACCTGATGTGTATGGGCATCTCCCAAGGTTTTCTGAAGACATTTGGCTTGGATTCTATGACACCCATTAGTCACGTAAATGTAACCTTTTGTAGGCACCTTTTTAACACGCTATCATCTTACCTCTAAGATTCAATTAAAAAAAGGCAATGATGAGGAGGAGGAGAACATGCCCAACTTTGCATTAGCTGTTTTCCAGGGTTTTAAGCAGCATAGAGTCAAATCAGACCTTTAAGCTTAAATCCTCTTAAGTGCCAAATAGATGCAACAGAATCTGGCCATCAGTGTTTATACTTCCTCTTCTAATTTCAGGAGCTGCCATCATGACCACCTAATTTGCACCAGCCCTAAATTGCACCAGCCCATGTCACACAAACTTGTATGTGCTCCATGCTTTTCTACCATAGCAATGAACCTGGGGCCAAGTTTTGCAGGCATTTGGGTTCGAGGTGATTACAGATGGAAAGCATGCAAGAATCACTGGTTTCACAGAGTTCAACCCAAAACTAGGCAAAACCGGTCCATCTGGAGAAGTCATACTGTGGGTTTTAGGTCCTAGCATGCAAAGATGCCAACTAGTGCTTCTAGCAGGTGATGCATCCATGACATTGACCAAGTAATAATGGAGAGATCAGGTGGGAAAATGTATTACGTTGTACAAACATTATCTTGGAAAATGAAAATGTTGCATTTCCTGCCTGCTGGACAAGAATTGCAAGAAGAGGTTGAGGGCTGATGTGGGATGGGTGATATCAAGAACAATAGCATACAGAAAGGCAACCAAAATGACCCACTGATGACATCACTAGTTATCACTAGAAAGGAATAAGGACTAAAACTAAATGATCACTTGGGACACGTAACACAAAGGGGTATGAATAGGCTGGTTAAAAATAAGGGTACGGTGAAAAGGGAAACTTGGGAGAAGACTCCAGAAATCATCTCACTGCTTCAGGAAGATGTCAAGGAGAATATCTCTTGCAAACCTATGACTCTATGACATGAAGAAGAGGTTTGCTTATACCTAAGGAGATGTAAGCTTAGACAAACTTGGACAGGGATGAGAACACAAGGATGCTCAAACAATGATGGGAAGAGAAAGGCCCCATAGTCCCAAAGATCCTCTTAGCAATTGTGTTTATCACTTCTGGGCTAAAGAATGTTCCTTCTCGAGGTTGCTACAGTCTGTGGAGCCCTAGATAGACAGGGCATCGATAATAATATGGGGGTAAAAATGAAGTCAGAATGTGAAGTGATTGCAACTCGGTATATGGCAGATACAGACTGCAAGAGAAAAGAGTAAACTACACCAGCAACATGTTTCAGGTCACAGCATTATGTAGCAGCTGTCAGGGGGTGTCTTTGCTGGGCCCAGAAAGAGAAAGATTAGAGGTGCTAAGTGAAATAGAAACACTGAACCCAGCTGCCTCCGACAAAAATGAAGGACTAAGAACTAAGCAGAGCAACAGAACTGAGCTACCCATCAAAGAAGTCCGTCTTTTGATTGACACAGCAGATACAAGTCTCACATTCCAGACATCGAAAGGAAGTGACAGGACAAGGATCAAGTGCACTGCTATGAAAGGCTAAGGCTGCAATACAGTGTCAGTCCATCACCGTTCTGATCAGAGTTCTGTGGGAACTGGAAAGGGAGGAGGCCAGTGATGGGTTTTTCAAGTACAGGGAGGTAGTTTAAAGGCTGGCTTTGCCAAAAAATGGCTAGCAATTATTTAATTCTCCCACAAGGCCAAACCATGCTGCTTAGCAAGTCTCACCACAAGATACACCTGACAATAGCTGCAAGATACAGTTTGATTCAGTTTTAAGAGGGTTGGTAAAGTGTGTGAACTACAGACTTGCACACTGTCAGATATGCAGAAAGCAATATTTTATCTGAGATTCATTGAATCAATTAATTCGATAGTCAAAACTATTTAAATACATTTGATAGGTCTATTAAATTACAAGATAACAACCTGGACCTTCAAACCATTAGGCTGTACCCTTAAGAGTCTAATTTTAAGGAAGAGAGAATATATACCGTTTTGGCAGAGTACAGGGTCATACAGAGGGTGTGAATGTGAAGATATCCCCCTTTCTCTCTGTCTTGCTTTAGGACATCCAACACACCCTTCCTTTGTGAACTGTGAGCTATTTGGTTTCAACCTGGTCACCTATGTGACTGGGCTGTAAAAAATCCTAAGGTGGGGGAGGCTGTAAAAACTCCTCCAGCAGGATTTTGGAACAGAGAAGCCTGAGCCTCCAGAGAAACTCTGGACAAATCTCTAAGTAGAGGACCTGGAAACTTGCTACTAGATTAGAACTAAGTATTTCAATTGCATATGAAAAGGGCCCTTGAGCCCATACTTGTTAGGTTCAACTTATTTTTGTTGCTCACAGTGCTTTCTCTTAAATTCCTTTGTCTACCCTTCCCAGGCTCCTCTTCCCTCTGATTAATAAAGGTATCCTGTTACAACATGACTGGCTGTTTATCCGTGTTGGGGAGCAACAGGTCTTTTCGCTTCCTTGGCTCGACTGGCTAAAATGGGCTTGGCTATTTATTTTCCTCTTGTGCCAGAGGCTTCAGGTGGAAAGAAGCACCCCAAACTATTATTGTGGGCAAAGCACCCCCAAGGCTAGCAGGGTCAGTATACCCTGGGCTGCACAGAGCCCTAACAGTGACCAGTTCCTGGGTGGTGGCAACATTACCCAAGGCTTACAGGAGTACTCCAGGAAAGGGGCCAGCTGGCTGTGGGCTCCCCAGGGAGACTCCGAAAGCATGGTTTTGGGCTGGCACAGTAAGGTGGGTGGCTCTGCATAATAACACCCCCTACTGGGCTGCCACAGTGAACACATCACATTTTTACTGGTCTGAATTGCAAGACATTTTCCCTTAGCCTGGGTTAGTCTGAGGAGCTGTGGGGTAGAGTTGATGTGTATGTAATTTTAAATGATTTACATAAAATTTGTATTAATTTTCTTGTTTTCCTCTCTTCAGTCCTTCATCCTGTGCTCAGCTCAAGTGGAAGCATTTTTGCCAGACCATGTGATCTCCAGCATATCACAGAGAGTCCCTAACACGCTGTTGGCACTATCAGAATAAATATTTGTCACCATAACAGAAAAGGCAAACCAAATAAATGTGGCCAGTGTCCATCACTAAATGCCTTGCATGAGGATTAGATTCAATCAGGACCATACACCTGTCCGAGGAAATTAAATGTCTCCTTACTTCCATATACCGAGATATGAGATGCAGGTGTGAGGATAAGATGGGTTGAGCTGTGCCTGCACTGTTTAAGTCTGTGGCAAAAGAAGTAGAGCTAGTACAAAGCTGGTAGAAGCATAGTGCCCCTACATACCAGAGGGGTAAAGAGTGATAGGAGAGGAACTAGCCATATCTACATGAGTGGCGGACTGCATAGTTGTTACTGCGCAGTCATTTAGTACTTGCATATGCAGTAGCTGGTGGTACTGCACATTACTGTCCCCGCACAGTTTTTTTCTGATGTTACTGTGCAGGAGCAATAAGCTACTTCGCAGTAGCTCGTTACTACTGCACAGTAGTGTCACATGAAGGTTAGTGCCCAGCAATGCTACGGCACGGCAGCAATGAGCTACTGCGCAGTAGTTTGTTGCTACTGTGCAACAGCGTCTCATGTAGACGAGCCCGCTGTGAGACAATTAGGTGTCTAAGGCACAGTGCCTCTTTGGGCTATTCCAGCTTTGCCATCTCTTTCTAAGGGCTATGCCTAAAGCCACAATCTAGCCTTAAACCCTGATTCTCCCTCTTATTCACATTGAGTAGTACCTTATTCCAAAATGGGCCCTCTAATCCCAGTGAGAATGGGTGTTATTCAACATGAACAAGGGGAGTACAATTAAGCTTACTAGGTTTCATGGTATCATTGGATTGGCAATCCACCATTTTGGCTATGGAGTGTTTCAGGGCTCCCAGGTCTCAGGCAGAAGTATTCCTTGCAGTATTTCATAAATTGTCCTTCACCACCATTTCCAGGACTAAACAAGATTGTTGCATCTACCTGACCGATTGAACTGGAACTCTTTGGTCTACAAAGTAGGCTGAATATGAAACCAAGCTTCCCTTTGAGATTTCCATTTATTTCTAGTTTGGATCCAACAGCAAATACCACATACCTGACAACAAATGAAGAGAAATGGTAGGACCTGCTTCTAATCTCTAAAAAGAAGTTAGGTTCGTATTCAGTTTGGGCTTAGCATTCTCATATTCTCTAAGCTGGTTTGAAGATACTTGTGCAAATGCTATATCAGCTGACCATGCTCAGGTAGAGAAGGAAGCTCAGCATGGAAGGGAAGGGTTTTGACAACAGGTTGAAAACTTTAAAGCATCTGGTCACTCTTGTGTGGAAGTATATATGGCTTGAATTTTCTGCCCTCCCACCAGACACCCAAAGGTCCCACATTCCTCACTTTTAACTGGCCAGGTGGCTATCAGAAGTTGTTGCATCTTTTGTGCTCTTTAATATCATCTGTTCCCCGTGGGAGCCCAACACAAAGGGGATGACGCATTATAGCCTTAACTTTGGATAATGCCCTTAATCAGAACTTGTTCATTTATGTAACAACTTATCCCTTGTTGCTATGGGGCTAATCCTGATGTATTGTATTTACCTGATTACCTGGTTATGTATTGTTTTTACCTGAATCCAAGATGACTTTGAATTTAAGACAAACTCCCCAATAATTACATTCTATATATGGAAAATTTATACATGTTATATTTTTTCTTGTATAAAATCAGATTATTCAAGAGTTATCTTAAATTTGTCTTCCCCACTGCTGTAGCAGGGAAAGCAACAACAGGGGAGCAAGCAGCTAAGGAGGCAGGTGGCCCCCACCACTTGCCCCCCTGCAGCCTGCTGCGCTGGCATTGCCGGTGTCCCTGCTGCCTGCATCTGCTGCCTCCCTGCAGCCTCTGCCCACCACAGTGCCCCTCCAGCCATTGCCCCCTGCCTGCCCTCTGCAGCCTGTGGCCCCTACCCTGCTTACTGTCAGGTGTAGCTCCAGCTTTGACTTAATCCTCACCCCCCGTATGGAGCAGGTGCAAGCTCTGGCTCCTGCCTGGCCACACAGCAGCATCCTGGGATTGGAGCTGCCACTATGGCTCTTCAGTGGTTGGGCAGGGGGCAGAGCTTGTATGTGCTCCTTGACTGCGAGGGAATGAAGCAGAAGCTCGAGCTGAGCCTGACAGTAAGTAGCTGGTGGGGTGGGGGCAGAAGCAACTGGGGGGAGGAGGTAGGTGGAGATAGGGGCAGGAAGCTGCTGCAACTTTGAATCTGGCCCTGACCTGGGTTTGAGGCCAGAGTTGGAGCTGTAGAAGCCACCTGCCTCCTCTCACCTCACACTTGAAACCGAAGTGAAAGTTTTTTTCCCCATGTTGAATGAGGGAGAAAACTTCATCTTGAATTTGAGTAAATATAGTATATTGAGAACATCATGTTCCTGTCGAGTGCCTAGAGGTGATCTCCTCATCTTACCTATATTTTCAAATTCTTTCTGGTATCAATAAGGGTCCCCCAAATCAGCAATAATAAACCTTTTTTTTCTTGTAATAGTAGATAACTTCAGGCTGTCCTGTCAGGCAGCGATGTATATACTGTACCAGAAGCACAGATGTGATTGGGAGAGAACGCACACTTGTGTAGTATAAGAGAAAGGCCAACAGTGACTTGTATGGATTATTATGATTATCCATAATACCCAAGTTGTGCTAGGGGGCTTGCTTCTCTTTTAGAAGCTTACAGTCTAAACAGACAATATGTTTATAATCGAGGGGATGAAACCCTCCTATGAGTGTCGCTGCTTGTTTGTCCTCCAGTCGGTTCTGCTAAGGATATTACAAGGTCACCTTTCCCATTTGGGCTGAACTTGGGGAGAAGATTTCTCAAGCCCTTTGGGATCCCCGGGTTACAGATGCTGTTATATGGCAAGTTAAGAAACTGAAGCACCAGGCAGACATTATACTTAAGACACGATTAACCAGTTAATCATGTCTTAAGTAGTAACCCAGCCAAACATTCAGGGAATTAGTGGCGTGATAAAATGGGAAATAAGGCACAACATTATTCCACAAAATATGTGCAATAATGTTGTGGCTGGTTTCCCCTGTGCCTTAAAGTGAATGTGCGGCAGGGTCAGCACTATGTGGCCTGATGCTAGAGGCATGGCAATATTCTGGACCTGACTCCAGTGTGATCCTCAAGCTGAGACTGATAATCAACTGATTGTTGGTCCCAGCCCCAGGACCACACCAGAGCAAGTTCAACACTCCAGTGCAGTCTCGGGGCTGAGACAAGCAACTGCCAGTCCTCACCAGTTGACTGGGCACCCAACTTTGTACATGCCAGTGCAGGGCGTGCCTGGGATCATGATCCCGGGGTCTCCCTACACTGACAAGTAGTAATGGCATGATTTGGATCTGATCACTGATCCCAAAATCACACTGCCAGGGCAGCAGAGTAAAACCCGAGGATGGAATTTATAAGGCAACTGGCACAATAATAATATTGAGTATTGAAAAAAATTAAATCAATCTAAGATGTGATGCTATGGTGAAGAATCTGCAGCAGCTTATACCTCTCCAAATGCATCTAGTCTTTATTGTATTGCAAGGTATAATTCACTCTGGCAATGAAGGTTTACAAAGGAATCCAGGAGTTTAACAGAACTCAGTCATCCTAACAGGTGACAGTAAATCCATTTATCACCATCCTTTGTGACTGGTAGGCAGCACAAAACCAGGTAGTAAATGCAGGATTGGCTGCATGCCCAAGGAGCTGGCAGGCTGTGAGATGTTGAATGAATGAATGAATGAATGAATGAATGAATGAATGAATGAATGAATGAGTACAGGAGGTAGGCAACAGTGCTTTGATTTTATATGCAAAAGCCCACTAGAGATTTAACAAAGCTCCATTCTGTTTGTATACTCTTGCTAAACACCACACAATGAGCTGACAAGTGACAGCAAATTCACTTGGTTAAAAAGAAATTTGAAACATTTGAAGCCACAAGAGCAGCACTTTCCATCCTAAACCAGTTTTGCAGCAAAGCTAGGGGATCAGAAGCAGGGAGATGGCAGAGTACCTGGGACCATGGCATTATTCATTACAGTCTCTGTTCTTGTTTGCATTGTGTGCACTGATGTTGCTTTGTTTTTTCCCTCTTGCTAATTGCTTGATGAGTTGGTTCTAATGTGAACTGAAAAAGCATGATAATGCCTATGCCCTGCACAGGTTCTCAAATGTAAAGCAGAGGATGGGGAAAGCAGACAACATGTGTTGTTGCGGTTGTTGTTATTGTGGTCATTGTTATTATTATTCGTGTCAGCAGTATCCAGAAGCTTCAGTCAAGATTAGGGGTCCTGTTGTAGAAGGCCTGGTACAAACTCATAGTAAGGCAGTCCATGCTGCAAAGAGTTTGTCATCTAAATAGACAAGATGGAGAAACGAAGAGTCATCTTTCCTGTGCTACGCACAGAAAACAGGGACTGAATGATTTCCCAAGGTCACACAGGAAGTCTGTGACAAAGTCTGTAATAGGATCCAGATGTGCTAAATGAAAATGAACTCAACTGGGGACACCACAATAGGAACCTTCAGCTAACTGTACACTTTAGGATGTTAATAGCAGATCTTCAAAGGTAGTTAAGGCACTGTAACTCCGAACATTGGAAAGCTTAATGTAATGGAAAAAAAAATGATAGAAAATCTCCATAATACCAGATAATAGAAGAGAAGAGAGTCAGAGCACCCAACAAAACGATGGTCCTGAGAAAGAGCTGAGACAGTGTTGGAATGAGTGCTGGTAGAAAGAGTCTTACTTCCTTTGCCCAAAGCTTCATCTCCGGCTGTTTGATGCCCAGTGTTTTAAGGAAACTGGACATTACACATTTTTTTGCATCAAAGATACCTGACTCTATTTCCAATTCATCTTCCTAACCAAAACAACTCACAGGACTCCAAAACTGTCTGACATTTCTGGCATTTCTCCACAAAGGATAGCCAAAATCTCCTATGCCAAGATCTGTTCAGTTAAGAGAAAGTTGCACTGAGTGGGATGTCTATCAGGGAACCAAATTACTTCACCCTGTAAAGATTTAGCCATGGTCTCAATACAAGTTAAGGTAACCTAGAATCTGCACTAGGTGACTGTCCTCAAGAAAAAGTCTTCCAATAGAGAAGCACTCACATGCTCTGGCGAAACCCTCCACATGGCCTGGTGTAGGTGCCAACTACACTGGCAATAAACCAACTAAGGAACGCTTAGTTAAGCAATGTGGTGAGTACCCAACTTCTTTGTGCTGTCAGGTTCATGGGAGAGAGTCTGGCCAAAGTGATTCTACTACAAGTAAGTCCTGAATGACATGCAGGAGTGTCAGGGTTTCACCAACCTGGCAGAATGCCGTATAGATCTAATTCAATACTGTGTACATCGCTGAAACCATACATACTGCTTCATGCTTATCTGGAAATCATAGGCAGATACAAGAGAACATGTAGTGTTAGCATCTATAAAGACTGCATGACTTGACAACTCTTCATTCATCAAAATGAAAACAGACGCATGAAGACTAAACATAATGTCTTCATGGGAAGGATGCATATTTTACTGCACTACAACATGTGGCATCTGAACAGAACATAAAATTGCAGCTGCAGCTGGGGGAAATGCTCTATTACATGTACAAATACAAACTCCTTCATAATCTACATTGAGTTAAACAATTATACACGGCCTGCTGACAGATTTATTTTCTCAGTAGAGGGTCCTCACCAGACAGGGAGCATATCTAAAGCATCCTGTTAGCTTGCATAAGATCATAGGAAAGAAGGGCTGGAAGGGACCTCACAAGGTCATCTAGTCCAGCCCCCTGCTCTAGGCAGGAGCATGTCTGACCAAAGCACCCAGCCAAGGGTCTCTTCAACCTGCTCTTGAAAATTTCCAAAGATGGAGGTTCCACAATTTCTCTAGATATCCTGTTCCAATGCTTGGACTACCCACATAGTCAGAAATCTCCTTCTAATCTCTAACCAAAATTTCTGCTGCTGCAGCATAAGCTACCGCTCCTAGGCTTGTTCCTACAGCCACAGAGAAAAGCCCATCTCTGTACTCTCTCTAATAAACCTTCAGATATTTGAAGACCATTATCAAATCTCCACCTCTGTCTTCTTTTCTGTAGACTAAATAACCCTAGTTCTTTCAACCTTTCTTTCTCAGTCTTGCCTCCCAGGCCCTAATCATTTTTGTTGCTCTGCACTGGACTTTTTCCAAACTACTTACATCCTTCTTGAAGTATGGGGCCCAAAACTGGACACAGGACTCCAGGTGAGGCCTCACATAAACACTTGTTAGTAAAATACTTTGAAAAATTCCAATCAAAATTAGTTTTTTCAATGCTGAACTGAGTTTTGGAGGAAAAATAAGAGTTTTCATGATGAGTGTTCTCTGTCCACAAACTCCCCCCCCCCCCCAAAAAAAACCCCCAAAACCCAAAAGAGAAAGAAATTTGTTAGAAAACTAGAAGTCTAGAAAAAAGAACATTTTTGGCTGAACTTTAAAAAACTTCTACTGAAAATTTCAATTATTTTTTTAAATTTTTTCCGTTCTGTCAAAATCTTCAATAGGGAAAATCTATGATCTGTCTAGCAGTATTAAATGATTAAGAATGAAAACCAGTAGACTCGTTTGATAAGCTAATAAGGGATTTTGGTGTTTTTATTTTCCAGTCCATGCAGTTCTCACCCCTTGATTTGATTTCGGTCAAAGCTACCAAGTTGCACACTAAACTAACCCCTTGGCTTGATTTTGATGTAAAACTACATGAGTAAGGCTCACAGTTATTTGCAAAGATTCAGGAGGGTCATTACAATTTAAGACAAAACTGGGAAGGATTGTGAACACATTGGCAGACAGAAGTGCAATCCAAAAGGATCTTGACAGATTGGAAAACTAGGCTGTATCTAAGCAGGATGAAACTCAGTGCTGACAAGTGCAAGGTGCTACACTTAAGGAAGAATAATAAAAAAATGCAATTATAAAATGGGTGATACCGACCAATACTACAGAGAAGGAACTAGGAGTCTTGGTAGATCACAGACTCAATATGCATTTGGAGTGTGATGCAGGTGAACAAAAGGCCAATGTGGTTTTGGGATAAATCAATAGAAACATTAGGTGCAAGACTCAGGAGGTAATAGTGCCTCTAATTCAGCATTGGTTAAACCTCATCTATAGTACTGTGTGCTGTTTTGGGCTCCACATTTTAAAAAGGACATGGAAAAGTTAGAGAGGGTCAAGAGGCAGGCAACAAGAATGTTAAAGGACTTGGAAGGCAAATAATACAAGGAGAGCTTGAAGGAGCTAGGCATGTTCAGCTTGTGGAAAAAGTGCTTATGAGGGCACATGATAGCTATCTTCAAATATCTGAAAGGCTATGATAAAGAAGACCGAAAACATCTTTTCTTTCTCACTGCAGAGACTGGGCCTTGAACAAATGGCTTGAAGTTGCAGCAAAGTAGGTTCAGACTGGATATCAGGAAGAATGTGTTTGCTGTTAGAACAGCGAGGCGGTGGAACAGACTGCCGGGAGAAGTTGTGGACTCTCCATCACTGGAGGCATTCAAGAAGAGGCTGGACAGCCACTGCTCAGGGATGATCTAGGCATAGCTAGGCCTATGTTATACAATGGGTATTTCCCATGCTTCTGGGTTTTCATGGCTGCCACTGGGAGTAGGAGGGATTTTTTCCCATCCTGCTGCTACATATATCAGGGTTTTTTACAGCCTCTCTCAGAGGCATTAAGTGTAGGTTGCAGCCAACGCTGGGGATTTTGACTGGGGTGTGCCCCTGCAGATCTTAACCCCAAGTTCAAGTCTTTAATAAACATAGTGCCAGAGGTGGCTGTGAAGGACAAAAACGATTTAAAACCTCTGGTTTTAAATCTGGACTTGACACTGAGATTGCCTGCTTTTCATTAATAGCATTAATGATGCATAATCCTCTTTTCCATTTTGAGAAGAGTGAAGTGTCTCACTCATATACCATTTTCTGCTCCAGTTCCCTTCTTGCCACTATAAGAGCTGAACTTTCTTAAAATAGGTTGATAATTAAAGCACATTAATGTTTAATGATGCCCCATCTGGATTTGACCTACTTGTAGCCTGCAACTTTGATCATTGCATAGGATGGTGTTCAGGACAGATACGCAACAGTAAATAGTGGCCCACAATTTTCAAGGGATGTTAATTTTGTTTTGTTTCAATTTTTGAGTGTCCAATTTCAGGCAAATCAATTGGGCCACAGGGCAGGTTTTGCAGAAAACTAGTCTTTATAAAGATGTCTCAAATTAGGTATCCTAAAACAGAGTCAGTATTTTATACCATCAGACATAAAAACCTGCTCAACTGCAAGAAACCCTTCTAAACCATTTAAAACGTGTAGTATGTATTCATTAATATTCCCCAAGCTGTCTGATCTTTCCCACTGGGATTTGATATCAACATTAGAGTGATGACACTGAAATGCTGTCAGGAATTAGGCACGACCTTGACAATGGCTGCCTCCCAGTGAAGTTGCTCTTGTGAAGTAATGCAAACAAGCTTGTGCAAAAAACAAGAATGCATTAGTGATAATGAATGCTTCTCAGTTTCGGCTCCTTCAACTTCACATCCTTTGAAGCCATTTAGCATTCTGCTCTTGTCCACGTCTTCCTGCCCTAGGAGCTTAGCAATTAAGCCAGAAGGATTTATAAGGATTTCCTGGGCTGGCCCAATAGTATATTTGAGACGGCAGGGTTTCAGATCAATTCTGCCTATCTACAGCTCATGTCACATGCAGGCTTGCTGAGCATTGTGGGGTGAGCCTGGGAGCATCCTTTGCATTTTGCAGTGAAGCTGTTAGACAACATGCATATTATGGGGAGAAGTGGTCAAGGAAGGCTAGGCTCATTCATGGCAGAGCACCCAAGTCCAGTGACAAGGGCAAGAAGCAGATCCAATATACCAGACAGAGATCAGATGTCTAAGATCTACAGCCAGAACATCAAAGTCAAGGGGCCAGGAGCCAGAGGCCAGAAGATAATCAAAGGTCAGGAGCCATACTCAGGAGACAATGACAAGCAGTGACTTCTTGCAGACTGGAGGCCCAATTTGTTGTGTCCCACAGGTGATGTGCAGACTTGGCTCTGTAAAGGAGGAGCTGGAGCCAATCAGGTGGTAGAGCACAGGCTGCCTTCTTACTGGGGAGGAGAAGCAGGCATGGACCTAGACGAGACTATGTGATGTCCTACCTAGATGAGGATGGTGGGGGCTTTAGGTCCCTTTCCAAGCTAAAAACCATGCCTCTTTCCATAAGAGGGTTCCTGGTCCTCAGCTACATCTAAAAACATAGGCTGTGGAACAAAAACATAGGAAAAGAGGAGGAGCAGGTTTGGAAACCAGCTGAGACAGCTAACTGGTTAAGATAGGAAGCCAAGACTCAACCCTCACTGAGGCAAGCAGAACTGAACCATGCCCATTTGTGCTGCTATTTCTATTAGTGCACCTTGGATGAGACAGTCAACTAATAATAAGCAAAGAAGTTTTCAGTCAGAAGGCGGCCAAGAAACCAGAGGAGAATGCACCTGAGAGGCACAGGGTTAGCTGCCATCTGCCCCTGCCGGGCACTGACCTGCAATAGTGATTTTATCAATGAGATTCACTTTGAAAAATCTTTTAGCACATGACTGAAAGCTCACTGACTTCAGCAAGTCCCTCAACTAACCTGACAATCTACACCCCAGGGTACTCAAGGAGCTGGTGAGCATCATAGCCCAGCCTCTGACACAGATCTTTGAAAACTCCTGGTGCTCTGTTATAGTGCCTGAAGACTGGAAGAAGGCCAGTGTGGTGCCTATCTTCAAGAAAGGGAGGAAAGTGGATCCAGCAAACTATAGGCCCATCAGCCTGAGTTCTATCCTGGGGAAGATCTTAGAAAAGTTTATTAAAGAGGCCATCCTTAATGGACTAGCCAACCACAACATCCTGAGGGATAGCCAGCACAGGTTTGTTGCAGGTAGGTCTTGCTTGACTAATCTAATTTCCTTCTACGACCAGGTGTCCTATCATCTGGACAAGGGAGAAGAGATTGATGTCATATATCTTGACTTCCAAAAAGTCTTTGATCTGGTATCCCATGATCACCTCTTGGCAAAACTGGCCAATTGTGGCCTTGGGTCCACCACGATCCGCTGGCTGGGAAATTGGCTCCGTGGTTGGACCCAGAGGGTGGTGGTTGACGGAAGTCAATTGTCGTGGTTCCCTGTGACCAGTGGGGTCCCCCAAGGCTCTGTCCTTGGACCCATATTGTTCAACATCTTCATTAATGACGTGGACACTGGAGTCCGAAGCGGACTGGCCAAGTTCGCCAATGACACCAAACTCCGGGGCAAAGCATCCACACCAGAAGACAGGCGGGTGATCCAGGCTGACCTGGACAGGCTCAGCAAGTGGGCGGACGAGAACCTGATGGTGTTTAACACTATAGAGTGCAAGGTTTCTCCACCTTGGGAGGAAAAACCTGCAGCATCCTTATAGGCTCGGCAGTGCTACACTGGCTAGCACTATGGAAGAAAGAGACTTGAGGGTCATCATTGACCACAAGATGAACATGAGCCTGCAATGCAATGCTGCGGCTAGTAAAGCGACCAAAACGCTGGTTTGCATCCATAGATGCTTCTCAAGCAAATCCCGGGACGTCATTCTCCCCTTGTACTCGGCCTTGGTGAGACCGCAGCTGGAGTACTGTGTCCAGTTTTGGGCCCCACAATTCAAAAAGGATGTGGAGAAGCTTGATAGAGTCCAGAGAAGAGCCACACGCATGATCAGAGGTCAGGGAAGCAGACCCTATGATGATAGGCTGAGAGCTATGGGGCTGTTTAGCCTGGAAAAGCGCAGGCTCAGGGGTGATCTGGTGGCCACCTATAAGTTTATCAGGGGTGACCACCAGTATCTGGGGGAATGATTGTTCACCAGAGCGCCCCAAGGGATGACAAGGTCGAACGGTTTTAAAATACTGCAAGACCATTTCAGGCTGGACATAAGGAAGAATTTCTTTACTGTCCGAGCCCCCAAGGTCTGGAATAGCCTGCCATCGGATGTGGTTCAAGCACCTTCTTTGAACACCTTCAAGAGTAAATTGGATGCTTATCTTGCTGGGATCCTATGACCCCAGCTGACTTCCTGCCCTTTGGGCAGGGGGCTGGACTCGATGATCTTCCGAGATCCCTTCCAGCCCTAATGTCTATGAAATCTATGAAACTTCAAAGGCTTTAGATCTGGCCCCACAGTGATTTTTTGCCAGAGCTCAGTTCACTTTTTTAGGCAGTAAAATAAATGGTCTTATTTTGAACTCATATTGGACTGAGGCATTGTCAGCTCCCAAAAATTGGCATGGGAATTCAAGCCCCATAGCACTTTGCAAAAGGCATTCAGCAACTTGCAGGTTCTAATGCTCTTTATATTCACTTTGGAGAATTTGATGCTGGCTACAGCTCCCAAATCACTACCTTTTATGTCAGTGATTTCTAACTACATTGGACTTGAGGCATCCCTCCATAATTTCTGTGCACTGAGTTGAACCACATTTCAAAACTTCATACAGTAAAAGTTCTGTGAACCAGCATCTTGCAAGTTGGCATGCTCAATTAACCAGTGGCAATGCAGCGGGAGGAGTAGCGGGACGCCCCAGACATGGGTGGAGAAGCGGCAGCTTGAGCCACTCAATTAACCAGCATATTTTGTTATCCAACATCCCCCATTCCTGGAGGATGCTGGATAACAGAGCCTTTACTGTATATATATTATACTATATACCTCCTTGCAGAGGGGCTGCAGCACCCTCGTTGGGAATCACTGTTTCAATCAAATTATGGCTGGTTAAAAACAGGGAAGAAATCACTGTAAAAACTAGCCATGATTTCCAGTTTTTATTTTGGTCAATATTTTAAAAAATGGCCAATATTTTCAGAGAGAAATCAACATTATAAACTTTTCAACCAGCCCTACATGGAAGTCAAGCACAAAAATAGTTCCTTCTTCTTAGGAGAGCATTTAGGATGGGCACTGCAGGTCAGGATTGGGTTATGTGGGCAGTTACTTGGATGCCAGTCTGTATCTTTTCTTCTGTTTATTGATGATCAATCTATCAGTTTTAATCATGAAAGGAGGAAAATGCCAGGATCGTCTTTCTTTACAACACATGGGGCAGGAAAAAGCAAATGAGTAGGTGAGAGATACAGTTGAAGGAACAACTTCATAGAAATGATGTGGTACACAGCAGATGGTGAATGACAGAAGAATAAAGGAAAAACTCTGTTATATTTGCTTGGATCTTACTTTGCTTGGCCTAATGAGCATCTTCTGCCCACTTCTCCACTGCCCACTATTCCACGCTGCATTGCTGGTGGTAGCTCAGAAGGAGACTGATTCAAGTCAGGAAGTTCCAGGGAAATGTGCACAGTATGAAAACCTGCCCAAAAACAGAATGGTTCACATCTTACTCTAAGATTCAGGTGTGTTCAACTCAGCACCAGTCATAACATTTGGCATCAGACACTAGTTTTGGCCAAGCTTGGACTCCAGACCCACTGAGATTGATCAGAAGGGTCATTTTGTTCCCATTAGATTAAAAAAAAGGTACAAACAACAGCTGGTAACCATTAGAAATGCAACAAAATGCAGGTCCCCATCCTGGTTTGTTTAAATCCTCCACAAAGATCTGGTCCAGTTGCTGTTCATCTGCTCCACAAGAGCTAGACACAGTGTTCCTAGTTGACGGCCACCAGGCTTTAGAAATGCTTGGCTCCATGATTTCAGATCACAACCCATTTTTAGTATCAACAAAGCAAAATGAAAGTGGAAAATCAGCGTTTCTCTGACAATGCCACCCTCACACACTGAGTTATGGAAGTGCATCCTCAGGATGGGGATAAATAATAGCCAGGGGATGTCAGACTATGATAAAGACTAATTTGTTTAGTGTCTTTCATGGCTAGAAGAATAGAGACATGGTTTAGTCCCACATCAGCAGCTGAACACCTGGAAGCCTTCTCCTAAAAAAAAAAAAAGAAGAAAAAAGGATAACCATCTTTTTGTCACAAGGCTCCCCCATTCCTCGCTTTCTGTTTAACGCATTGGAGAGGTCTGCAGCACTTTGCAGCTAGTAAATCTGTCTGGCAGGTAATCTACTACCCCTTGACCACCTGCTGCTTTGGCAAGGTTAGACTTCCTGTTGCCATGGAAAAGCTCAAGCAGGCAAATGGCATGTAGGCCATGGATCTGTGCCAAGGTAATCTGATGGCACCGACCTTTGTTAATAGAAAGAGGAAGGCAGCCTGGTGCAGCTTGCCTTTCCTGCCAATAAAGGCTGAACTTTGAATAGGGTGCAGGACTAATTAACTGCCTCCACCAGCTGTTGGCTGTTGCATGCCAAATCTGACAAGTGGCTGGGACTGTGCATCCTTAACCCTTGTCATCTTCCAAGGAAAGAATGGCCTTTTCTTGGTGATGTCATTGGGGCATGTGTAGAATTTCCTCTAGGGAAAGAGATCTCTGGCAAAAGAAAATAATAGAACAGGATTTCTATTTCCCTTGTAAACATATAAGCCTTAGCTAGTTTGCTAAGGGCTTCTCTTGTGAACTGTTGTTCATGTTGTGGCTACTATTGCTGAGCTGTATTTACACATTACTGCAGGCTCGGTACAGGGTGAAAAAATACTACCAGCCAAGAAGTTCAAGAGTCCCTAATGGCTTTGGGTGCTCAGCTGGAGAGATCTTAAAAAAAACAACCCTGATTTTCAGAAGGCAGGTGTTCCAGGTGCAAGTTTAGAACAGCCAGTAGCAGTGTTCGGGCATGCCTTTATGGTGTTAACAAAGTTGCTCTGAGCAGTGTAGTTTGTGGTAGAGGACACAGCAAGAGGGTATATTTTGCAAATGAGTGGAGATGACTTATGGGCCATTTTGGAGTTTCCTCAGGGTTAAGCTTTAGGCAATATTGATGCCCTCTGCTGCGATGCGCCTCTGATTGATGATAAGCCCAGTCACAAATTCTAGACATATTCAGTAATCTAAATGATTTGGTAAAGCAATGAACTGTCCTCTCACCCAAAGCAAAGTACTGTCCTTTCACCCCACCTCTAATCTAAAGCACTGCCTATACATGTGCTCTCCATCCCACTCTGACGATAGGCAGTGAAGTATGGGGCAGGTCCATTTGCCGCTCCTTTTTCCATTGGCAAATTATCTAGCAGTAAGTCCTCTGGGGTAACCTCCATGAGGTCACTGAGCACAGCAAGGGCAGTGGAGCCACTGGCAACACATTGACTGGCTCGCTTGTGGTTGGGAGTCCTGCTAGTGATGGCAAAGGTTGCAGAGCCCCTGAGCTCTGTGTGGTTGGCAGTCAGGATCCCAGTATTTGTTTCTGTCTACGAGGCTCGTTCTACTCTCACCACCAGTCCTATAGGATTCTGCCTGTGTAAGACCGTTTAATTACTTTTTAGAGTTAAGGCATAAAATAACTTGCAGAGTTTAAGCTTTTTAGAGGAAGAGCACAAAAATATTTGCATGCCTGTACTGTACAAAATCCCCACTAGCAGCCTCTTAGGCAAGACTTGCTACTGCAGATGTAGCTCTACATGTAAAGGGAGAAACAAAATAACTTCTATAGGCTTGTGTTGTTTGAAATAAGCTTGTTGCTTAAAAGGCTCTGGAGAATGTAATTTTTACTTTTATAGGCAAGGCCTGGGTGTGTTTGACTTTGCAAATTCCCCTTCCAGAGATCCAAAGGAGTCTGTTTATAACATCTATGTCCTGGCCTCTTTCTTCTGTGGGGTCCGGAGACTATTTCTACAGTGATGCATCATTTTGTCCCTGGTTCCTTGTAAAGCTCTTTCTCCTAACCCAAACACTTCCTTCAGCAGACAGAGAAGGTAACTAGGCAGCCTTCTCCCTTACACATATGCACGCATGTGCAGGTGCATATACGCACATTCTTCTTCTTCCGCACTACTGGAGCCAACACAGGAAATTAAAGGTTACATGCATGCACAAACAACACTGCAGTCACCTTTACCCTTTAATACCTCCAGCCATCAAAGACATGGCTATCTGAAGAGGTGTGTGTGTGTAAAAGTGTGACCTTTATCAGATGTAGTGTGAATGAATTTGTGAGCCAGTGTCAGGTAGTGACTCATTCATTTTTGGCTATGAGGGCTTTTTTAGAAAAAAGGACAAGCTATATGAAAACCACAGCACTCAGTGGTTACCTGCAAAGGCAAGCAGACCTACAGTAAAGGCTGAGGTGGTAAGTACTGAATGGAATGCCCAGGCCCAATCGTGTTACCCTTTAGCGATTGAATTACAATGACCATATGAGCCCTAAAGTTTCATAGTTGGTCAGGTTGGAAGGGACCTAAGTAGATCGTCAAGTCTGACCCCCTGCTGTGGGCAGGAAAGAGCACTGGGGTCAAATGACTTAAGTTATGCCTAAAAGTGGGGATTCCCATCTGTTTTATGCAAAAGGAGTTTCTTGAGCTAATGGTCTTGAGTTTCACACCCAACACCCCATAGTTGTGGTATAGCTAATAATAGAACTGCAGGATAACCAGTTTTGAGCCATTGTCTGTATGCTCAGAGAGCCAATGCAGCCTTGACATACATTTGCTACAGTGGAAATCTTGTCATTTATTCAATATTAAGATCTTGCTTCACGGCTAATACTTTCTAAGATTCATTGATGCACATGGGAAGTGTGACTGTCTGGTCAGCTGCTGTGTGATAATTCAGGCCAAAGAGATGAGATTTCAGAAAGCACTGGGGAGGAGAGGGGAAAAAAAAAAGAAAAGACAGGAAGAAAATAAAATCAAAGGAGACTTGTTCTTCTTAATAGATTTCCCCTTCCTATCAAATATAAATAATCGGGATGGGATGTGTACTGTGTGTGTACCAGGAGCGGCATTAAGGCAGCTTTTGTATGTGCTAGGTAACCAGCCAACAATCAGATTTATGTGAGGGATCACTCAGAGGGGGAGAGGTACTCATCTTCCTACTCAATAAGCAGCTGCTGACTAACAGCCACCACAACTCACTTTCCCCTTTTCTCAGTCATTGTCAGATTCTTTGCTCTGCAGATGTGCAGAAGATTGTTTTATCTGGAATTAGATGGGCACAAGTCATACCATTAATAACACTCAGTGTCTCCCTGTGTAGCAGCTGCTGTAAATTCTTTAGTTCTCATTATCTCTGTACCAGTCCTTGTGCTTGTATCAGTTCAGCTGAAGAAAGGAGGAGGTGGGTGGGGGGAGCAGATTTAGTCCATAGTGCTGCGGTGTTCTGGCAGGAGCTTTCTTTGGGATTGGCCTTTGAGATGGTCAACATCCCATTGACTAGATAGCACTAAAGGAAATACGGCAGCGCAATGTACCTCTCTAATTTTGGGATACTGCTTTTAAACAGCTTACAACAAGATCCAGGGATGCGAATGGTTTTGCCCAGCTCTATGTTTGAGACAAAATTTTATTTCAGGATAACATAACATGGCAACTAACCGCTGTAGGCAGATGAGGATTCACTGACATATTCTACTGAATAATGGATCCCAACTGCTCTGAACAGCTGTTTCAGTTTTACCAAACTAAGTATTTAGGCCCGAGTCTCCTACCAAATGTTTTGTGGTGTAAGTCAGAAATCTCCACTGATGCGAATTACACGAGGGTAAAATGGATGGCAATGAACTGAGAACTGAAACCCGTGTTTCTGCTGCTTTCTTTCCTGCAGCAGGAAGAGCAGTGAGGAAGGAAATGAGGAAATGCAAATTGCTGAAAATCAGATTTGAATTTGACACAGGGGAACAGAAAGCCCCATGTGCACTTGGGCTGAAGAACAAATGCAACCTGAGGTTATCAAACAGGTGTATGACAGAGCTATTGAAAAGAGTTTAAAAAAAACAACTTGCCATGGTGAAACACCCTCATATTCCTTAATATCTGCAGGGTGAACTGGGGAAAAACTGTATAAATTCAGCTTTCCCCCCAATATCTTAGAACCGTAGAAAAGCAGGGCTCAAAAGGACCTCAACCGCTCATTTAGTCAAAGCCCTATCTAAATCTTTCTAAACAAGTATTTGTCTAACCTACTCTTAAAAACTTCCAAGGATGAGGATACTATGGTCTCTCTTGGTAATCTATTCCAGTGCTTAGCCACTCTCACATTTAGAAAACTCTTCCTAATATCCAACCTAAACTTTCCTTGTTGTCATTTAAGACTGCTCTGAGTTAATGTTTCTTACTCTCTCATTTCATGCCCAAGACATGTTCCCCACAAATCTAATTTGAGCATAGTCTTTATTTCCACAGATGTTGAGGTCAGAAGGGAGTGTTGAGATCTTCCAGTCTGACTTGCTGCGCGATGTAGCCATTGGATTTCACCCTGTATTTCCTGCAAAAACTCCTAGAACTTTTTCAAAGAGAAAGGGACACTGACCTAAAGACTGCAAGCAAGGGACAGTCTACTATGCCATCCCTTGTCATGCTGTTCCAACCTAATTTCAGCCTGAATTTGTCTAACATCAGCGGGGAGCAAAGGGATGGACGTGGGATGGCCTCAGCACCAAATTTCTGGATTTAGAAAGTGTCTATGACATGTGGGAGAGACGATGCACACTAGAGCCCCTTCGTGCCAGGACCTGCTGCCACTATGCTGTAGACATGCCCAATTAGGCCTGCCATGAGAGGCAGTCAGTATTGCTGAGGAGCTCATGTGTGGCCTGTGGACATTAGAAGCTTGCCAAGACTCTGTATGCTACTTGTGTGCAGTTTGGACAAAATCTTGGAGGAAAGGTGCATCAGGAACGTGGACACTAGGGTTATAGCCTCTGAATCAGAACTTCCTAGAATTTAAATGCTAGAGGCTGCAAATGGGAGATGAACAGGGGGAAACCCTAGTCATACCCAGTTCACTCTCCCTTTCAGCACCCACTCACCCCTGCCACTATATGACACAGGATACCAGGCAAGATGGACCTATGACCTGGCCCAGTAAATGGCAGTTCTTATGCTCTCATGGTCTTATTAAAATTACACATATAAAAGCATTAGCACTTCCCTGGTTGCATGGGTGCTATATTTAGAGGGCATGTTGCAATGTCTTCATTCACTTCGAAGCTGCTGACACAGCAATCTCTTTTCCTTTCAGTCTTTTGCACAAAATTTTCAGACTTCTCAACCCTCAAAACCCAAATCACAGCTCATCACTGTCTGACATCACTTGACCAGTCACATCAAATACCTGATGAAAGCAGACAAGCCTGCGTTCATCTGGAGTAATCTTAATATCAAGAAACCTCTGCATTATCTCTACGATTAATACGAATGGAAAAACATTGACCAGATTTAATAGAAGAGAAAAATGCCTCCTGATTTTTTTCCACCACCTCCATTTTTCAGCAATGTACATCTCAGAAGAGATAGATAGAAATCTCCAGAAACTGGACATGTATGGCTTTATATGGCCCTCAGTAGAAAACCCAGAGTAGGAATGGAGCGTTGCAGAAGGTATATAGCAATTTGAAGGCAGTAATTCATAAAGATATTGCATTACCTTCGTGAGTTGCCTGCAAGAACATTTCCTTCAATCTCAGTTTACGGGCATTTGCAACCAGCACCTCACTCTGAGGGTGAAATGCATCTGAAATCACCAGTTTTTGCACCAAACAAGAAACATTTCATGTAAAAAAAAACCCACGAGTGTCAAAATGTTTTGATGTAAAAGCTATCAATCAGTTCAGCTTTGACTCAAACATCTGGGTCACAAAACAGCATTGCATAGTTTTGAGCTCCACTGTGCACATTTTGCATGGATCTGCCTTTCTGATTCACATTGTTAAAGACAGGTGTCACTTAGAGAAGCCTCTCTGAAGCCAGACAAACTTTAAGCCAGCTTATGAAATCACATGCAATTTCAATTTCAAGCCAAGATGGGATGAAGAGACTAATAGGAACAGAAAAAAGAAAGTTAACTTGCATCTACCACGTTCTACTAAAAATAGATTTAGCTGCAATCTTGTTCTATCTTACTGTTACCATTTTCTCCTTATTCTTGAATTTAGGATGCATCTGATATGTGCACTATACACAATGGAGTTTTTTGTAAAAAAAAATCCCCAAGTTGTCTGAAGCCTGGGAGGGAGGGTCCTAAGGTCTGTTGACTGCAAAAGGACCTAATAGTTTAGAAGGGAGGACTCCAAAATAATTTCCCAAATGCTTCAAACAGGACTTCAAACTAAGATTCACTCAACCCTAGGAAAATACATTCCCACTTTCACCAAAAGGTTAGCAAGATCTTGTACTGTACCGTTTGTAGTCAGGAGAGGCTGTTCTTGTAAAGTCATAAATAACCTGTGGTCAAGGCAGACTTACCAGAATTTAGTTTTATTTACAGCAACAGTCTACATGAACTGAAGGGACACCTTTTACCACAACTACTGGTGGCAGTTTCAGGGGAAGGACCTTGAATGATCAGTATTGTGTGATAATTGTTGCTAGGGTCACACCACACACATTAACATTGTTCACACCGGGATCTTTAATTGAGATCATGAATGTGGAGTGTGTGCTTGGTTAGTAAGCTTGGTTGAGTGTGTACCTTTAACACTTTTATCAGTGAAACTCAACTTCTCCACCAGGTGAAGTCATTTGCAGTGTTCAAACTTACTCTGGGCTGCTGTCATTGGCAAGAAATGAATGCAGTGGTCAAGGAAAGACTCCTCGATGGGAGCCTCTGGGGATTATTACAGACCCTGCAACTGTGCCAATGTGTGACCTACGTTATTTTCACTACTGGGAGTAAGGAAGATACTTTCCAGGGGGAACCTATTCCAGAACTCCCTTCACAGGACAGTGGGAGCTTTTAGAAACAAATAAAACTATATGAGGGAAATGGTGAGATGGATGGTGGCTTGCATACTCTAACATTGTCTCCTCTGATACCTCAGTTCCCCCTCTCTAGCTGGATGGTTAAGCAAAGTAATGCCACAACCCCCAAAATGGAAAACTCTTCAGAGCAACACAAGTCCAAGAAAACTCTTCCCTCCATCTTTGCATGAGCTGCTCACAAGGACCTTTGTTCAGTTCCCATCTGGGCACAGCAGGAAAACTTCTGCCTGGTGTCATCCAGAAGGGTCAACCTTGAATTTGAGGAAGAATAGCCTCACACCTACAGCACTTTTGTACCCACAGCCCCTTTTTCACCCTGTTCAATGATCCAACCCCTACTTTGAGACTCTTCAGTCTAGCCCCAGCTTTTTTTTTTGCTGTAAAGTCTAGTCTCCATGGCATTTAGGAAGAAGAAATCCCAGTATGCTTTGATTGTTGAATAGGCTGTGTCCAGCTGTAAGCCTGCCTTACAACACCCAGCACACACTAATATCATGGAGAAATATGGAAATGCAGAATAAAGTACCCCAAGCCAGCCTTAACTGCTCTCGTTCTCCATGGCATGTTATATAAAATAGCTGGAGGTTAAATAAAATGTCGCTGACTACTGACCCTGATTTTCCTCTCACTTACATGGATCTCCCACTCACAAAATTCCACTGATCACCAGGGATTTACTCCTGTACTTTTTGGCTTAACGTTATTGTTCAATTTATAGGCTTCAAAATCTCAGTCTGATTTGCTCTGGATAAGCAGCAGTAAGGCTAGCAAAGCATTCAGCAGCCGGAAGTACAGACTAGTGATCACAGCTGCAGAGCAGGGATGACCCCACTGAGTGTGCACACCCCATGCATAGACAGACATTTGCCATTCTCTTTGGGTTCTTATATCATGTCCATCACCGCAGTAAGAGGTCAAACAGGATTTTTTTCTTTTCCAGGATAAACAGATCATCTATAGTTCTTAGCACTTCTTTGAAAGAGAAATTTTTGAAGGGTTAGAAACAAGTCAATAGTGAACGAGGAGCAGGGCCAACATATTGGAAAACATACAGAGATGGAGAGAGCCTAGGGGAAATTTAAAGATCTCCCATTTCACTGCAACTGTCCCAGGGTGATCCCATAGAGTCCATGACCATGTAAGTATGTTTATTCATATTTCCTTTTGTGTGTGCATGGTATGCTGGGAAGGTGAAGCATTCTTGGGTGGGTTGTGTATGTTGGACTAGAAAGAGACAGTGAAGTCATTGTCCCAGTGACCTGAGTGCTTTCTAATCTCCTTGGATCCTATTCATGACTTAAGAAGATCCAGATGATGTTTGAGTGAATGAATGCTTGACAGATGCTGGTAGAAGATCATGCATGGGAGAGGAAGAGGACAAAGTCCAGGCCCTAGTTAAGTCCAGTGCTGTTTAAAACTCAGCCAGACATGTTGAGAAGCTTCCAAGAAGCTATCCATATACCAGTCAGATATTTGGAGACACTACAGAGGCCATTTGCAAACTGTGAAGTCAAACAAACCTCTGGCAAACTTTATGAAGTTTGCTTCATTTATTGTTTATGTATTTATTTTTGGTGAACCAATCAATCAAGACTTTTGGTGAGTTTCTTCAGTTGAGGCTAGTGACTATTTTGATAGTCTTAGTTTGCACATGATTAACGTTGCTTTGATCCCAGTTCAATACACTGCAGGTATGGAGCTACTTAATAGGTACATCTACATGAGACATTTACTGCGGAGATGACTAGTTAGCTCTGCAGTAACACATCACCATCTATGTAAGCGGTACTATTAGGACAGAGTAAACTAATTAACTCTGTCATAGGATAGTACTTGTAAACACAAGTACTATTGTATGGCAGAGTTATTTACTCTACTGCAATGCATGTGTACATGCTGATGGGGCTGGCTGGGGCACAAGAGTGTTACAGTGCAGGGGTTGCCTTCTGGCTAACCCTGCACGGGAGCACCCTTGTGCCCCAGCCAGCCCCTCTGCAGCATGCTGAGCTGGGTCAGAGCAGCTCCCAGGGGCCCTGACCCCCAGGGCACCATACCAGCCAGGGCTGTTCTGCCTCAGTTCAATGTGCTATTGCTGTGAGTGCATGTGCAAATTGAGCACCTGGGAGCAATAAACACTGGTACGAACTGCATTGGAGTTTATTGTCTTGCATTAATTGCACGTGTAGGTGCATCCAATGTAATCTATTATTTACACATCCCTTATAAATACTTCATTTCACCAATAACTCTCTGATCAGGGCTAATGGCTGTCAAAAAAGAGCTTCCAGGCTTACCAGTATCCTGCTAAAGGAAGGAAGTCACACCTCAAATAAAAATAAAAAAGAAAGAAAAATGGTATCAGTCATCACACAGGATGAGATGTTTCACTGCATTCTTTTATTTGACCTCCCGCTGCTAGGAGATGCATTGCATAGCTACTGCCCAGTACTGTTTCTGAGGGGGTATAACTAACAGCTGCCTAGGTTATGATGTTCAAAAATCGGTGCCTCAAATTGGACTGCTAAATTCATGCATATGAATGTGAACTACTGAGTAATACCCAATACTCTGGGAAACTCAGCAGTTCAACCTACAAAAATCAAGAGATGACCTGAAAATTCTTCCTCCCAGGTTCAAGGGTGGCTTCCCTTCTTCAATCAAAAAAGGAAACATAGAAACAAACACAAGCTAGATATCAGAGTCCTTTGCTTTTCCAGCTTGGTACTTGCCTGAAAAACAGAGGTTTCCCCACTACCCCCATGTGCCCTATAGAATGGAAATATTACTCATCTGCCCTTTGGATGGGGAAAAAAGGTTAGAACAACACAAAGTGCTATCAACCCCACTCACAAAAAGATAGCTCTGTATCTGTGTGCAGTGAAATACCCATTAAACACTCATTCCTGGGGGGGCGGGGGGGTGGAATACACTTGTGGTTAGTAAATGAAGCTTCAGATTGCTGTTCAAAACATGCATGCATGTCAGAGTTATTTAATACCTGGGACAGGAAAATTCCCACTGCCTGGCTCAGCCTACCAGTGTGATAGCCCAGAGGGTAGGAGGTGTGAAAGGTTGATCACACTTGGAATTTCTGAATCCCCTCCATAGTGGAGGCCACCTTTTGTTATTCAAGAACATGACAAAAATGAGAGCTCTGCACAGGTGACAATTATAAGCTACTATTAAGCCAGATGGTTTTAAATCAGAAGATAAAATGTAATGTTATATTACCACTGGAAGTACGGCCCCAGGCATAACATTTGGATCTGGTTTGAAATATTCTAGATACAGGTATGTTCACATTGAAGGTTTCAGTTTAGATCATTGTAAATAGGTGTTGACCTAACTCGCGGGATGACTTACCAATTTCCACGGGTTGATCATGGCATAAACTTCTGATTGTCTGGTCATTTTGCAGTGGCCCTACCCCTCATGGCTGATTGGTGGAGAGGCCTCACCTCTTGGTGCTGATTAGAGGAAAGGCCCAGGGGGAGGAGGGACAAGGGCGCAGCCTCCATGTTGACTGCTGGCTGCCATTTGTGGAGCCCCGCCCCTCAGCTTTGATTGGTGGGGGGTCCCCGTGGGGGCAGGAATGATGAAGGGGAAGCCCCCATCTTGTCTGCTGCCCTTTGTACTACCCTGCCAGCCAGTGCTTTCCCCTCCCAGCAAGATGGACCACTGGCTCCCACTTGGGAGCCAGCATTTTATTTCTTAGAGGGGCTCTTTGCTGATTTCATGGATTTTGCAGATTTTCTGGATAATCCCAGATTTCATGGTTTCCATGAAATCTGCAAAACTGTGAATGAAATAGGTCCCTAGTTATAACCATGGGTCCTTATGTTGCTATCCTAGCCATAACCCACCACCCTCAAGAAAATCCTTCCCACAGGCCAGGTAGAAAATGAAACAGGGATTGATAAGTGACCCAGGACCACCAGTAATTTGTCTGCATTGGAACCTCCAATGGCTAGAAGATGGCTATAAACTTCAGTAAACTTACCCTGCTTGGTAGCATTACCCACAAGCACGATGACCTGCTCCCCTGACATAGAAGCCGTGTAGCCACAGAGCATCGTGGGTAAGCAAATTATCATAGGGATGGGCGAACTGGTCCTATCATTCAGCTGTGCTAATAAGCTCACCCAGTGTAGAGCATGAATATGGCTACAGTGCGTCTGGTTGAGGAAGCAGCCTACCTGAAGTAGTGCAGCCTATGTGTGAGGGGCAGTACTAAGCACAATAGATATGGCCCTAGTGGGACTGAGGATCTACGTGAGAGCTCTGTTCTAGCCAAGGAACAGCTTCAAACCACTGTTATGTAATTGGATGAGGCATGGCTTCCCTACACAGTAGGCCAGGAAAAACAAAAAACGTCAATGAATAAGAAAAGAATCTGTCTGCAAAAGCTGATCTCTGTGCTCTGGAATTCACATGTAAAAGTACAGTCATAACTAATGCTTGCAAGATGACATTTTGAAATGAGAGAAGAACCTCCTTTTGTAATGCTCCTTCTCATAACTTGATAAGTGAGAAGGGAAGTTTTTGTAGTGATCAGAGGGACCAGTAGTCCTGTGTTGCATTCCCAGCTCTGGCATTCATCCAGCGTGGTTCATCCATGTTGGTATCAAAATTATGTTTGTTAAAGTAGTTTAAAATTGCTTCAGGCTAAACTGGTTTTAAAGCAGGATTATAGGCAAATGGGCTGAGACAGTATTAGAAGGATTTTCCCCCAATACTCATAAGTAGTGAGTCAGTAACCAGACCACTTAAGAAATAACTTTGACTCACCAAGATGTAGGCATACATAAACTGAGTAACTCTGTGCTCTCACTGATGTGAACGTATCCATCCTCACCTCATCTCCTCCACACTGTTCATTACCTCGCATGACACATTTAAAATTAAATTACAAGATGAAATTTTCAGAAGTGCTCAGTGTCAGCTTAATTTGTTCTCATTCAAATCATTCACAAAGTTCCTAATAATTTCAGGGACAGAAGGGTTCAGACAATGCTGAATGCTTTTAAAAATTGTAGCTCTGAACTTGTTTGGACAAAAACCCCATTCATTCTTCTATTTGACCTAGTAACACTAGTAAAGTCTTCTGTAAAATAAATAACCAATTAACAACTCAAGTCTGAGACCTCAGGCCTCTCTTAGACCTTAAAAATAGTTGCAGCTTGCTTTGACTTCATCCTCAGCATTAAAAGATAGGTCTAGCTTTTCTATTAGTTTAAACGGTGTAGTTTCACCTGCCCAAGTCTGCACTCCTGGAGCTGAGCAGGGAACAAGCTCCCCAGCCTGTTCCCCACCCAGCTCCGCAATCACCAACCTGGGTGTGGAAGAGGCTCCCCAGCCCCTGCAAGCAGGGAGCTTCCAGCGCCAGCTCCATGACAGCGGGGCCAGATCTCCCAGTGCCAGCTCCATGGTCATAGGGTAAGTGCTGAGAGATCCTTATCTCCAAGCCCTGCAACTGCGGAGCTGGCAGGAACTGGAGATCAGGATGTCCCAGCGCTGGCCTCCATGTTGCGGAACTGGCACTGGGAGACAAGGATCTCCCAACCCCACTCCCCAATCACGATCTTCAAGTGGGGACCTTGGGGCTTCCTGCTGCCAGGGCAAGGGGACATAGTCCCTGTCTGGGCTCCAGTGACAGAGCCCACCCCAGCAGCAGGCAGCTCCTGGGGGCAGGGAGAAATCTCCCGCTCCCTTATGGCTGGCTGACCAGGAGCAGATTTCTCCGGGTCAGACGTCTACATAAGTGCGACTGTGCAGTAACTACTCGTGAGTAAAATTGCTACTTGCATGTGCAGGTGGAAAATTTACTCATGATTAGTAAGTTTACTGTGCAATAAGCATGTGCACATGCTTATTGTGCAGTAAGCTGCGCTACTTCGCAGTAAAGCATCTTGTGTAGACATGCCCCCTGTGTGCCACACCAAGCTAGCACAGCTTTACTCCTACAAATACTCAAGCTAGTTTGTTCAGAGCTACCTCAGGTATCCCTGCATAGTCCTACACTGTGTTGCACAGACATAACCCAAAAGAATTTGGCTTATGTAGCTTAGCAAAATGACGGCCGAGATAGAATCATAGAATCAGGAGAGAGAAAACTACCATCTATAAATATATTAGAGAAGGAAATGCTACAGAGGGAAAAGAACTATTTAAGCTGAAAGGGCCAAGCTCACATTAGCATAAGAGCAAAAGATACACATTGGCACAAACACATCAAGGCTGGACAATAGAAGAAGTGGAAGAACTGCCAGAGGAATAAGGTTCTCTCAAATAAGAGTAAGAGGAATAGAAATCCAAGCCAATTTGAAGACGAAGGGAGAAGTGCAGGGAAAGGGGTTATTCTTAGGATGGTACTAACTTCCGATCACCTGTACATTTTCAGGGTTATCATCAACTTCCTAGAAGTCTGTTTTTTTGGTTGCGAGGCAGAGCATGGCCTATCCAGGAGGCTCTTTGGAAGTGCAAAGTTCGGCAGTCAGCATAGCTATACCGATCTCAAATCAGCAGAGGACAAAAGTTTCTTCGAGCAGTTTCTCAGAGCTCTTTAAAACTTTCACTGATTCAGTACTAGTTCATTTTCTTCTTTATTCTATGGAACCAGCTCCACAGACAGATGCTTGGACAGACAGTTAAAAAAACCCAGAGAAATGTATGATTTCCACTTTTCTACTGAAAGGTTGCTAGCCTTCTTAATGTTTCAACTCAGCCCAAAGTGACCAAATGTTTTTCTCTAGGCAAAAGTAAGCTATAGAGTGAGACTATCACCCTCAGTGATGTTCTGCCTATTGCAAGGATAGCTATATTTGAATGATGATTTTCAAACAGACAAGTGTAACTTTCTCCTGTGCTCCCATTAGCAAAAATCCACAGCAAAATTTTAGCTGCATTTAACAATTGCAACAATCCATTTCTGTAGCCATCTCGCAGGCAGAACAATGAAAGTAAGCCCAGCCCCATCTCCTAGCTAAAGTCTTGTTAAAGACTCATGGATATTTAAGCATATACTTTACCTTCCCCTGCTAGTCTTTGGGTTTTCATGCTTTGGGAAATACCAGTGCAGGTCTTCATAATACGCTACTTTCTCTCCTTATTAATCAGATTGCTAAAGAATAAAAAACTTGACAGGACTCACATCTAACATACCACTGATATCCAAGTAGGCACAATCCTGAGTGAAACAGTTTAAATCTCAGAGTTATTGCATCAGGCTCACTGCAAATTCAGGTTTAAACATGTGCACTGGATACCCTTAGAGCACGTTAAGTTTTTTTCTACAACCATAACGGCAACATCATAACTTGGGGGGGGAAGAAATCTCAAACTGAAGCAAAATGGGTAATGGGTGTCTATGTGGGTAGATCAATATTTCCCCAAGTCTTACAAGCTTAAGCATAGGATAAAGAGTCAGTCATAACTGGTTAGAGTCAGTCGCAATCTGTCTTCTGATTATGGCAGTATGGGACAGTCAAAATCTACGATCAAAGTTGGGCTAGAGTTTCATATACTTTAAGGCTGGACTTCGGAAAATCATCGAGTCCAGCCCCCCTGCCCCAGGGGCAGGAAGATGCAGTTGAGTTTCCAGCATTTAGGGAAATCGCAGGGGTCAGCATGCCCAGAGTGCAAGGGGCAAGCCTCACTCTGGGAAAACCACCTGGGTGATTATGGTGTCTCCCCTTCCAGGTAAGTATCTAGGATGTATAAGAGTTACTAAAACGAAGTTCACTGTGGACCAATGCAAGATGCCACACCTTGGGAGGAATAATGAAGAATACAAATACAAAATGGGGGGACACCTGGCAGCTGTATGGAAAAGGGCTTGGGAGCATTGGTAGATCACAGAGTAAATATGTCTGCACTGTGATGCAGCTGCACAAAAGGCAAATGCAATTTCAGGATGCATCAATAGGGGAAAAACATGGGAGGTGATAGTACCTCTCTACTTGGCCCTGGTTAGGCCTCATCTGGAGTACTGTGTGCAGTTCTGGGCTTCACATTTTAAAAAGGATGTAAAGAAATTAGAGAGGTTCCAGAAACAAACATGATAAAGAGTTTGGAAAGTAAGTTATACGAGGAGAGGCTGAAGGAGCTAGGCATGTTCAGCTTGTGGAAAAAGCTCTAAAGAGGGGACATGGTAGCAATCTTCAAATATCTGAAGGGTTGCCATAAAGAAGAGGGAAAGCACCTTTTCCTCCTTATCCCCCACTTCTGAGGCCTCCCACAGTGGACATCTTCTGGAAGCATTTTAAGACTTTTTGGCAGACATTTAAGAAGCCAGGCTAAACTGGGATATCACTTAGCTGGATTTTCTTTTATATTTGTTTTATTTATATAAAAGCTCCACCTGCTTTTATGGGCTATTTCTTCTTGTATTGTTCTCTTGCTTTGTAAGTTATTTTGTTCTCTTACTGCAAGCTGCCTCAAACTTTTATTGGGAAGGGTAGCATATAAACAGAATAAATCCATAAATAAATCAAAGACACAAAAGTAGGCTGTAGCTTTAAGATTCAGTACATCAACTTCTTGGGACTCGGCGTGTTTCATGATTGTATTTGATCTCACGTACAGTCCTAGGCCAGCGGGGCCAACAGCCTTGGCAGGGAGATAGAAGTTTGCTACCCACATGATCAGTCAGCAAGGTCTGAGACCCTGTAACACTAGCAGCAGCATGCCAATAGGAAGCTATGCTGTGATTTTACAAGGGATTTTATAAGCCTTATAACACAGTATTTATATGACACAGGCCACCCTGCAGGCTGCAGTTACAACAATTTATACATGGGAAGTCCTCCTTATAAGTCACCCTATCTTTCTCCCATGAGCAAAGCTGATCCCAGCACTTCCCTGATGCCAAGATGTTCCCAAGGATGGAGCCACAGACCTTATGTTTGTTTGGAAGAGATCATATGCGACTGCTTTTGTGATCTAAGATTTTGCAATCAAGGAGGAATGATCCTTGGTCAGAAAATAGCACTTTACAAAGTTAGGGTCCTGGGCAGCTCCTGGTGATGTGTTGTCTCTGGAAATTTCTATTAGAGCAGGGGTGGGCAAAATATACCACCGCCTCTGTGCTGCCCAGCGCATGAGCTCCAGGCAGGCAGCAGCAGCAAACACTGCCTGGCGCAGCAAAGGGGGGGGGGGGGGCCGCAGCTGCTGTCGCCATGCACAGTCCTGATGGGTGAGCCTGGAGCCGGCATGGGGTCCAGGCTGGCAGCGGGGGCAGGTTACAAGCTGGTACTGAGCATGGGAAAAAGTGGCCCCTCGCCCGCCTTGTGCCTGGCACCCCATGCTGTAGCCACTCACAGTTTGCACGGGGCTGCCTGTGCCTGCTCAGGACAGCACCGCGTGGGCTGCGAGCTGCTGCAGCAGGGAGTGCTGGCCAAGGGGCGGGCAAAAGGCCGCTTTTCCCCCACGCTCTACACCAGCTTCTTCCCTGCTGGCAAGCAGGGGGTCAAGGCTGCATGCTGCCCCCCACCTGTACCATGGGGCTGGGGTGCACTGGAAGTGAGCAGGTGTGGAAGCCAGTGGGAGCACGGGGCCTGCACCAATGTCGCAGGGCCACAGCCAGCAGGCCCCAGAGCAGGGCGGCAGGAGCGTGGGGTCCCAGCCCACAGGGGCTCTATGGAGCCGGGTCAGCTCCCCCCTCTCCCTGCTGGTGCAGCCCAGCCTGGCTCCACAGACCCCTGCCAGCCTGCACCCCACCTGCCAGCCTGCTGGCCCTGAGACGTTGGACCCAAGATGGGGACCAGGGTGTGGGGCACCTGTCACGGGGCGGAGCTACCCACGCAGCTCTTGACAGCTTGCCAAAACTGGGTAAGCGGCCCTCCACCTGAAATAATTGCCCGCCCCTGTACTAGAGTCTGAGTTCTTGAGACCATCAATTTTCCTCTTTGCAGAATCTAAGGTTCCCTCCACAATCTCTGCCTAAGCTTCAGCCAGGCAGAGCTTGAAGCAACTGAATCAACTCAAAGTATCTCCAAACTTAAATGCATTCAGGATTGCTTTGGGTACAAGGTACAGCCTGACTCCTGTCTGGAGATTTTTAATTAATTAATTTTGATGGAGTTAAGCAAAATTCTGTATTTCAACATTTGGAATTTCATTGCAGACAGGGACAGAAATTGAGATTTCTACTGTTTTCATAGAATAGGCATTTTGAAAATTCCCACTTGGAAGCTTTGAAACATTTAGCTTTGTTTGATTGAAAAAGTATTAAAATGTTGAAGCAAGAATAAAATGGGAAAAATTGGCCATGAATACAGCCTTGCTGAATATTACAGGAACATTTTTTAACCCTTAGAAGAGTGAGGAACAACCTTCCAAAATTGGGGGGAAAACACCTAGCTACACCTAACTTTTTATCAAGATGAAGCTTTTCAGGTTGAGGACGATGATGTGATAGCAGAAGACTCGGTGACCCCAGAGGTCTGTTCCAGTCTTATAGTCCTAAAACAAGAAGAAATTAGATCCATAACCTTCTTTCTGTGTTCTGCAGCATTCAGTGTCGTCCTTCCATCGAGACCTGATAAACACTAAACAGTGCCAGGTTGCAAGAATTGTGCTGCTATCTACAGGAAATTTCCCACATGCTAAAGTAATACTTGGCACCTTTTAGAACTGCAACATGACATGGTCATGTTTGAATTGGTTTCTTGGAGAAGTCACAGCACATGAGCATTCAGAGGGACTTCCTTGTAATCAAGCAAACTTTTTCATCAAGCGCTACTGGCCACTGGAACGGCGGGTGATTTTATTTTAATTTTTTTAGCAGATCACTGAGAGGAGACTGAAAATACCTAAACAAATCTATTTTGTTTGCTTGTCTAAGGCTCGTTTTCAAAACCCAGAGGCACGTGGGTAGAGTGAATGGGAAGTCTTGTTCTATCTTGTAGCATCAGATACTTTAACACAGACAGGTAAGGTCGCTGGATGTTAGTTCATACCACTGAAGCCACTCATGAAAGTGCACATCTACTCTAAAATGAAAAAGGAGTGGTAGAGTACATGTTTAATAAGTGATTGCAGATATTAGTCTCTTGTTGGAAAATGGTTCATTCTACAAATTTTGTATCCAGGTGTCAAAAAAAATTATGAATGCTGGAGAAAGGAGATTCATAGGTAGAGTTTTGCTTCCCTACTGTTAGAATTTATTACTCAAACAGGAAACAAGATGGGGAAAAAGCATATTTTTCCTTCCCAATTTTAGACTTCATCTTCCCATTATGAAATGTATTAGTAGCTACCATAGTTGTTAAACAGCAGCATTGTGCTCACTTGGGTTGAACTAAATGAGTTTTCAGTAGCTTGGCGAATCAGTTGGTTTTATTGTAATCCTGTGCTCCAGAATCTAAGGGTCCATTGAAGAAAACTAAGCAAATCATCTCTAGCTTTTGTGGTTGTGAAAGAAACCGTCAAACCCTGAACAGAATGGAATTGAGAGTGATTCCTGTTTAAATCTCAAGAGGATCTGAAAGGAGCACAGTGGGAACGGTTCCCACTTTTTATGGGGTGTCCACAAAGAAGCCTACTCATAGTATAAACATGGACATATAAATATGAACATGTTTAACTATTTCACTGCTAATCAAATTATGTGAAATCCAGACACTACCATTTTGTGAATAACTTCATCACTTCCTGTAAGGGGCACAGTTCATAGCAGAAGAATCAAGCCCATTCGATCTAGACATTTGAGAATATCCTGGTGGAGCCAGGCATTTGGGTCCCATCAAGGGAAAGCCAGGTCAGCATGCCCAGAAAGGCCCATCTGATCAAATTCTGAATATCTGCACACTGTATGCTGTGGGTAGAATATTATTTTGGCACTTGAAGTGGGTGGAGTTTGGTTTTTGGGAGGGCCATGGAGGAGTCGCAAGGCTTTCTTTGGTCCAGTTTCATTCCTCTATTTGGCTCTGTGAAAAACAAAACTATTGCCCCAGCATCTTCCAACATAAATGAGAGAGAAAGATTTGATATAATGCATTTTGAAGCCAACTGAGCTGAGTAAATATGTTTTCATACTATTATTTGTGTGGACTTCTTGGAAGAACTGAATCTCCAAGAACAACCTGGAAGAGTAACGGGCAGGGATTTATCTGGTATGGTATCCTATAAGTGGAGCCAGATAATGGCAGGTATGACAGCATGGAAGTCATGGTTGATGAACATGGTATTAAGACTGACTTCGTTTTTTACTGTAAGGGTGTGACATAAGAAAAGACAAAAATTAATAATATGGCTCTGGGTACATTTATACAGGATCAGAGAAATCAAAAGTAGGTTAAATGGAAATATTGCAAACAAGGGGCTCTGTTATATGTCAATTCATTGCCTAACAGAAAGGGACTCGGGTCTCAATTTGTTACATAATATAAAAAGTAATAATAATAATAAACAAAGACAAAGTGAAGGATTTTAAGAACTGAAATATTATGGCCAGACTGCTGGATTAAGAGTATAATTTTAGCAGCCACATTTTGAAAGGAGCTTTATGCCAAGATAAGCACCACTGGCAAAATTCAGATTTTAAACAACCCTAAGGTTGTGGTGCTTTTGTTTGATGTAAGGTTTTTATTTTGACTCATCTTTCAGGCCAATATGAGGAACAACAGCCAACTTAAATTTCAAAGAGTATTATGTTGTTCATGTTGAATATATAAAACAATAAGTAAAATAAAGAATATATACAAACTATAATTTTTAACAGCCTTGGATAGTGTAGGCTTGCCCTGAAGTCTTCCAGTTTGGCTTTGCTTTGGTTGCTTATCTTGAAGTTTGTCCAGAAATTCATAAGGAGTCTCCTGGGGAGAGACCCAGTACTTCCTTTTTGTGGTCAAATTGGACATATTTTTAGAACAGCCTCTCATATAATGTTTTGGTATTTAACTTTATGTTCCTGGTTAGGACCTTCCATGGGAGGAGACATAAGAACTGCGATAAAAAGAAACTAACCCAGGCTTTTTAATCCCCAGAAAAGGTTCAATTCAAATTTTGGAAGATACCTCAAACCTAGGTTAAACTAGAGCCATGTAGATTTAGGCTAAATCTAAGAGAACATTTCCTAAATGGAAGAGCTGTAGGCTAACGAAATAAGGCATGTAGGAAAGCTATGGAATTCCCTTCATTGGAGGTTTTAAAGAGGAGACTGGATAGCATCTATCGAGAATGGCTTAAAAATAGCACATTTTGCATTTGAGCAGGGAGTTGGACAAGATGACCCTTGGGATCCCTTCCAACCTTGTGATACTAGGGGCAGGGAATTTGGGGAAAAAGGGCTTTTTGATTTTGAATAAATTCATTCAGAAAGGGTTTCATGCCAATAGGGAAGATTCCTATTGACTTCAGTGGGTTTTGTGTTCTGCCATGAGCCCCCACCCCTCCCCTGCTCCCCACCCCCATCCCATTCCCCCCGCCATGCCTGCCCTGCCTGCCACAGCTTTAAGAAGAAAAACCAGAAACTGAACCCCCCCCCCCCCCAAACTCACCGTTCCTGCCGGGTGGGGGGCCACGTGGAGGGCTGTGCATGAGCCCCCCAAAGCCCTGAGGCTGCTGCAGGAGTGATGAGTCCCAGGGCTTATCTCGTTTTTCTTTTCATTAAAGGGGCGGAGCTGGCCTGGGTGGAATCGATTCAGACCTTTTAATTGGTCCCGATTTGATTCGGCTTTGGAGATTTGGCCACTGAATCGGGTCGAATCTCCTCCAGATCGAATCACCACCTGAAGCTTTGCACACCCCTATCCACTTGCAGACTAATGAAGTAGTGGCAGCATCTGAAGCCTTAGTAAGATTCAGTGAAATCGGAAAGATTTCAGTAAGTTCAGTTTTTCAGAAAAAAAAACTTTGGGTGAATTTACAGCATGATTGAAGGCTCATGCTAAATGTCTTTACATATGCCAGTTTCTTGTTCAGAAAAGAGAAGCTACCATTGATTTAAAAGAGAGGACAAGTCAAAATAATTCAAAATACTGGTGTCCAAGTAAAAGTAGGTTTAGTGAGATGCAGAGAACAACAGGTACTCATACACGTGGGGCAGTTTAGCCCTTATGGTTGCATTCTATGCCCCTAAATTGAAATGATGGGTTTTTAATTGAAACGCACCATTTCAATTTAGGTGTTTCCATCACTCTTGCAGCAAGGGGCCCGATCCATTTATTTTTTTTGGAGAAGCCTGCCTGTAGCTGGGGGGAGAGCTGCTGGTGGGCTGAGTGGCCCTTGAGCTGTGCAGGGCCCCAGTCTCGCTCTCTGTAGTGGCAGCATCCCCCAGGGTCAGCTGGGTGGGCTGCTAGCAGGCCAGGTGCTGCCCTAGCTTGTAGGCAGCACCCAGCCCAATGCAACTCTTTCCCAATCCCAAGGGAAGGACTGGGACACCCTACAGCTCAGGGGGTGCTCACCCTGCCAGCAGCTCACCCCCTGCCTCAGGAGAGGCAGCTCTGCTGGAAAAAAATACCAGGATCAGTCCCCTTGCCACTTCTGCCTTCATCAGGCACCACAGCTGGGAGGTGAACTCACTAATAGCTGCAATGCATCATTGCAAACTCATTTGAAGATGTCATCTACAGCAATCCTTGCCTCTTGCATATTTTCTGGACCATCATAGTTACAACATCACTCACATATTACCGCAACATTTAATCGTAATGTATTGACAACTGAAAAATTCCTACCTTTGTGAAGTGCTTTCAAAATTTTATGAAAAGTTTGCTAAGTATATGGGATAATTTTTCCACTAAAAATCATATTTTCTGACAAAAGTTTCTCCAAAACAACCGAACTTGGAATTCAGGGAATTTCAACCAGTTCCATTAAAACCCTTAGGTATATTTGAAAAGCTTGCTCTTAACCCTAGTCTAGCTAGGTAGGCAACACATTTATCAAAGGTGTTGGGGGGAAATAAATGGTCTAATATTATATTTTACCTCCTCTGAAGCTTAAACAGAAGTGGAGAAATATTTTGATAGAATTTGGGGTTGGACTAGAAGACCTCATGAAGTCCCTTCCAGCACTATTTTCTATGATTCTATGAAATTTTTTCTATGATCCTATGAATAATTGTGTTCTACAAAGAGACAGATCAGTAATAGCTACTTTATACCCCATTGTGAGGCATTTCGGTACCAGTTGCCACATAAGAAGACCAAATAGAGAGATAGAAATCTTCAATTCAAAACATTTTTTAGTTTGGGATTAAAATTTGCACTGTATCTCTTGGTTCTAGCTTCAGGCATGATCTTTAAAACCTCGTTTCTTTAGCCAGGAAACTTTTCTTTTTAAAATATAAACTCTCGCATTTGAAAAACTGGAATCTCTTGTTTCTACCATTCTTCCTTCTTCCAGCACATGTACCAGTGACTGGATTTTCAGAGGAACAGCTCTTACAGTCCACGGGAAGTGACGGCACTCAGCACTTCCGAAAAAAAATCAAGCCCTCAATAGTCAACAATCTTTTTCTCAAGGAACTAAACTGTCAAGTCTCAACCTTGGCAAAAGAAGCCCAGCTTGTTCACAAATGCTAATTTAAAGCTGAGTGTGTGTTTGCACAGGCTGAATTGAGTCAAAATAAAAGGAAAACTTCCTCCCCCGCCCCCCCAATGGGAAGTTTAAATTCTTGGAGATGGAAGAAAAAGCAGCTGTTTGAGAGAGCTGCATAAGTGGGACCTATGAGTAAGCCTGGAGCGGAAGTGAAAAGGAAATCCCACACTGTTGCAGGATAATCACTGGCAAAGAACCTCGTCAGTTGAGACTTGGAGCGTCTTTGTCTGCACAAGAGTCTGAACTGAACAAAAAACATGCATTTCCTACAGTGGGTTTTTTTTTTTGTTTTTGCTTTTGAAAGTAAGGTTATTATCCCCCATAGGGAATAATATCAGAGAGAAGCAGGTTCTGGGTTTGATAATATTTCCTTTCCATTTGGGAAACTGATTTAAAAATGTTTTCTTTTGTCTATCTTGAAAAGAAAGAACAACTCCTTTTGCAATAAAACAAATTAGTATTGACTGAATGACATTTTAATCATAGCATATTTAATGTCTTAATTTTTGGATGTACACCATTATGTAGAAAACAGATAACGGAAAATGTGTAGAGGATAGGAAAAATGATGTCTTTGATATCTATTCAATGAGAAGGAGTAAAAAT